>NC_057419.1:125668464-126043156 GCF_019320065.1 Cervus canadensis | reverse complement strand
TTAAAAAACTGGAAATAGAACTGCCATATGACCCAGCAATCCCACTTCTGGGCATACACACTGAGGAAACCAGATCGGAAAGAGACACGTGCACCCCAATGTTCATTTGCACACGTTTATAATAGCCAGGACATGGAAGCACCTAGATGCCCATCAGCAGATGAATGGATAAGGAAGCTGTGGTACATATACACCATGGAATATTACTCAGCCATTAAAAAGAATTCATTTGAATCAGTTCTAATGAGATGGATGAAACTGGAGCCCATTATACAGAGTGAAGTAAGACAGAAAGATAAAGACCATTACAGTATACTAACACATATATATGGAATTTAGAAAGATGGTAATGATAACCCTATATGCAAAACAGACAAAGAGACACAGATGTACAGAACAGACTTTTGGACTCTGTGGGAGAAGGTGAGGGTGGGATGTTTCGAGAGAACAGCATGTATACTTCTATGGTGAACAGTCACCAGCCCAGGTGGGATGCATGAGACAAGTGCTCGGGCCTGGTGCACTGGGAAGACCCAGAGGAATCGGGTGGAGAGGGAGGTGGGAGGGGGGATCGGGATTGGGAATGCATGTAAATCCATGGCTGATTCATATCAATGTATGACAAACCCACTGGAAAAAAAATAATAAAAAAAAAATATAAACAGATAAAAAAAAAACGTATAAATTACAAAATTCTGACAATGAAATAAATTGGATCCTGTGATGGAAAATAATAGAGAAAACTTACAGTAATCAGAAACAGACTTCTAATTCATTTGGGGTTATACAAAAGAAGCCAAATTTTTATTTTGAGGTGAATATTAAATGAACTATATGAAATTGCTATTATTTGACCATATTTAAGCTATAAAAATGAGTATATCATATGATTACATCTAATGAAAAGAAACTGTGCCTTCATAACTGAACTAATCAGTTTGGGAAAATAAGTAAAAATAGTAGAACACATTTTCTATACATGCACACATACATGCAGACAAACAAATCTGATATCAAATGTCTTTCTGTACTAAAAACCTAAAAAATGGCAAAAGCTGGAACAAAAAGAAAAAATGTGAGACAGGACAGATTTTTAATTCAGTATCTAAAATGAGAAAGCTGAAACAAAGAGACATTAAGTGACTTACAAAAATCATACAGTGACTGGATGATGTAGCAAGTGTTTAAAACCAGATCTAATTGCTGTTTATCTATTTTATTTTTCACTATTATTTAATGGAATCTACTTCATATTAGAATTCATTCATTATTTTACCTTGCCTCTGTATTTTTATATTTTATCAAAAGATAGACTTGCCCAATTGTGGCTGAGACTGCTATGTGTTAGTCAAATTCCAGATTTCCTTTAGCTCAAGGACACACAACTAGACTGCACTTCCTGACCTCCTTTGCAATTAGATATGCCCATTAACCTGATACTGGCTATAGATTATGGGTGAAAGCAATATTCCATTTCCAGACCAGGCTCATGAACTCTTCAAGACAATCCTCCACACACTCTCTCCTTCCACATCTGCCAATGAATGGAAAGGAGTTAAGGTCTTTAGGAAAGTTGAAGCCACAAGATGGAAAAGACCAAACATCAAATGGCTAGAATGAAAGATGACCAGACCAGAACATCTGTCTGGATTCTTTGGGATAAGTAATAAATTTTAATTATATTAAGTCATGAGACTTTTTAGAGTTTGTTGTGGTTGTGTCAGCAACTAACATCACTTACCCTAAATAATACACTGACATTGTTATTTTTAAGTTCTTTTGTAGGTGTTCTTCAGGCATAATTTGAGTTAGAAGGTATATTACTTTTCCATGGATGCTGTTATGAATTACCAGAATCTTAGTGGCTTAAAAAATAAATTTATTACTTATAATTATGCAGGTCAATATTTCTTTCTGGAGACTCTAGAAGAGAATCTGCTTTCTTACCTTTTGCTGCTTCTAAAGAATGTACATGTTCTTTGGCTTGTTGCCCCCTTTTGTCTTCCAAGCTACTTATGGCAGTTGAGTCTTCTCCATATTATGTTATTTTGAAACTAATTCTTCTGCCTTCCTCTTCCACATATAAAGACCCAATAATTACAGGGGGTCACCTAGACAATCAAGAACTTGTTGTTGTTGTTCACTTGCTAAGTCATGTCTGACTCTTTGTCACCCCATGGCCTACAGCGTGCCACTCTCCTCTGTCCTTCACTGTCTCCTGGAACTTGTGCAAATTCATGTCCATTGAGTTGGTGATGCTATCTAACCATCCGATCATCTGCTGCTCCCTTCTCCTTTTGCCCTCAATCTTTCCCAGCATCAGGGTCTTTTCCAATAAGTTGGCTCTTCGCATCAAGTGGCCAAAGCATTAGAGCTTTAGTTTCAGCAACAGTCCTTCCAATGAATAATTAGGGTTGATTTCCTTTAGGATTGATTGGTTTTATCTCCTTGCAGTCCAAGGGTCTCTCAGGAGTCTTCTCCAACACCACAGTTTGAAAGCATCAATTCTTCAGCACTCAGCCTTCTTTATGATCCAATTCTCTATACATGACTACTGGGAAAACCATAGATTTGACTCAATGGACCTTTGTCAGCAAAGTGATGTCTCTGCTTTTTAATACACTCTCTAGGTTTGTCACAGCTTTCTTTCCAAAGAGCAAGCATCTTTTAATTTCATTGCTGCAGTCACCGTCATCAGTGATTTGGGAATTCAAGAAAATAAAATCTGTCACTGCTTCCACTTTTTCCCCTTCTATGTGTCATTAAGTAATGGGGCCAGATGGCATGATCTTAGCTTTTTAATGCTGATTTTCAAGCCAGCTTTTTCACTCTATTTCACCCTCAACAAGAGGCTCTTTAATTCTTCACTTGCTGCCATTAAGGTGTCATCATCTGCATATGTGAGGCTATTGATATTTCCCCATATCTTGATTAAAGCTTGGGATTCATCCAGTCTGGCATTTCACATGATGTACTCTGCATAGTGCCAGTCAGTCCCAAAGGAAATCAACTCTGAATATTCATTGGAAAGATTGATGCTGAAGCTGAAACTTCAGTACTTTGGCCACCTGATGCAAAGAGCTGACCCATTGGAAAAGGCCCTGATGCTGGGAAAGATTGAAGGCAGGAAGAGAAGGGGATGACAGATGATGAGATGTTTGGATGGCATCACTGACTCAGTGGACATGAGTTTGAGCAGACTCTGGGAGATGGTGAAGGACAGAGAATCCTGTTGTGCTGCAGTCCAACTGAGCAACTGAACAATAGCTCTGCATAGAAGATAAATAATCAGGGTGACAATATATAGCCTTGTCGTACTCCTCTCTCAATTTTGAATCAGTCAGTTGTTCCATATCTGATTCTAACTGTTGCTTCTTGACCCACATACAGGTTTCTCAGGAGGCAGGTAAGGTGGTCTGGTATTCCCATCTCTTTAAGAATTTTCCCATTTGTTGTGATCCACACAGTCAAAGGTTTTAGCATAGTCAATGAAGCAGAAGTAGATGTTTTTCTGGAATTCTGTTGCTTTGTCTATGATCCAATATACGTTAGCAATTTGATCTCAGGATCCTCTGCCTTTTCTAAACCCAACTTGTACGTATGGAAGTTCTCACTTCACATACTGCTGAAGCCTAGCTTGAAGGATTTTGAGCATAACCTTGCTAACATATGAAATGAGTACAATTGTACAGTAGTTTGAACATTTGTTGGCATTGCCCTTCTTTGGGATTGGAATAAAAACTGACCTTTTCCAGTCCTGTGGCCACTGCTGAGTTTTCCAAATTTGCTGACATTTTGAGTGAAACACTTTAACAGCATCATCTTTTAGAATTTTAAATAGCTCAGCTGAAATTCCATCACCTCCACTAGCTTTGTTCATGGTGATGCTTCCTAAGCCCACCTGACTTCACACTCCAGGATAGCTGACTCTAGGTGAGAGGCTACACAATCATGGTTAACTGGGTCATTAAGACCTTTTCTTGTATAATCTAAAATAATCATCCTATTTTAAGGTCAGCTGATTAGCAATCTTAAATCCATTGGTGATTTAATTCCCCTTTGCCTTGCAACCCAACACATTCACAGTCTTGTAGCGATAAGGATATAGATACTTTGGCATGGTGGGGTGGGGGAGGGTAGGCGGAGGTGACATTACTCTCCTTACCAGGGAAGAATACCTACAACATGGCTTATTACGTTGGGATTTTGCCTTAAACTTTAACTGTGGATAAGCTTCTTTACCCAGATATTAATTACATTCTGATATCTCTCAGGGTAAAAATTAATATGCCTCTTAGAGTTACCAAAATGACTCTTGCTGTTAAGCGTCTTTTAAAATAAGTATATTTAACTAACATCACTTAGTCATTAATTAATTTGTATGTTCTTCAGAGTCCCATATTTTTGCAAGAAAGAATCTGACCACATTTGAACCGCATTTGGGGACAATCTCACGTAGGGGGAAAATATCAGAAAAGTAATACTGTTAACATCTTTATGTCTTATCTAAAGGGTCTGCTTTTGCACTTTGGGTTCTTATTTAGAACTTCTAGCACTATGTGTGTGTTCATATACACATATCGTACACATGCATGTGTCCATATATGAGAAACAAACCTCCCCCCTCCCCCCCCCCAAAAAAAGAGGTTGGGGAGGTGGGGAAAGAAGAGACTTGAAGTTATAATGAGAAAAGACACTGCAAAAATAACATTGTGGCTTCTGTGGGATCCCATATTTATCCTCTCAGATGCTTCCAGAGCAAACAAAGTCCATTTATAAATGAAAGGAGGATTTTGCTGTCAACCTAGAAGCTCCACCTGAGACCTGAGGAGTAAAGGCCCCACCCTCACTCTTTTAGTCTCTTACCTCATTGCCTGGAGCAAACACACCTTCTCCCAAACACCACCTTCAATATCAGTCTTGGTCTCTGAAAATGTGGTCATTGGCATCTATGTTCACTTCTGCAGTACAGAAAAGGAAAGAATTTCGTATTTAAATCTACTCTAGGAAGACAGATTAATGTGGTCATTTTTCCAGCCTCAACAACTTTATCTGAAATGAAATTCTACTTAAGTCAAATATTATATTTTCATGTACTCTAGTGTTAGAATGGAGTACAGAGGCTCTGTTACTCAGAATTAACCTGGGTACCACAGGGGAGGTGAAGGCAGAATGAGTAGTTAGAAAGGAAATGTGCCCTCTCTCCCTCTCCACAGCCTCCAGGTTCCCAGGGTCAAGAATACAGCGGAAAAGCAAGAGGTTAATAAATAGGCACAGGTCGATTTGAATCCAGACTTGACCATAGTTAGTGTCTGACCACAAACAAATTCCACAAGCCCTCTGGTCCTGGGCTTTGTTTTTTTTTTTTTTTTTCACCTTTATAAGGGTAATAATCATTCCTATCTTCAAAAAGAACTTTTGTGATAATTTAAGAATATGTTTGTGAGAGATTCTAACACAGCACCTGGCCCAAGTAGGTACTTAAGAACATTTAAGTACATTTTACAGCTCTTTAAAAGTCCTGAGCCCACCAGACCTCAGATCTATCCCTCACCTTTCCCCTATTCCTCCCTCTGTATTGCAGAAGGAATAACCCCTGCAAACCTTCTTGCCTGGCTTCCAAATCCCTGCCTGGGTTTCGCCCATGGACAGCACTATGGAAGTTAGACAGCAAGGGGTTCAGGGAGAATCCAAGGGATGCTCCCCTTTCCCAGCCCCTGCCTCTGGTAGCTCTGCATCTGCAACTCTGGCAGCTGCTGCAT
The DNA here is from genome assembly GCF_019320065.1 of Cervus canadensis. Classification (NCBI taxonomy): domain Eukaryota; kingdom Metazoa; phylum Chordata; class Mammalia; order Artiodactyla; family Cervidae; genus Cervus; species Cervus canadensis. The sequence continues at coordinate 126,037,394 of NC_057419.1, read as the reverse complement.
CTCCTTTATGGCCCCACCTTCTATGATCCCATCTCCTTTACAGGTCCACTGTGGTTCCAGCTCCAGTCGGATGATCTCAGACCTTTCAGTTCAGTTCAGTTCAGTCGCTCAGTCGTGTCCGACTCTTTGTGACCCCATGAATCACAGCACGCCAGGCCTCCCTGTCCATCACCAACTCCCGGAGCTTACTCAAACTCATGCCCATCAAGTTGGTGATGCCATTCAGCCATCTCATCCTCTGTTGTCCCCTTCTCCTCCTGCCCCCAATCCCTCCCAGCATCAGGGTCTTTTCCAAAGAGCCAAGTCTTCGCATGAGGTGGCCAAAGTACTGTAGTTTTAGCTTCAGCATCAGTCCTTCCAATGAACACCCAGGACTAATCTCCCTTAGGATGGACTGGTTGGATCTCCTTGCGGTCTAAGGGACTCTCAGGAGTCTTCTCCAACACCACAGTTCAAAAGCACCTTTAGGCACGGTTAAATACTACTTCCTTCTAAACTAGGGCTGGTAATGGCTAGTGCTCAGTTACTTAGTTGTGTGTGACTCTTTGCAGCCCCATGGGCCATAGCCCAGCAGGATCCTCTGTCCATGGGATTTCCCAGACAAGAATACTGGAGTGGGTTGCCATTTCCTCCACTTTTCGTTAACTCACACATGATGGCCATGTGACTTGGTTTGGCTCTCCACTTCGTCACTTGTGCAATCGCTCCCTGCACTAAGACTCCATACTTTAGATACTCAAGGTAATTTCTGGTTTTTTTTCTGATAAGATCTCGACTGTTAGAGTTCTTTTCCTCTTTCCTGAGCCATGACAGTTGAGGGAACAATATAAAGGTCAGAAACCTAGCCTGCCTTGGATTTATTTGGTGGCTCAGTCAGTAAAGAATCCACCTGCAATGCAGGAGACCTGGGTTAAGTCCCTGGGTTGGGAAGATCCCCTGGAGAAGGGAATGGCAACCCACTTGAGTATTCTTGCCTGGAGAATTCCATGGACAGAGGAACCTGGCAGGCTACAGTCCACGGGGTCACAAAGAGTCAGACACGACTTAGCGACTAAACCACCATAGCAAGCTCTAGGGGCTTACAATCCTTGTTTTGACTTACCCACTACCTGTTCCCTTTATGTGATAATTATGATCATGATCTAATGATCAATAGGGAGGAGAAGGACCAGGAATTACTCATCACTATCATAGTGGGTAGATTGAAGGGTGTCATCAAATGGAAGGAAGAGCTAGTCAGTTTAGATGTTCATCATCCTAGAGATCAGAGAGCAAGACTTTCCAACAGGTAAAATAACAGATAGATGACAGGCTAGAAATGTGATGTTCAGAGAAAGTGGAAATGATTGGGAGCATCAGGTACCTGATGAAGGACACTTGAGAAGCTTTTGTTCACTTCACTCTTGCATCTGCTCAAATGACACCTCAAAGAAGCCTTCCCTGACTATCTCGTCTAGACCAGTGCCATCACATCACCACTATTTCTTTGCTTTTACTTCAAAGCACTTATGAATACTGGATTTCACATTATACATTTACTCGTTTATCATCTACTGTCTGAACTAGTAAGAAAGCCTCAGGAGGTCAAGGACTTTGCTACATTAGTCACTGAATCTCAAGAACCTAGCACTGTACCAAGCACATAGTAAGTGCTCAGGAAATATGTGTTCAGTGAATGAATGAATGTGAGGACACTGAATGTCTTGTGTCTGGATTGCCTTCTCCCCTACCACACACTCCCTATCTCAGCCAAGAGGATTCATTATCTACTTCTGCCTATAAACTCCAAGTTAACTACCAGCAGGCCCTCTTTGTGCCCTAACAAAATAACAGGTGGTGATTTTTGAGTCTCAAGCAATGGTTTTTACCATTTCAAATAGTCTCTTGAAAGCTGTTTACTTTTCCCAATGTATCTTGTTTTGCCTCTTTTTCCTTCTTGGCTTTTCCTTCCTAAATATCTCCCTGGGCCTTTTCATCTGTGCCTTGCCAATCTGTTTGTCTGGATATCTAGCTGGCCGCTGACTCAGGGTTTTAAACTGACCATGAATGCATGTACATGTCTTGACTTCTTTCTATTGCCTGGCTACCAACACCTCACTTAAGCCTCTAGTTCCTGGTTTTCCTTTCTTACCCATGTTCCATGTATCTCAGTGCTGGCATGCTAAAACAAAGAAAAGAAAGGGAAGATAGAGAGGGCAAAAATAGGAGAGAGAGAAAATAAAACACCTTCTGCTTTATCATTTCATCCAGGTTTACCAAGAGGACCTTGAGTTCTAGTTTGTTTGAGCTGTACACTTAATACACAACCTTGGGGAAGGTTATTTGGTCTAGCTTGACCCAGTGTAACTCCAGTATAAAGCAGAAAGTTTGATCCTAATGCTGAGCTGCGCATTCCAACAGGAGCCTCTAATCCCAGACTGATAAATAATAAGTAAAATTAGCCCTGCTAATCCCTAACTGCTACAGGCCTCACTGATATGTTCATGCTGTTGAAATAACACTTTTTAATTCTTTTCTTAACAGTATTTTTGAGCTTGGAAATAGCTTCATTACTCTCCCTATTTTACGGAGCTAATGTGCCCATTGATGGAATGGAAAAGGATTTATCCTAAAAGTTAAGCAAACTGGATTCTGGCTCCAACCCTGCCACTCATTAGCTATGTGCCTTTGGACATTTGCCCCCTCTAGGGCTTAGTGTCCCTATCACTAAATGAAAGGTTTGGACTTAAATGATCTCTGAAATTATTTCAAGCTTTATAATACTGTGCAGTTTAGAAAATAAGTAAAAGTACTGGTATGTGTAGGGTTTTTTGCCAAATCTGAAAGTCGCTCAGTCGTGTCCAACCCATGGACTGTAGTCTATGGAATTCTCCAGGCCAGAATACTGAAATGGATAGCCTTTCCCTTCTCCAGGGGATCTTCCCAACCTAGGGATCAAACCCAGGTCTCCTGCATTGCAGGAGTATTCTTTACCAATTGAGCCAGAAGAGAAGAAAATAGTATGATAGAGTGAAAGAAACCCTGGAATCCCAGGGCTCTTGTTTTTAATGATTTCTTTCTGCCTCCTTAGTTTCCATTCCTTTTCCTGTGAAAAATTAAGAGTTTGAGCAAGAATATATCTAAGCTCCCTTCTTTTTCTCATATTTTATAATTCCTACATTTCTATGATTATACAAAGGCTATTTGCCTGGCATATATTATGAACAAATTTTCACATCTTTGAAAACAGACAACTATGAAATGGCACTTGGAATTTGAATGAGAGTGGTATAAAACCCTTTTCACCTTTTATGGGCTTTTCTACCAAGTAAATTTCAGGAGGAGAAAAACATTACTTAATTATTCATGATATGGATGGATAGATACATAGATAAATAAAAGGAGGTAGAGATTTTATAATAAAGAGACAAGAAAAAAGAGAAGTAGCTAACATGAATATTTGACTTAATGTGGTTGCTAGTTTCAAGCCATAATCCAGATTTTATCTTTGATGAAAGGTGGTCCCAATAGATCCAGTCTTTGTCCTTGTTTTATTTCTCATAGTTTCAAATTGCACCCATTCCCCAGAATTGATCTGCTAGAACCAATGTATTATAGAGCCAATATCTCTAACATTGATTGAAGGACTTTTAAAAATACTAAACTGTCAATATTTTCCTCATAAAAGCCTCCCTATTAATTAACATTGAGAAGCATTTATTTCTTAAATTTATTGTAAAATTATAATTAAAGTTAGATTATGAATCACAAATGCTTAAAGCTTATGACTCAAGTTTCTGTTGTTGTCGTTGCTTGCTGTCACTAAGTCATGTCCAACTCTTTTCTGCAACCCCATGGATTGTGACCCACCAGGCTCCTCTGTCCACGGGATTGCCCAGGAAAGAATACTGGAGTGGGTTACCATTTCCTTCTCTAGGCGATCTTCCTGACCCAAGGATGGAACCTACATCTCTTGCATTAGTAGGTGGATTCTTTACCATTGAGCCACCTGGGAAACCAAGTTTCTATTATCTTCCAATAAGGCAAATGATACTACAACAGCAAAAGGAATAAAAAGGATGGGGAACAGGGGTAGGTAGGGGTTTTTATTTCTTAATAAGAAAGCATGTGAATGCCATTGTCCATCTTAAAAAATGGTTGTCATGGATAATTAAAAGGAAGACATATATTAAAGCACTTAGCATAGGCCTGAAACATGATAAGTATTTAACAAATGTGATTCCCTTTCCTTCTTTTCCTCCTTTCACAAATTCCTAGACAATCTTCAAGATGATCCTTAATCCTGAAAGTTTAAATCTTCCCCAGTCCATGATTCACTATGCCTCTGCTCTTTTAATAAAGCTTAGTAAATATGTCTATCTTTCGTACACCCTTAGGGTGTTCATTTTATTCCTACTAGCGTCTAAACAGATGAAAAGTACAAGGCATGCCTAGCCAAGATTCAGCATGCTTTAAGGATTCTTTCCTGCAGAGGTCTATTTTTAAGTTGCAAGCTCTGAGAACACATTGTGTATGAAATGAGTACAGCTTGTTCAGTCTTCATTCTGGACCTTCCCCAACTGCTTCTTGGACAGAGAGGTCCCAAAGACATGGCTGGAGATCAGCATCCTCTGTGGGGCACACCTATGAAATTTGTTGTGGAGCCCCCTGAGTTAGGGGCAAAAACTGGCAGATTTAACAGGTTTCTAACATCTCTCTTTCCCTCACCTACACCAAAGATTATTGTTTCATTTTCTCAGTCACTGATTTATGCCTTACCAGTTTTTTAATGGTAACTAAAACTGTCCAAGAATGTACTTAGTCTCTTTATGAATATTGATTTGTGGTAACAACCTATTATATATTTTGCTTGTTTATTTATAACCCATCTTTAAAAAAAAAGGTTTAAATACATATGTGTGGTATGTGCATGTGTGTGCACGTGCATGCGTGCGTGCTAAGTCATTTCAGTCATGTCCGACTCTTTGTGCCCCTGTGGACTATAGCCCTACAGACTCCTCCTTTGTCCATGGGATTCTCCAGGCAAGAATACTGGAGTGGGTTGCCATGCCCTCCTCCAGGGGATCTTCCCGACCCAGGGATTGAGCCCAAGTCTCCAATGGCTCCTGAATTACAGGCAGATTCCTTAGTGCTAAGCCACCGCAGAAGCCTCTGTGTGTGTGTGTGTGTGTGTGTGTGTGTGTGTGTGTGTGTATTCTTCTTCAGATTATTTTACCTTACAAGTCATTGCTGTTGTTGTTACTCAGTCAGTCAGTCATGTCCAACTCTTTGCAATACCATGGACTGCAGCACACCAGGATTCCCTGTCCTTCACCATCTCCCAAAGTTTGCTCAAACTCATGTCCATTCAGTAGGTGATGCCATCCAACCATCTCATCCTCTGTCACCCCCTTCTCCTCCTGCCTTCAACGTTTCCCAGCATCAGGGCCTTTTCCAATGAGTGGCTGTTTGCATCAGGTGGCCAAAGTGTTGGAGCTTCAGCATCAGTCCTTCCAATGAATATTCAGGACTGATTTCCTTTCGGATTGACTGGTTGGATCTCCTTGCAGTCCAAGGGACTCCAAGAGTCTTCTCCAACACCACAATTTGAAGCATCAATTCTTCAGCGCTTGGCCTTCTCTGTGGTCCAACTCTCACATCTGTACATGACTACTGGAAAAGCCATAGCTTTGACTAGATGGACCTTTGTTGGCAAAGTAACATCTCTGCTTTTTAATACACTGTCTAGGTTTGTCATAGACTTTACTCCAAGAAGCAAGCATCTTTTAATTTCATGGCTGCAGTCACTGTCCACAGTGATTTTCGAGCCCAAGAAAATAAAGTCTGTCACTGTTTCTATTGTTTCCCCATCTATTTGCCATGAAGTAATGGAACCGGATGCTATGTTCTTCATTTTTGTACAAGTTATTACATAATATTAGTATAGTTCCCTGTGCTATAGAGTAGGTCCTTGTTGATTATCTATTTTATACATAGTAGGGTGTATGTGGGCTTCCGTGGTGGCTCTATGATAAAGAAAATGCTTGCTATGTGGGAGACCCGGGTTCGATCCCTGGGTTGGGAGGATCCCCTGGAGGACGGCATGGTAACCCACTCCAGTACTCTTGCCTGGAGAATTCCGTGGACAGAGGAACCTGGCGGGCTACAGTCCATAGGGTCACACAGAGTCAGACAGAACTAAAGCGACTAAGCAGGAATAGTAGTGTATATATGTTAATCTCAACCTCCCAATTTATCCCCCACCCCCACCACCCACTTTGTATAATACCCATCCTTTTTATCACAAAGGTTTGGAATGACTTTTAACAAAATATATGAAATTAATAAGACAGAAAACCAAGGCCAGAGAAAGCAGAGAATGCAGATGTACCACCATAAGGGTGAATTGATTGCTATGACTGGGCCTCACGTTTAATTATGAACGCCTTTGTAGCCAGGGCCATAATTCTTATCAGAAAGTAAGTAGTATATCAGGGTCTAAAAAAGAGACAAAACTATTTTAGTGCTAAATTCTAAATAGAATGGTATGTATGGCTTTACATGAGTGATATAAAGCTTTTCATAGACCAAATCCTCAATATATTTAAAGTAAATTAGGAAGTGGATCTTGGCATGTGGATACTCAAATATGTGTTCTTAGACATTAGTCACTCATTTAAAATGTTTCTGTTTGAAGTATGGTTGTTTTCAAATATATTAATCTCTCAATGACCAGAGCAAAAAGAAAACACAGATATTCTATTAACTATTAACAAAATAAATAAAAATTTTGAATTACACAATAAAATCTGTTACTTAGAGAAAAAGAAGTAGATTTTGGATAACTAATTTTGGTGCTAACTCTAAATAAAAGCTCAAAGCGTAAGATTAAAGAACAACTTGAGAAATGAATATGTGATAATTGGTGAAGACCAATTCTGAAACTGTCTGGAAATTCTGTTGTTCCAAGGCAAGAATGAAAAGTACTTGGGGAAATGAACAAACTATGTCTCTTAGATAGCCTACTCAGAACTCCACTTGGCACAACTCAGCTTCTGAAAGGAGATATAAGAAATTATATTCTCATTTGATTATTAAAAAAGAGAAATCATTTTCTCAGACTAAGCCTTGGAGACTGGGCTTCCACACTAGGAATGAATCCTTAAGTTTGGAAAATCAGATGAACAAATGCCTAACTCATACTTCAGTCTGAATTGAAGACCACCCCATCTCTATACAGAATTTGACTGTGTGTGCATATGGAAGCATTAGATTAAGAATCTTCACAATTGGAGACTGACTTAGCCACACTAGCATATGGTCTAGTAAAATAGAGGTATAATATCTTTTTATCAATCTAGGCTTTCTATACACTTTCCCCTCTAAAGTCCATGTGTTGTTTCAGCAGGGGGTTTCTCTAACCCCTTTTGCTAAAGGTGGGCCTCCTTGATGCATGACCCCCAGTCTACTACTCACTATACTTTAGTTATAAATAGTCATTTAATGTTTTTCCATCCCTTCAGACAGTACAAGTATAGGAAATAAATTCATCTTTTTCATTACTGATATCCTTTTATGTTGAGAATAGTGTCTGAGTTATTATTGGTCTTGAAACTCCATTTGTTAAATATGTGAATACATAGATAATGTTGCTATTTTTCAATGTTGTTTCATAACTTTTTGTTAAGTGATCATTCTACTCATCAGGAGTGACCTCCTCTGTGTATGTGGGATGTAACAGGATGTAATAGGTATGATAGTATTTAATCCTTAAACTATCCTATCAGAGAAATTTGATTATTATCTTCCATTTTACTGATGAGAAAGTTGGGACGCTAAAAGGATAAAGAACTCCCCAGGGTTGTACCATTGGTAAGTAGTGAAACTAAGAATTCTATGGTCTTAACTACCACATAACATGAGCCCTATGATCAAATTACCTTTCAGAACTTTAATAATTTCATCCTCTCACAAAGTACCCATCTCACTGCACTCTTACTGACATTATTATTATTAATTATTGGTGAATCATTGTTTTAACCAGCTTTTCTTTGATTAAAAAGTTGAGATTGAAAATTGTTTCATTGTTTATTAGTTCTAAGTATTTCTTAAGGATATGTAAGTTAGCACATGTAAGTTTTAATTGATGGAGGCAAAGGAAAAAGAAAGAACAAGAAATAGACTTATTGCTCAGGGTAAACAACAGGTCTAACTAATTAACTAAACTAACTAGAGTGTTGCCCTTGGGGACGAGGAGACATAGGGGGAGGGTACCAGTAGCAAACATCTCTGTTTTTAGAGTGGTCATTAATTTATCCTCCAAAGCTAGTGTTCAGGGAGGAAAGGGGGCACTGTTACTAATACCATCGAGACCACAGGTGTCAACCAGGACTATCACAGGCCAACTGGCATGTAGAGCCATCTAACCTATTCTTCACCTCACCAGACTGGCTCTAGCTCTGAAATGTGGTGACTGCTCCTGGTTACCTCAAACTGTTTTATTCAGCATATCATCTGGGCCGTGTTCATTTTTTTTAACATCCCAGGCATTGCACAACTATTTGTACTGTCCCCGTCAATGTGTCCTCTTGGGAGATGACACACCTATTCCAATAATGCCATAACTGTTCAAAATATTTTTTTGTAATTCTGTTTGGCATCACCTTCTGAACCATTAATGTCTTCTTTAAAAAGTCAATCTGAACATACCTTGTTAATCTTTTTATTTCACTTAGCTCCTTGCAGGTAGAATCACTCAATAAACAGTCACTGAATTCAGTGAAATGCAACTAGATTCCAAAGCTCAAAATTATCCTCAGAGAATGAAGATTCATTACTGTTGAGTCTATTCATTAGGCCACAACTTAGAAAAATCAGACTGGAAAGAAATATGGTAACCATGCTTATCTCTGAGTTTTAGAATTATAAGTAAAACAATAAAAAGATAAAAATCAAAGCTTTCCTTATGAGTATGCATTAGTTTTAAATTAAGAAAATTTTCATCTTGTTTTGTGTTTACATACTATGCCTTAGGTAATTCCAAAGAACAGTTTCTCAAATATGTTACATAATATTTCCATTTTGGGAATATGTGTACACCTTTCAGAGGGGATTACTTGTGAAAGAACAACACACATTTAGATGAGTACATCCTGTAATGTTTGTTTAAAAAAAAATCCACTACTTTATAATCATGCTTCTATTTTAGACATTTTCATGAATATAAGTCATGACATGGATGCTATGCGGGACATGATTTTAAAAATAAGAGAAATAAACATCCAAGAAATAAGCAGATGACACTTGGGATCAGGGAACCTAGCCAGCTGCCTGGTGAGTAGTCTCCAGGGCTGTGAAACAGAGCCGCGACAGTGGTTCATCTGTAAGTTCTGCCTAGTGATAAGCAAGAAGGACATTTGCCCAGTCAGATATTTAGAGACTGAGAACAAGCATTATCATTCCAGTTTTATGGAATGAAATTAAAGTGTAAACGTTCTAACAGTTTGCCTCCATTGGTAGTGGAAGAAAGGACTGTTGAGCTTTCAGACCAGAGTGTTGAGAGGGCATATACCGAGGACCCACTTCAATACACATATATTTCTGCCAACTGCGTAACCAACTAAAACAGCCACACCCTCAACACAAACTGCCCGTAAACCAAGAGCTAATTAAACACAAACAGAGTTGTTATCACCCACCGCCGGATGGAGTGGTATATGGTAAGGGTGTTCTGAGCAAGAGTGTTCATGTCAGTGAGACTTTCTATGAAAAAAACTTTCTTAACCTTGTGGATGGAAGAATGGGAAAGAGAAGAAGAGGCAGTACCGTGGCTGGTGGCTGAGAACTCAGGGTCATCCAAAGACGCCAGGGATTTATGTTGAAGGAGGCCATGTTACCAGCTTCTTTTGAGCCAGAGCCACTGGAAGGGGACCATGTTCGGAGCAAATGTTCCCACGTGACTGCCGCTTTCCGTGTGTGTGAACATGAATCTGGGCTATAAAGGAGGTAGGGACAGTGGGAAGCCAAAACTGGTCCCCCTCTCCTAGTGGAAAGGAGACACATGCCGTCCGTTGTAACAAGAAAACATTTTAAAGTGCCTGTTTGTGCTGAAGTAATTTCTAATTATTGGAGGCAGGGAGCATGGTCTGGTGTGGTTACGGGAGGGCGCACAGCACCGGGACGGCAGCCATTCCGTTCTTCTGCTCTCGGCCTCTTCCTGCGACTATTGGCTTGTCAACTAACCTCCTCCCTCCTCAGACTCCCAGCTTGACCATATAGGTGAAACTTCCCATTCAGTACTTCACATCTGGCATTTGCAAGCACTTCAAAAATTTAGGCTAATTAATAGTATCCCTTTGAGGCTGAAAACTTATTATTACCAACATGATGATGCCTTCAGTTGATGGTGATCAGAGGCACACAGACTTGAAATGATTTCCCTCCAGGGGCTAGAACCCCTAGGTATGGGTAAGAGCTAAGCTTACGCTATCACCACTCAACCCCACACCCTCCCAGCCCACACCAAGGAACTCACAGGGTGCTTTGAGGATACATAAGCCATTTATTCAGCCTATGGGGCAACTCAGAATAGGTGTTAAAGAAATACAAAGCATTATTTCTAATGCAGACAGGGGCTTTCTTTTCACAAAGCCATACCAGTATTCCTGAACTCCTAATTCACTGGGCAGAGCTCCTTCCTGGTCATTTTCTCTGCTCTAGAGACTGTCACCAGGACAGACTGTTGGAATTAGCCTGAATTACTGCTCTCTCATTTTAGTTAATTTATCTCTTTAAAAAATTACAACATATTCCTAGAAAAATAAGGTTTAAATGACAGAGGGAAAAGAGAACATAACTTCCTCTAAGCTTCTCTTAACCCATTGCTAACGACTCCCAGTCCAATTTACCACTGCTAAACACTGTTCACTTTTTTCTTTGTCTCTCAAAGCAGTCACAAAAAATAATAATACATATTCAGGAGGCCAGATAGTCTGACTGACAACTCAGTATTTCCTAACTATATAACCTTGGCCGAATTTTTAAACCTTTCTGAGCTTCTGTTTCCTCAGAGAGGTTTAAGAATTCCTATGGGAATAATTACAATGCCTACTTCATAAGGCTATTTTAAAGATTAAATGATACCTACCTTGTACAGTTAAATAAATGTCAACTATTATTTGTAGAAATATATAAACTCCTTTAGGGCTTAGGATCATTCCAAGAATGAGTTTTGCCGGTTGGCTTTTTAACACAACCTTCTGCCATAGCCAAAAGGATTTTTTTCCATTGCTGATTGTAAAAATGGGGCAATACTCAAGAGTATTGACAACCAGCCTGGCTCAGACACTGAGCAGGCAGGAAGAACACAATGAAAAATCAGAGTAGATGCCAGACAAAAATAGTAGGTGGATAGCAGCTGAATATCAGCTATGTCTAGGGAAAACATTATTGTCTTCTGTTTAAATCATTTACTCAGTTTCTTTAGAATGCTCCATCATTTTTAATAGTGCCTTGAAAAACACAGTAATATACTTTGTTAATTGATTTCTTACTTAATTGCTATGTGCCAAGGAACATGTTCTATGTGATCTCTATCCTCTGAAAGGAGTTAAGAAATATTTTTGCCCAGTATACAGTCAAAGTTTTTGAAAATGCTTCAGGGGTGTTTTGAAAGGATGCCTATTGTGCAGTTGTGTGTTGCCTATTGTGTCAGTCGCTCAGCTGTGTCCAACTCTTTGTGACCCCACAGACTGTAGCCTACCAGGCCTCTCTGTCCATAGAATTCTCCAGGCAAGAATACTGGAATGGGTTGCCATTTCTTCCTCCAGGGGATCTTCCCCACCCAGGGATCGATCCACATCTCCTGTATTGCAGGTCGATTCTTTTACCGTCTGAGCCAGCAGGGATCCCCTTGTGCAGTTGTCATGCGTCTTGTGCAGTTGTAGATGCATGTTTTTTATATACCCATAAAATTAGAGTTTTTATATTGTGTTGTTCAAATTTCTATGACTCCACTGAGTTTTGTTGCTTGTTTCTATCAACTATGGAAAGTGGTATTTTAGAAATTTTCTGTAGTGGTTGCTGATTCTTCTTTTTGTTTGTTTGTTTATTTGTTTTTTGTCAGTTTCTGTGGAGGCTGCTTATTACAAAATGATAAGTTTCAATTTCCTATAAAAATAATTAAAAGTATACTACTAAAAAAAAAAAAGTCTACTACTGCCTCCTCATAAATTAATTGTTTAGGTTTCTCTCTATTGAGGTCCATAAACTAATGACAGTATTGACAGTTACTTTATAAACCACATGGTTGAACTTTTAAAAACATTCTAATAAGTTGTTCAGTTATTTCATATGTATTAGAAAAAATAGAAAAACATCACTTCAAACCCAAGATTTCATGAATTTATTGCTTTAAAGTGAAATCAAAATTATTTAAGCTTTTAAAGAAAGAGTTAATTTAAAGAAAAATATTTAATATATAAGTTTACTACATACACTAGAGTATGGAAAATATATTGAAGACAGCTCACAAAAGACTATGGCTCGAGAGACCTTAAGCTAAACAATAAATTAAAGAAAAACCTGTTACACCCCCTTCATGGATCACAGCCTTGTCACGGCGAAGGGGCTTTTGTAACTCAATGAAATTATGAGTTATGCTGTGCAAGGCCACCCAAGAAAGATAGGTCACAGTGAAGATTTCTGATAAAATGTGGTCCGTTGGAGGAGGGAATAACATACCATTCCAGTATTCTTGCTGTGAGAACCCCATGGAGAGTATGAAAAGGCAAAAAGATATGACACCAGAAGATGGACCCCAAGTCAGAAGGTGTACAATATGCTACTAGGAAAGAGCAGAGGGCAATTACTAGTAGCTCCAAAAAGAATGAAGCGGCTGGACCAAAGCGGAAACAAAGCTCAGTTAAGGATGCGTCTGGTGGTGAAAGAAAAGTCAGATGCTGTAAAGAACAATATTGCATAGGAACCTGGAATGTTAGGTCCATGAATCAAGATAAATTGGACATGGCCAAGCCAGAGATGGCAAGAGTGAACATCGACATCTTACGAATCAGCGAACTAAAATGGACAGGAATGGATGAATGTACTTCAGATGACCATTATATCTACTACTGTGGATAAGAATCCCTTAGAAGAAATAGAGTAGCTCTCATAGTCAACGAAAGAGTCTGAAGTGCATTACTTGGGTGCAATCTCAAAAACAACATGATCTCAGTTTGTTTCCAAGGCAAACCATTCACAGTAATTCAAGTCTATGCCCCAACCACTGATACCAAAGAAGCTGAAACTGATTGGTTCTATGAATAACTACAAGGCCTTCTAGAACTAACACCAAAAAAAGATGTACTTTTCATCGTAGGAGATTGAAATACAAATACAGGAAGTCAAGAGATACCTGGAGTGACAGGCAAGTTTGGCTTTGGAGTATGAAATGAAGCAGGGCAAAGACTAACAGAGTTTTGTCAAGAGAACAATCTGGTCATAGCAAATACCCTTTTGCAACAACCCAAGAGACAACTCTACACATGGACATCACCAGGTGGTCGATACCGAAAATCAGGTTGATTATATTCTTGGCAGCCAAAGATGGAGAAGTTCTGTACAGTCAGCAAAAACAAGGCCTGGAGCTGAGTGTGGCTCAGATCATGAACTCCTTTTTGCAAAATTCAGACTTGTTTTGAAGAAAGTAGAGAAAACCACTAGGCCATTCAGGTATGACCTAAATCAAATCCCTATGACTATACAGCAGAGGTGATGAGTAGATTCAAGGAGTTAGATCTTGTAGACAAAGTGCCTGAAGAACTATGGATGAAGGTTCATCACACTGAACAGGAGGCAGTGACCAAAACTATCCCAAAGAAAAAGAGGTGCAAGAAGGCAAAGTGGTTGTCTGAGGAGGCTTTACAAATAGCTGAGAACAGAAGAGAAGTAAAAGGCAAGGGAGAAAGAGAAAGCTACACCCAACTGAATGCAAAGTTCCAGGGAATAGCATGGAGAGATAAGAAGGCCTTCTTAATGAACAACAAAAGAAAGGAGGAAGACAATAGAATGAAAAAGACTAGAGATCTAAGAAAACTGGAGATATCAAAGGAACATTTCATGCAAAGATGAGCATGGAGGGCAGAAATGGTAGAGACCTAACAGAAGCAGAAGAGGTTAAGAAGGTATCAAGAATGCACAGATGAACTATATAAAAAAAGATCTAAATGACTTCGATGACAGTGATGGCATGGTCACTCACCTAGAGCCAGGCATCCTGAAGTGTGAAGTCAAGTGGGTTATAGGAAGCATTATTATGAACAAAGCTACTGGAGGTGATGAAATTCCAGCTGAGTTATTTTAAGTCCTAAAAGATGATGCTGTTAAAGTACTGCACTCAATATGTCAGCAAATTTGGAAAACTCAGCAGTGGCCACAGGACTGGAAAAGGTGAGTTTTCATTCCAATCCCAGAGAAGAGCAATGCCAACAAAATTTCAAACTACAATATAATTGTGTTCATTTCACATGATAGCAAAGTAATGCTCAAAACCCTTCAAGTTAGGCTTCAGCAATACGTGAAGTGAGAAATTCCAGATATACAGGCTGGTTTTAAAAAAGGCAGAGGAATCAGAGATCAAATTGCCAACATTTGAAACATCAGGAAGAAAGCAAAGGAATTCCACACAAACATCTACTTCTGCTTCATTGACAACACTAAAATCTTTCACTGTGTGGATCACAACAAATAGTGGAAAATTCTTAAAGAGATAAGAGTAGCAGACCACCTTACCTGTCTCCTGAGAAACCTGTATGCGGGTCAAGAAGCGACAATTGGAACCAGACATGAAAACACTGACTGGTTCAAAATTGGGAAGGGAGTAAGACAAGGCTGTATATTGTCATCCTGCTTATTTAATGTCTATGCAGAGTACATCATGCAACATGCTGGGCTGGGTGAATCACAAGCTGGATTCAAGATTGCTGGGAAAAATATCAGTAATATCAGATATGCAGATGATACCACTCTAATGACAGAAAGTGAAGAGGAACTAAAGAATCTCTTGCTGGGAGTGAGAGAAGAGAGTGAAAAAGCTGGCTTGAAACTCAACATTCAAAAACTAAGATCATGGCATCTTGTCCCATCATGGCAAATAGAAGGAGGAAAGTGGAAGCAGTGACAGATTTTCTTTTCTTGGGCTCCAAAATCACTGTGGATGGTGATTGCATCCATACAATTTAAAAATGTTTGCTCCTTGGAAGGAAAGATGTGGCAAATCTAGACAGGACATTAAAAAGCAGAGCCATCACTTTGCCAACAAAGGTCCATGTAGTCAAAGCTGTGGTTTCTCCGGTAGTCATATACGAATGTAAGACTTGGACCATAAAGAAGGTTGAGTGTCAAAGAATCGATGCTTTCAAATCATGGTGCTGGAAAAGACTTTTGAGAGTCTCTCGGGCAGCAATAAATCAAGCCAGTCAATCCTAAAGGAAATCAACCCCGAGTATTCACTGGAAGAACTGTTGCTGAAGCTGAAGCTCCAATACTCTGATCTCCTGGTGCAAAGAGCCAATTCATTGGAAAAGAAAGCTGAGAAAGATTGAAAGCAAAAGGAGAAGGAGGTGGCAAAATATGAGATTGTTAGGTAGCATCACTGACTCAATGAACTTGAATTTAAGTAAACTCTGGGAGATAGTGGAGGACTGAGGAGACTGATGTGCTGCAGTCCATGGGGTCGCAAAGAGTCGAACAAAACTTAGCTACTGAACAACAACAACTCTTACAAAGCAGTAAGCATGTCTTTAAAGTGCTAGACTCTGCTTAACAAGCTGTGGGTAGACAGTAAATATAGTGACACCGCCTTGTAATTCTACAGTAGAGATGGAGACTGAACTGGAATTACAGACTAATAGAGGATGAGATGGTTGAATGGCACCACTGACTCAATGGACGTGAGTTTGAACAAACTCCAGGAAATAGTGAAGGAAGGACAGGGAAGTCTGGCATGCTGCAGTCCATGGGGTTGCAAAGAATCAGACATAACTGAGAGACTGAACAACAACAATTCTAAATGGTATCTAGATGCATTTGTGCTTTTTTCAGAAACAGTATTTACCTTGAATATAGTTAGATGTTAAAAAGTCTTGCTTTACTTATTTAATTAATCACATGTCTGAAACCACCAAGTTTTCTTTTTAATTGAAATATTGCTCACATCCAATATTCTGTTAGTTTCAGGTGTACTACGTAGTGATTTGACCTTTGCATACATTATGAGATGATCATCATGTTAAATCTAGTAATCATCTGTCCCCATACAAAGTTACTACAATATTATTAACTATATGTCTTATGCTGTATATTAGATGGATAAAAAAAATGAGGAGTTGGTTGAAGTTTTGATTTGGGGTCATTTGTAGATGTTAATTTGCCCTTTTTAAGGCCACTAACTCTCATAATAGAGCATTACCGATAGTTTGATACCTTTAATGGAGAAAGGTTTTGGCTACAGTTCTCCAATAGTAACACAGTTTATAATCTATACAGTCTTTAAAGTTTGCAAAGCACTTGCACAGATGCTGATTAGTTTAATCTTGACACAACCTTGTAAAGTAGGTAGGGTGTTGTTACACAAAGTGTGAGGATGCCCTGGGAGGACTGTAACTTAGATTTGAAGTCAGAGATTTGTCTTTTAGGAAGTTCAAAACAGCCAGTGAATTTCAGGAAAAAAGACGGTCCTCCTTCTTTTCTGGGAGAGATTGTTTTTGTCAAGCAGTTATAAGGCAGCACCTTATGGCCAATTCTCTGGAAAGCCTGTTGGATTGAAATGTTAAGAATTTGGTTTTATAATAGAAAATAAATCTATTCACAAGACCACAACACCAAAGATTTATAGATAACTTTGAAAATTTTGTTTTCAGTTTCCCTTTGCTGAAAAATATTATTTGTTCTTGGAAGATGTGTCTATATCCATGCCTAAACACTGGCTCATAGGAAAGGGACAATTGGTTGATGGTCAACAGGAAAAAGCAAGGCTGACCTTTTCTTTCATGTCACCCTAAACAACAGACTGTGAAATGCATAAGACCTGGATGTGGAGTGCACTGGCTAAACCAATGATTTCTCAAACCTGGTGCCACTGAGAGCTTTAATATCACAGGTTTCAGTACGTATGCCATGACCTACTGTGCTTGCCAAGCCCATGACAGGTAGACCAGAATCGGGTGGAGAGGGAGGTGGGAGGGGGGATCGGGATGGGGAATAAGTGTAAATCTATGGCTGATTCATATCAATGAAAAAAAAAAAAAGAACATAAAGAATAATGAACTAAAGAGAACAGAAATGAAGCAAATAACAAGAAGACTATAAAACTAATTAGAAGAATTTGTAGAAATGGAGCTCAAGTCTTCTGACTTCATAGTCAGTTTTCACATCCTGAAAGTGGTGAAAACTTGAGGATCAGAGGTTTCCCATCTAGGAAAATTGAGCAAAAGTAAAGAAGCAGCTTTAAGCAAATTCTGGTTGCTGTTGCAGTGAGACATTTACATGTTTGTATGAAGAGCTTGATAGCATCTAGGATTCTTGTTTGAGCAAGAATTTCAAACTAGACTTTACCATCAGACCTCTGTTATTCTGTTTCTTCTCCCTGATTCCATTTTTAAGAAATCCAAAAGCAGGTAAAACTAATCTGTGGTGAAGGCAATTAGAAAGTGATTGAAGGAGGGCCAGGAGAACTGATGGGAAAAGGAGTACAAGGGAACTTTCTTATCCTCTATCTTATTACAGTTGTCCAAATTTACTGCCTGCAATGCAGGAGACACAGAAGTTGCAGGTTCGATCCCTGGGTCGAGAAGGTCTCCTGGAGAAGGAAATGGCAACCCACTCCAGTATTCTTGCCTGAAGAATCTCCATGGAGAGAGGAGCCTGGCAGGCTACAGTCCATAGTGTTGCAAAGAGTAGGACACAACTGAGCGACTGAGCGCGCAAAGTTATCAAGCCAAATACCTAAGAACTGTGTATTTTGTTGTATATGAATTAAACTTCAGTAAAAATATGAAACAAATGATTAACAAAACCACAAAACATATAAAAATAAAAATTAAATTATAACTGTTATTCTGTAGAGGCGTGAGTGAAGCCTCTCAAGACTCTAGGAGGTAAGATTAAGATTCCCTGTTCTTCCTGTTGCAGAGGAAAATGTTTCCCCACATTACTGTATGTCACACATCTGTCTCCTTTTTATCTCACACTGTCACTGGAGAACAATGCCATTGGCAGACACAGTATGATTATCAGGCAAAACAATATTATTACTGGAAAAATTGGCAAGTTGTTTTCAGCAAAATCCTTTTCCCAATCATAGGGTCGCATTTCCTTTCCTTCTATTCTCTGATATTCTAGTCTCTCTGCTACAAACTTTTTTAAAAATAAACTCTCATGTGGCCCTATAATTCTAAGTGCTGTGTATTTCTGTTTTTCTGGGCTCCAGCTCAACAGGATTAATTCCAAGTAAAGTAAATACAGACTTGGTTTTCTTGTTTTATTGTTGCTGTTTGTTGCTCTACTTTTGAAAAGTTTTACACTAACTACCTTGCTGGTCTATTTTCTTTTGGTATGTTTTTTAATAAATGTATATATTTTTCTTAAATATAACCTTGGTATAAATAAATTTAATCTCAGAAATAACCACCATTCACATCTAAATGTTTTGTTCCACAGTTGAGATAATGAAATCATTTTTATTTACTTTTTCTAACATAACATTATAGCATAAGAATTTTCTGACACTATTTGAACCGCTTTCTAGAGCAGGATATACTTAATAATTAGTGCTCCTTTATTTTCAAATTGGTCAAATAATTCTATCCACTTTCACATAATGATTATTTTATATCAATTATTGAATCAGTGTCAGTCAACAGCATTTTTTTCTAGTTCCATGTAAAATCAAAATTAGAAACATTTGTCCAAAATAATAGGCGGATTGTGATCAACTGGAGGGCCGGGATAATATTTACTCCATCTTTGAGTTCTCCACAGTGCCAATACATAATAAGAATTCAATAAACACTTGTAGATTGAATGAGTGAGTGAACGAAAAAATTACATATTTCCAGGAGTCAAGACTTGAGAGGTAAGTGGATAGACCTTCGTGCCTACAACTTGCCTTCTGTAAGTAACTGTACTGATGAACTCTCAATCAAAAACAAAATGCCTTGGGAATTCCTTGGTGGTCCAGTGGTTAGAACTTCACAATTTCTTTGTCCTGGGCCTGAGTTCAATCCTGGGTCAGGGAACAAAGATCCCACAGGACACATACATGCTGTCACTCAGTCGTGTCTGACTCTCTGCAACCCCATGGACTGTAACGCACCAGGCTCCTCTGTCCATGGGATTTTCCAGGCAAGAATACTACAGAGCATTGCCATTTCTTTCTCCAACCAAACCATGTTGTGTGGTTAAAAAAAAAGGAATATGTAAAATGCCTTTTAGATTAGTTCTCCAGACTAACTCTTTATTTGTAAGCCACCTTTTTACACCAGCATGAACTATGCATTGACACAGCTCAACAAAGTTTGCTTAAAGATTTTAGATGTTCTAGCCATAAATTTTCTAGTTTTTTTAAACTAATTATCACTGAATATAATTTGGAATTACACCATGATGCCCCTTTGAATTATACCAGTTGGTTTTTACTTGAATATCATAACAGCCTTTTAGAACAGAAATTCAGGATATTCTAGAGATTATTTCTTCATAGAGTTATTGAATCTTAAAAAGTTTAGAGCCAGAGAAGACATAGTGATTATCTATTACAAGGTCTTTTTTTAAAGAAGGAAGAGGTAGACAGTTGATTTACCAAGGCCATTGAGCTAACCAGAACTGGTGTAACAGCATTTTGACTCTCCTTTTCATGTTTTTTATGTTATAATACACTACCTTATGTGGATCTATCCTATGGTTCATTAAGAGCAACTCATGTTGAGGAAATATTTCTATTTTTGATAAAGTTACTAAGATAAAGGTAATGCATAAAAATATAACGCATCTGGACTTATGCAGGACATTTGACAAGGTATTTTATATTTTTCTGTTTATATAGAGCAAAATAAACTGGATGCTGGAAATATTATCACTTTCCAGTGATTCATTATATTTTTTGACCTTGTGAAAAATAATATATTTATATATGTGCAGCTAATGCATAAATGTACAGTTTAATAAGTAATTATAAGACAGACACATGTATAACCACCGACCAGATCAGGAAATAAAACATTGTCAATTCTAAATCAGGGCTTTTTGACTCACAAACTTTGAGAATGAATTTATGGTTACCAGGGGGAAGGGTGGGGGGAAAATAGATTGGGAGTTGGGGATTGACTTGCACACACTGCTACATGTAAATTAGGTAACCAAAGAGGACTTACTGTATAGCACAGGGAACACTGCTTAATATTCTGTAATAACCAAATGGGAAAAGAATTTGAAATAGATACATGTATATATATAACTGAATCACTTTGCTGTATACTTGAAGCTAACACAATATTTTTAATCAACTATGCTCCAATATAAAAAATTTTTAATTAGGACCATTATGAATAATGGCTGGGCTTTTTTTCTTTTCTTTTCTTTTTTTTTTTTTCATATATCCTGGTGTACGTATATATCCATTTCTGTTGAAGATGCACATACTTTATAATCCAGCAGTTCTGCTCCCAGGATCAGTATATATATGTATCTTCAACTTTAGTAGATCAGCTTAGAGTTTTCCTAATTGGCTTTACCTATTTTCACCCTCACCAATTATATATGAGACTTTTCCATTGATCTGCATCCTTACCGAATGTGGCATTGTTGTTAGGGTATTTAATGTTTTCCAATCTGATTTCTGAACATCTTATGACAGTTTTGATTTGCATTTACCTGGTTACTAGTGAGATTGAACAACTTTTCATATGTTTATTAGCTATTTGGCTTTCCTTTTGCATCGTGCCTGTTCAAATCTTAGGTCTACTTTTCAACTATGTTTGCAGGTGTTCTTTATATACCCTGGAATGATAGTCATTGATCATATAAGATGAAAATATATTTACTCTTTTCATGCATTTAATAATGCTTTTTGATAAGCAGAAAATTTTAATTTTAACATAGTTAAATTTAGCAGTTTTTCTCTTCATAATTAGTGCTTTTTGCATCCTATTAAGAAATCTCTTCCTACTCTGAAAGTATTCAGAGTGAAAAATTCTCTGATTTTAAAATCTAAAATCTTTATTGTTTTTCTTTTCATGTTAAGGTCTACAATTCATCTGCATTGGGTTTTGTATATGATATGGTATAGAGTCAGATTTCTTTCTCTTCCATATGAACGTTCCGTTGTCTCAGCACCATTAGTGAAAAGACAGTATTTTCCTCAGTGCTCTGCAGTACCATCTTTTTCATAAATTAAGTCTCTTAATGTGGGTCTTTTTTTGTGGCTCTCTCTTCTGTTCAAATTATCTATTTATCCCTTCTCACAATACCACACTGACAGGTATTAGAGCTTTATAATATGGTTTTATATAATATAGTTTTGCTTCCTGATTTTCTTCTCTAAAAGCTCATTGGTTTTCAGGTAATGATGGAATAACAGAAAAAAGAGAGGAAGGAAGGAAGTGTGATTGAGGGAGAGAGGGAACAATGGATCCCCCACAATTCCTACATCCCACTCCCACAATCAGGAATGCTCTAAACAAGTTTATGAAGGTGGACATTGTTGGCTTATGTAGTATTATGTCTGAAATCTTCAGCTTAGCATACTTTAATTTTAGAATCTAAACAATTCAGCTCAACCCCCTAGTATTTATTAAACATCTACTGAGTACCCAACCTTATAGTTTGGCTTCCAAGAGGCACAGTGGTAAAGAATTTGCCTATCAATGCAGCAGGCACAGGGACGTGAGTTTGATCTCTGAGCCAGGAAGATCGCTAGGAGTAGGAAACAACCACCTTCTCCAGTATTCTTATCTGGAAAATTCCATGGACAGAGGAGCCTAGCAGGCTACAGTCCATGGGGCCACAAAGAGTCAGACACAGTTGCGTAACTGAGCACAATCTTATAGTAGGTGTTATGAAGGGTTCAGAAAAGTCTCAGTCAAAATTGAAATATTTAGAGCTCATCTACTCATTTTTTAATCATTTTATTTATTATTTATTTATTTTTGGTTGTGTTGGGTCTTTGTTGCTGTGTGAACTTTTCTCCTGCTGCAGCAAGCTAGGGCTACACTCTAATTGCAGTCCTCTGGCTTCTCATTGTGATGTCTTCTCTGGTTGCAAAGCAGGGGTTCCAGGGCAGGCTTCGGTAGTTGCAGCTCGTGGGCTCTAGAGCACAGGTTCGGTAGTTGTGGTACATGGGCTTAGGTACTCTGTGGCATGTGGAATTTTCCCTTATCAGGGATCAAATCAGTGTCTCCTGCATTGGCAGGAGTATTCTTTACCACTGATTTACCAGGGAAGCCTTACTTGTTTTTGTTTTTTGTTTTTGTTTTTTTTTTAAGTTTTGAACTTTGGGGTTTAAACAGAATACTGAATTTCAGATTTTACTGTAATTTCTCCAGAAAAGAAACAACTAAATTCCATCTATGCACCTTAAGCCTAACAGAAGTTAACCCTTAACCATATCTGGAATTTTTTAAAAATGAGAAAATAAAAGCAAAAGCATCCCAATAAGCCACTTAAAATATTTAGGGAGTTTAAGACTCATGACCAATGCTAAAAACAAATCACTACTGTTTGTCAAAGCTTGAAGCATTAGACCAATCACACAACTTTTAGTGAATATCTTAGTCATTACTTGGAATGGTTATAACAGGCATAATTTTCTATGCTAATCTTTTAAAACTCTTAGGAAAAAAAATTGAAAATAAATATATCTCAGCATATGAATGCAGAAAGTCAAGAGAAGTAAAGCTCTTCAATTTATAGGTAAGAACCCACCCTCTAACTGTTCCAGCCTCTATCGTCACAACCCATCAGTTCAGTTCAGTTCAATAGCTCAGTCGTGTCCAACTCTTTGTGATCCCATGGACCACAGCACGCCAGGCCTCCCTGTCCATCACTGACTCTCAGAGTTTACTCAAACTCATGTCCATTGAGTTGGCAATGCCATCCAATCATCTCATCCTCTGTTGTCCCCTTCTCCTCCTGCCTTCAATCTTTCCCAGCATCAGGGTCTTTTCAAATGAGTCAGTTTCTCGCATCAGGTGGCCAAATTATTGGAGTTTCAGCTTCAGCATCAGTCCTTCCAATGAATATTCAGGACTGATTTCCTTCAGGATTGACTGGTTTGATCTTTGTTGTCCAAGGGACTCTCAAGAGTCTTCTCCAACACCACAGTTCAAAAGCATCAATTCTTCAGCAGTCCGCATTTTTCATAGTCCAACTCTTACATCCATACATGACTACTGGAAAAACCATAGCCTTAACTAGACGAACCTTTGTTGGCAAAGTAATGTCTTTGTTTTTTAATATGCTGTCTAGGTTGGTCAAAACACATAGCCTCTGAGTTTTCTCCAGGGTGCCCTTGAGAACCCTAGATGCCTAAAAGGGATTACTAAAAAGATTTTCAGCATCAGAAATGGTTATCCAAGTAACCATTAAAAGTAAAAACTAACCTTAATTTAGAAAATTGAGTAGGTTCCTTCTCTTTTGCTTCTAACTGATGCTGTGAACAGGTCTGACTCCTGGTAGATGATCAGTAATGATTTGGATAATTAAGGAATCCAAGAAGGTCCACATAAGTAGGCTTTGTTCTTGTTTTGTTTTGTTTGTCTCTCTCCCTATTTTTCACACTAAGGAATGTTTATAGTCAATACTGTAAATCCCTGCAAGATCAAACCAGTCAATCCTAAAGGAAATCAGTCCTGAATGTTCATTGGAAGGACTGATGCTGAAGCTGAAATTTCAGTACTTTGGCCACCTGATGCAAAGAACTGACTCATTGAAAAAGACCCTGATGCTGGGAAAGATTGAAGGCAGGAGGAGAAGGGGACGACAGAGGATGAGATGGTTGGATGGCAGCAGTGACCAATGGACATGAGTTTGAGCAAGCTCCAGGAGTTGGTGATGGACAGGGAATCCTGGCATGCTGCAGTCCATGGGGTCGCAAAGAGCTGGACACGACTGAGCGACTGAACAACAACTAAATCCCTGGTGAGTCTCCAGAGCCATATCACACTGAATAGTACCTTCGATCCTGGAGCATTACATAACTCACGTGTCACAGGGCAGACGAGCTCTGGGCTGCATGTTGTCTTTCCTCTCAGAATGAGAAAATTGCCAGATCTACACCCTTAATTTCAGGACTATCAATTTCATAGAACTTGACAGAACCTCAGGCAGCATGAAGAGCTTCTTCACAAGGAGGCTTTTCCTGTATATTCAGGAGCACACATAAACCTGCATTAGGCATCATGTGTGTCAGATGAGTTTGCCACAGAAAAGGTGGCCTTATTCTGGTCTCCCTCATCTCCCAGTTTAAGGTAGGCCTCTCACCATTCTCTGGACCTTTTCCCAAACCAGGGGTAATAGCTGAAACTGAGGGAGGATTAACGTTATCTGTGTAGGAAAGGTGAAAAGGAGTGAAGAAAAATAGAAAGGCAAAGAGATTCTAAAGGAAGAGCAAGAGAGCTTGCTCACCTGTGGACACGTTCGACCTTTTTGTTCTGCTTGGTGCTTCATTCTGCCTGCATCCAGGTGGTGGCGGTGGTGCTCTTTCTGCCTCACCATGTGGGCAGCATTCAGCCTGTCTCCCAAAATAGGAGGAACCCTCGGAGGTGAAGGAAGGGATCGGGGCTCTTGGCTGCCCTCTATTGGGCCTGTTGAAACAAAGCTCCCTGAAGGACCATTCCCTTGCAATGCATTGCTTTAATAAGGATGTGGCAATCTGTGAGCAAGGGAAGAAAACAAGGAAAGGAGTTAGGACTGTAATGGAACATGGACTATGGATGGAGCATCCAGAGGTTGAGAAGGGAGGACTACTCCAGTTATTTTAAGGCAGTCTTAAAGATGGTTGGATTAGACAATATATATACTAAATTATGCCAATTTTAACCATAAACACACAGTTCAGTTTCTATCATTCTCAAAAACTTGTACAGCCCCAAAGCCTATATAAACTTCCCCATTTTGTTACTCTCTGTGATGCCTAAATTTACAGATGGGAAGAAAAAAGACAGAGAGGTGTGCTGACTCGAGCAAGGTCACAGAGCTGGACAGTTGTAAAGTTCTCCAGAGTCCTTTACTGAGTGAGGACAAACAGCAAATGATAGACATAGCTGCATGATTTTGTTGGACTCTCACTTGAAAGCTTTTCTGATTAAGCTGAGGAATTCTCTATCAAGGGTGCTTCAGAACACACCCCTTGCAAATAAGCTTTTCTTTCCTGTGTGTTTCTAAAACATACGACTCAAACATAGAAATCAATTTAAACTGCAGGCAGATCATGTAAAGCCTTTAAGTGGTCCTAGAAGAATGATCCAGAGAAGGCAATGGGAACCCACTCCCATACTCTTGCCTGGAAAATCCGATGGGCAGAGGAGCCTGGTAGGCTGCAGTCTATGGGGTCTCGAAGAGTCAGACATGACTGAGCGACTCACTTTCACTTTTCACTTTCATGCATTGGAGAAGGAAATGTCAACCCACTCCAGTGTTCTTACCTAGAGAATCCCAGGGACGGCGGAGCCTGGTGGGCTGCCATCTATGGGGTCGCACAGAGTTGGACACGACTGCAGCGACTTAGCAGCAGCAGAAGAAGAATGATCACTGGTCTTGTTCATCAAGCAAATAAATTGCTTCATGGCCTACAAATTAGAAAAGTAGCATTTTGAATTCTTCCATTTGGGCACTATTCATTTAAGCTATAGAGAAAGGATTTCAAATGGACACTGTAGTAAAAACATACAAAAGTTGGGTCTTAGAGTCGCATTGGTTTCTAGTTCTTCCCTAGTCTCTATCAGATGATGTGATCTGTGTAAACTGCTCAGTCTTCCTGCACCCAATTTTCTTCTCTGCAAAACAAATGACTTCAATTAACCTTTAAATCCCATCTGTCTCCATCCAACCATCATGATTCTGCCTAAACTCTCTTTGTGAGCAGAAGTTCCTTCATTGAAACTGCTTTCTCACTGGCTTTTCTTCATGGTATTTCAAGGCCACAATAACCATGATACAACATGTAAACCCGAACTTTGACCAGTTGCCCTTGAAAGTGTTCATGTTCAGTCGTCTTTGACTCTTTGCAACTCCACATACTGTAGCCCTCCAGGCTCCTGTGTCAATGGAATTCTCCAGGCAAAAATACTGGAGTGGATTGCCATGTCCTCCTCCAGGGGATCTTCCTGACCAGGGACTGAACCCAGGTCTCCTGCATTTCAGGCAGATTCTTTACCATTTGAGCCACCAGGGAAGCCCATTGTCCTTGGGGCTAGTGTACTTAACTGAGTGTCTTGTTTAAATACTCACCATTTCTGTGGTTATCTAGAACTCTATTGTCAACCTTCAATTTTTGCAAAGAGAAAACAGGACTAGAATAGTCTAGGAGTGAATATGACTCTCACCCAAGATCCTCCCACTTAACTAAGCTAAGAGTAACTGGAACACACAGTAAAAGTGAAGGTATGTTTCGTTGGTAACAAAAATCACTTCTCTTTTCCTTTTCCTGGCCAAATATTCATTGGTCTTGAATAATATCCTGCTAAATTAATACAAACTGTATTTGTGTGCAGTTGTATTCTCTTTACAAGAGAAAATTTTTGTGTCTGTAGAAGATTTGATTTGATCACTAAGTAGTTATTCATGATAACTTAGGGAGCACACATATCTCAGAGTTCAAAGGGCAGTTCTATCATGGGCAGCTGACACCATCTTGTTCATATGCTGTGTGCTATGCTTCGTCACTCAGTCATGTCGGACTCTGTGACTTCATGGACTATAGCCTGCCAGGCTCCTCTGTCCATGGGGATTCTCCAGGCTAGAATACTAGAGTGGGCTGCCATGCCCTCTTCCAGGGGATCCTCCCAACCCAGGGATCAAACCCAGGTCTCCTGCATTGCAGGCAGATTCTTCACCATCTTAGCCACCAGGAAAGCCCAAGAATACTGGAGTGGGTAGCCTATGCCTTCTCCAGGAGAACTTACTGACCCAGGAATTGAACCAGGGTCTCCTGCATTGCAGGCTGATTCTTTACCAGCTGAGCTACCAGGGAAACACATGAGCATAAATGACTCAGAATCATTAATGACTATCTGTTACATTTGTGACATTTTCTCTCTTATAGACATCGTAGTAAAACGATATTTGACAGAATCTTTAAAAATGAACTGATCAAGTAAAACTGAGGGGTGTGTAAACTGTTATTGCTTAGATAATAGGTTTGTTCCAAGTTTCTCAAAATTTATATACTAATACTGCCCACGTCCAACTTCCTTTTCAGTCCCTTTTTCCTCTTTGGTAAATCGAGCCATTTTCCTTTAAGATGAAGAGTTATATAAAGAATCTTTAGGGGCCTTTGATAATTTTCATTCTCTGGAACCTTAACAGATGTGTTAATGATTTATGAGGAAAGCATGATAACCTTAAGCTCACCTAGGCTCTTCTAACCCTAAATTGTGGTCAGGGTTGGTTTTGTGAGGTTTGAGACCAGTAAGCACTGTGCACTTTAACCTTTTCCTGCTTCCACTCTTCCTGAAATCTTGTGCTTTTGTAGGTTCTACTTTGATTAAAAGGGTGAAATAAATAATACGGGTGCCCCCTCACTTTGTAGAATGCTCTTCTCTTCCCCAGCACCTGATTTCTCATTTATTTATGGCTGCCCTGGGTCTTTGTTGTTGCACGTGGGCTATCTCTAGTTGTGGCGATCAGGGGTTGCTCTCTAGTTGATGTGTGTGGACTTCTCACTTCACTGGCTACTCTTGATGTGGAGCATGGGGCTTTAGGGCATGTGGGCTTCAGTAGTTGTGGTGTGTGGGCTCAGTAGTTGTGGCTCATGAGCTTAGTTGCCCCATGGCATGTGTGATCTTCCCAGACCAGGGATCAAACTTGTGTCCCCTGCATTGGCAGGCAGATTCTTAACCACTGGACTATCAGGGAAGCCTGATGTCTTATGTTTCTCTTTATCCTATACTTCTTTCTAGCTCTCTCTGCCCAGCACAGCATCTTGCTTATGGCAGATATTCATATATTTCTTTAGCTGACTCATAAAGGGGAGGAAAGAAGAAAAAATGCTGCTGCAATTAGTTTTTCAATGGCTTCCATCACAAACTACCACAGACGGGATGGCTAGAGCAACAGAAATTTGTTTTCTCACAGTTCTAGAGACTAGAAGTCCAGGATCAACATGAAGACAGGGTTCAGTGGCTTCTCACCTTGACTTTTGTAGATGGCTGTCTTCTCCCTATGTCTTCACATTGTCTTCCCTCTAAGTTATATTCAAATTTTCTCTTTTTACAAAAACATCAGTTATAGTAATGCCAGACCCTACTGACATCATTTAGCTTAATCACTTCTTTGAGGTCCTATTTCTAAATACAGTCACAATCTGAGGTACTGGGAGTTAGGGCTTCAATATATGAATTTTGTGAGGATACATTTCAGCCTGTAATAAATATAACATAAATTTTAAAAAATAAAAATAAAGACTATCTGTGTAGCACTGGTGCCTAAAAACGCCCCACAACCCAGCCAGAGGTTGATCATATTCTGCCTGTATTCCCAAGAGGAGCATGGGGGCACCGAGCTCAAAGGAGAAAAACAATGAGGCAGAGAGAGAGGGGTGGAGAGAGAATGAAAGCCAGTGAAGAACACCTATCATCTCATAGGAAAACTACATCGAAATCTCTTTTGCCCTACTTTCTGGTTAGTTGGTAAGGTCGGGGAGACAATTGGCGAAATTGGGAAACAAAAGAATAGTAAGGTAAATCTTTTTACAGCTGCAATTAAGGAGTCAGTACTGTGTTGTGAATCTGTTTTTATTTACTTGAAGGGTGGCTCAGTGGTGAAGAATCTGCCTGCAATGCGGGAGACCTGGGTTCAATCCCTGAGTCGGGAAGATCTCCTAGAGAAGGAAAGGGCTGCCCACTCCAGTATTCTTACCTGGAGAATCCCACGGACAGAGGAGTCTGGTGGGTTACAGTCCTGAGATCACAGAGTCAGACATGACTGAGTGACTAACACTTTCACTTTCTTTCCAGTTGCCAATAGCAGTTTAAAAACTATAAGAATACAAATCATTATATACCTAAAAGACAGATTTTATTTTTAAAATAAGCAGCCATAGCTCTGCATTACTAATCCCTATTAAGTCTATAGTTGTAAAGAATATCACATCTTTCTTTTCCCACCTAAGCCTGTATTCAGTCTCTCTAATTTGAGTTCAATTTCACACAACCAAATATTGATCACTTTACCTTGAGCATACTGAATTTAAATTCTCCCTTCAAAAATCAATTATCTGGTAGGATCTGAAAAAAAACTTACAGCCAGAAACTATTTACAAGAGAGATCTCCTTAGATGATTTCTCTATAGCTTCTGGTGTTTTTCAAATATTCTACTCACAGAAAATGGATGATAGCAATGGTGTCCCAGAGACGTGTGAACATCTGAGATGGCCTGGTCCAAACAGACTTTTGTCACATGCTCCACTTCCCTAACAGCCTCTCTGCCTTTCTCTTGCCTACAATGTGTGTTCTTCAGCCCAGTATTCAAAGCTTCCATTCTCAACTTACCACCTACTCTCCACCGTGCAATCCATCCCAGCCAAGCACGTGCTGAGAGCTCTCCTGGCAAGTCAAGCTCATTCCCACCTTTGGGCCTTTGCTCAGTCTATCTCTGCACCTATAGTGCTTGCTTCCCTCTTCATCTGCCTAAACTCTGCTCACTCTCTGTGCACAGCTCATCTAGAATCTTCCTTTTCATCAAATTTTCCAGGCCACCATGACCCTCCCCCAATGTCCTCATGATGCCCCACTACTCCATGAGCACGAACCAGCATCACTTGGAACTGTTAATAAATGCAGAAGCTCAGGCCCCATTCAGACTTCCCCCTTGAAGCTGCGTATCAACAAGATTCCTGGGGACCGTGGCACATAAAATTGTGAGAGGCCCCGCGGTCCACTGGCTGAGCCCCTTAGACCCTTCCACATCACCTTCATGGCATCACTTACTTATTACTTTGAGTTGTTTGATTTTCAAGTATGACATTACTCATTGTATACATTTATTTGTAGTTCCTCAGCCCCTTTCAAAACAATTTTGTGAGTCAACGAACAAATATAATTTGAACATCAGTCTAAGAAACCAACCCCTGAGAAGTTACCATCTGACACAGATTCTCCCTCTGGTAACACATGAAGAAGAACATGCCACATAGCACTCAAAGCAGCCACTTAGACAGAGGAGGCAGAAGGGCCACCGCCACCCTCCGGGCCATTAGCAGAGACATGGGGTGAGACAAGGAAGGCCCACGGCAGAATCCTGGGAGTTCAGGGGTATGAGCTCATAAGCTCACAAATCCCCAGCAAAGTTTCGACAAATAGCACATTCCGCAGCTGAGTTCAGGGTCCTCAGAGGGGTGGCCTCTGTCCTCCAGATTTGTCTTCTCTGAGGTCATAGGGGTCATGGCCTCCGTAGGGAAGAATGTAGGTCTCCTGCATTGCAGGCAGATTCTTTACCATCTGAGCCACCAGGGAAGCCCAGTAGAGAAGGAAAGGGAGTGACAAAGTCAGATTGATATTCTGTAATACCTCAGAGGACACTTGAGGACCTTGGTCACTTGAAAAATGCCAAAAACATTCTTGAAGTGGTAGGGCTTGGAAAGGAACGTCAGTGGAAAATATAGGGCTTCGGCAGCAACCTTCATGATCATTTCCCTCTATGTGTGTGCACTTGCGTAAGTGCTTTTGTTCATATACTTTTTTGCACTTTTGGATGTGGAAATAATTTCAAGCATCCAGAAAAGCTGCAAGAAATGTCACCAGTTGTTAACAAATCGCCCCATTTACTTTATCAATTACCTATGTCTCCCTCCCTTGCCTTTTCCCTCTCTCCCTTTCTCACTCTCTATCTGTATAGATGTTCATACATGTATATAAAATTATTTTTCGAGCCATTTGAGAGTAAGTTGCCTTGTCAACCGCCTTTTACCCCTATATATCTCAATGTATATTTTTAAGAATATGAACTTTTTCCTACATAACCACAGCTATAACTGTAAACTTCGTCATTTCTCATGTGACTGCATTTATCTTGGCGTTGTTTCACCACTAAGATGACTGTTTCCTGCTTGATTAGTATCTTTGGAGTTGAACTCGTGTTCTGACCTCTTGAGCATTTTTCACTGTGATTTACTGTTGTGAGTAGAAACTCTTCATAGAACACCAAGTTTTTCCTACAAGCTCTTGGCTCTGCTGTGTTCTCACTATGCCCTCTACCAAATAACCACTAAGAACTAGACTGTGGTAATTCAGAGTGTAGAGGTGGTCACTAAAAGTTTTTACATAGCATTTAGTCTGAAATCCATCCATTAACCTTGAAGAAAAATCAGATAATATATTTGAGGAAAAAAAAACAAGCCATTTTTAGCATAAGCTCTGTCAGACTTTTGGCTGAATTTTAAATTACAGTGTCTGCCCCCTCATCTGCAGGGAAGATGTTCCAAAACCCTTAGTGGATGCCTGAAGCCATAGATAGCACCAAACTATATCTATGTATCATATTTTTCATGGTTTTTTCCTACATATATACATACCTATGATCAACTTTACTATATAAATTAGGCACAGTAAAAGGTTAACAGCATTAACTAACAATAAAATAGAACAATTATAACACTATTCTATAAGAAAAAGTTTGTGAATGTGATCTCTCTCTCTCTCAAAGCATCTTATTGTATGAATTTAAAGCCTTTTCCCTCTTAATGAAGCACATATCATGCTCTGTGGCCCTAACTCTTGCAGTTTGAGGTGGGACAACAAAACTAGCACAAATTTCTTTTTCCTTCTTCACGATTTCAGGGATAAATGACGTGTTCTTACTGTAAATCTTAGCAACCTCAGCATGCAATTTTTTTCTTTCCTTATTAAATCAGGAACTTGCATATTTTCATTTAAAAGAAGCATTTTGAGGCTATTATTCAGTGAAATAAAAGTTACTTGAACCCAAGTACTGTGATACCATGACAGTAGATCTGATAATTGAGATGGCTACTACGTGACTAACGGGCAGAAATAACTGGACAAAGGGATGATTCATGTCCCAGGTGGGAAGGAACAGGACAGGGTGAGATTTTATAATGCTACTCAGAATGGCACACAATTGAAAACGTATGAATTGTATGTTTCTGTAGTTTTACATTTAATACTTTGGAACTATGGTTGACCATGGATAGCTGAAACCATGGAAAGTGAAACTGTGAATGGGGTAGGGGGCGGAATTCCTGTATTGTCCTTAACAACTGTAAGAGATGAGAGAACCAAGAATGAAAGAAGTCACACTTTGAAATGTGTGCACAACTAGATTGATTTTATAAATTAAAATGCTAAAGCTCAGATTTTCAAATTATGAAAATAGCATTACTCACCTGACATATTGTTTTAAAAATATAGTTGAGCTGAGCCATAACAATGCCCTTCCAAATGACAAAATACCTTACTGTTCAAAAGGATCAAATTGTGCATATGTTCAGTAGGGCAACTCTTTAAAAATTATTCTGAAGGGAACATCATTAATTCCCTTAAATCATACTGAATTTGTGCCCCTTTATAAGCCCCAGTGTCATCAGTAAACAAGTGATTTTTACTGTTTCACATGCATATCTCTGCAACTCAAGAAAGAGCTTCTACAAATAAATGTATTCTAAGTTTAATAAGTTGCCCCAGGTGGTTTTCATTATTTTGGAATGTTAGAACTAAATTCTAGTCACAGTCTTATTCGTGTATGAAGACCAAGAGCCAGGGAATAATTTGTTCAAACACCTGGTTAGCATGTGGTGTCTAAATTTACATAAAAGTTAATGGACTCTCAAAAAACAGGGATTCTTCCAATCGCCATTTCCCATTAGGCTGCCTATAAGATGACTCTTATTAAATTAAGTTGGTCTTTATAAATACATAACTAAGTTACTGATAAGTGTTTTATCAAGGTTAATCCTTGAGCTTCTTTTTTTAATGTCTCCATTTGCTTCCTTGGTGATTTTATCTAGTCTCAAGGCTATAAAGACAATATATGTGCTGATGAATGCCAAATTCATGTCACTAGTCTAGTCTCTCTCCTGAACTCTTGAACCACATATACAGCCATCTATTTGACCATACACTTGGATTAAACTATACATTCTGAAATTAGTCAGTCCAAATCAAGCTCCTCAAATTTCTCCCAAACCTCCAACACCTGCAGTTTTCCCATCTCAATAATGGGATCTCATATATACATTGCCACTTAATTTACAGCAAAGGTACCATTGCAGTTCAGTGGTTAAAATAGTATGTTTAATAAATAGTGCTATAGGAATAAGATATCAAAATGGGAAAAATATTCATATCCCCTACTTTAGACCATAAATAAAAATTAATTCAAGATGAATCATAGACTAAACATAGAAGCTAAAACAAGTTTCTGGAAGAAAGCTTAAGTCTTTGCTTCTGGCCTGGGCAAAGACGTCCTTAGTGGGACACATAAAGCAGCAACCACTTCACTAAAATTAAGAACTTCTGTTCATTGTGAATTATTAGGAAAGCAAACAAGCAAGCGGCAAACCGGAAAAAATATATTTACAACAATGTAGCCAAAAAAGGCTTGTATCTAGAATATATTAAGAACCACATATCAGTAAGAAAAAATAAAACAAAACAGACAAAACTTGACCACCTGCTTCATATCCAGATGATCAATAAGCATATTAAAAAAATTACACATCGTTACCTATTAGAAAAGTGCAAATTAAAATCACAATGTAGAACCAAAGCACACCTGCCAGAATGGGAAAAAAACCCACAATAAGGACTGACAATATCAAAAGTTGGTAAAATTGTCTAGCAGTCTGAACTCTTTTATATTGCTGATGGAGTTTAAGTTTGCTCAACAGCTTTTGTTCAAAACATTTTGGCAATATTTACTAAAGCTAAACATATGTTCATCCTGTGACAGCATTTCCAATCTAGAAATATTCAAGAAAAACTAATGCATATATCCACCAAAAATATATCTGCAAGAATGTTCACAACATCTTTATTCATAATAGCCAAAACCCACTGCCCATCAGTAGAAGAATGAATAAATGATGGCATGCTCATACAATGGAACACTGCTCCACAATGAGAGAGAGAGAGCAGAGCCACTCATATAGTCAAACACGTCAATGAATTTCAAAATAAAAAGTTGAAAAAATAAATTAATTTTAAAAAAGTTGAGCCAAAAAAAAAAACAAGCCACATAAACAGTGCATCCTCTGTGATTCCATTTAAATGAAGTTTTAGACCAAGTAAAACTAATCAGTGGTGTTAAAAGCCAAAAGAACAGTTGCCTTGTTGCGGAGATGGGGAATGGACTGAAAGGGACAAAGAAACTGAGTTGATGGCAGTATTTTTGTCTTGATCCAGGTGTTGGTTACATGGCTGGATACATATGTAAATTTATTAAGCTATACACTTAGGATTGGTGTACTTTATTGTGTTCGGCTTATGTCTCAGCTTTTTTTTTTTTAATTCTTCAGAAAAAAGAATTTAAATCAGGTCACATCCCTGCTCTGTTTAAACCTTCATCTCACTCCTAAGAGAAAGCTCAAATCCTTTCTATTTACCATGCCCTACACGATCTTCTCCAGCTGCTTCACACTGACTCACATTCTACCTGAATATTTACCAAATACACCAGGCATTCTTCCATCTCAGGGCCATTGCTCTTGCCTGGAAAGCTCTTTTCACTCATTGCTACCTAGCACACCACATATTTTACATATTATTGATCATCTGTCTCCTATACTTGATTGTAAGTTTTATAAGGGCAGAGATTTTTGTCATCTTTATTCGCCGCTATACCCCTAGCATCTAAAAGAAAGCCTGATATGTGATAGATGCTCAATAAATAATTTGCAATGAATGAAAAAACCATCATCACACCATTTTTGTTACATATCAGACCCCTTTTTAAAATTATTTATCTATGTTTGGCTGTGGTGAGTCTTCATTGCTGCGTGGACTTTTCTGTAGTTGCGGCAGGGGCTACTCTGTAGTTCGTTGCAGTGCACAAGCTTCTCATTGCTGCGGCTTCTCTTGTGGGGAGCATGGACTCTAGGGTGCACAGGCTTCTGTGGTTCTGGCACATGGGCTCAGTAGTTGAGGCTCCTGGGCTCTAGAACAGAGGCTCAATAGACGTGGCACACAGGCTTAGTTGTTCAGTAGCATGTGGGATCTTCCTGAATCAGGAATCAAACCCACATCTCCTGCATTGGCAGGCAGATTCTTTACCACTGAACCACCAGGGATGCCCATATCAGATACCTTTTGTACACACTTCATGCTCTTTCATCCAGTCTCTCACTCCAGCTATCTTACAGCCATTAATTCTGCACAGATTTTGACCAGATTATCCTGGCTTTAATAAGATAGTGACTCACCTTAGACAATATGTTAAATCTTTCATTTCTTAAACTTAGGCTTCTCTAATGTCAGAGTATTGCAATCTGCTTACAAAATGAGAGCAATCAGAAGGGTGAGCAAGTTTACCCCATTTACGCAGCCTTTGACCACTGGGGAGGAGAATTAATGGATAAATGTTTACTCCCTTCATCCTCTAGGGCAAAAGTAGGAAAAATTTTTTCTGTAGAAGGCCAGATAAAAAATAATTTAGACTTTTTAGGCCATCATAGTCTCTGCCATCATAGCCTGAAAGCAGCCGTACAAAATACATAAATGAATGGCAATAAATAAAACTTTATTTTCAAAAATAGGTGGTCAGCCAGATTAGCTCTAGAGGCCATAGTTTGCCTGTTCTTGTAGGCAACAGTCTGAAACATAATTCAAAAGACTCATGAGAAGTTCCCAGGAACTTTCTCTCCTTCTGTTTCACTTCCCCTATCCTTCCTCAGAACCACTTCCCAAATAAGTTCAGTTCCGTTCAGTTCAGTCACTCAGTCGTGTCCGACTCTTTGCGACCCCATGAATCTCAGCAGGCCAGGCCTCCCTGTCCATCACCAACTCCCAGAGTTTATAAATTACCTGTATGCAAACTTTAGTCCCAGGTCCTGCTTTCAGAGAAACCCAGGCTACACCATTATCCTTTTGACATGATTGCCGCCTTCTTATACATCAGATATCACTTGATTCATGGTAGGAAGTATTGTTGCTGTTCAGTCACTAAGTTATGTCTGATTCTTTGCAACCCCATGGACTACAGCATGCCAGACTTCCCTGTCCTTCACCATCTCCCAGAGTTTGCTCAAACTCATAAATATAAGCAGTCCTTTATCTCTTAACAGGCTATTTTTACTGAAAAATAAACCATAATTTAAAATTATGTACACAAAACCAGATTTTCGAAGAAACAATGTAACGCTAGCTTTTCTGGTTTCAAGGTCCAGGTGTCACTTTTCCCACAGAAAGCATTTTTAAACTAACATTATTGACCTGGCCAAAATAGTAAATAAAATATGAACTATCTAATGAAATAACTTAGGTGACCAAACTATACAGAATTCTCATTTTTGTCACTCCTCCCTCAATTTTATTTAACATTATAGAACACTTTATGTGAGGAAATTCTGACAGACATCCATGAGGAAATGCCAAACCATTTTAATGGCTGTTGAAAACCTGATCCAGGAATGTTATGCTTCCTGCTACTATGCTTTATTTTTAAGGTTCATGTGGCAATGGAGCCTTGGGAATCAGTTGTTAATTTTTTGCTACATCCAGTGTTTTCAAAATTTTCCTCAAAATTGTCTGTATTTGCCTGCTATAACTTTAATAAGCAGTTATATCTGACAATGCACCATAAATATGAAATTCGCTAACTTGGGTATTAAATTGGTGACTGACATAATATCCCAATGTGACAGCCTGCTGCTGCAAGCAAACTTTTTATTTTTTTTTAAATTTTTTTATTAGTTGGAGGCTAATTACTTCACAACATTTCAGTGGGTTTTGTCATACATTGATATGAATCAGCCATAGATTTACACGTATTCCCCATCCCGATCCCCCCTCCCACCTCCCTCTCCACCCGATTCCTCTGGATCTTCCCAGTGCACCAGGCCCGAGCACTTGTCTCATGCATCCCACCTGGGCTGGTGATCTGTTTCACCATAGATAGTATACATGCTGTTCTTTTGAAACATCCCACCCTCACCTCCCACAGAGTTCAAAAGTCTGTTCTGTATTTCTGTGTCTCTTTTTCTGTTTTGCATATAGGGTTATCATTACCATCTTTCTAAATTCCATATATATGTGTTAGTATGCTGTAATGTTCTTTATCTTTCTGGCTTACTTCACTCTGTATAATGGGCTCCAGTTTCATCCATCTCATTAGGACTGATTCAAATGAATTCTTTTTGACTGCTGAGTAATATTCCATGGTGTATATGTACCACAGCTTCCTTATCCATTCATCTGCTGATGGGCATCTAGGTTGCTTCCATGTCCTGGCTATTATAAACAGTGCTGTGATGAACATTGGGGTGCATGTGTCTCTTTCAGGTCTGGTTTCCTCAGTGTGTATGCCCAGAAGTGGGATTGCTGGGTATATGGCAGTTCTATTTCCAGTTTTTTAAGGAATCTCCACACTGTTTTCCATAGTGGCTGTACTAGTTTGCATTCCCACCAACAGTGTAAGAGGGTTCCCTTTTCTCCACAGCCTCTCCAGCATTTATTGCTTGTAGACTTTTGGATAGCAGCCATCCTGACTGGCGTGTCATGCAAGCAAACTTTGAAAACATTCACACTTGCAGTCTATACACTTGTTACCATAGGCACCCATTTCACAAGATTTAGTATTGTCCACAGATACTTTCTAGAGAAGCATTGATGGTATTACTATTCGAGAAACAGCCAAAAACAAGTTCTTCTGATGGTGAGCTTTCCAACCTGTGTGGGCTCATTTTAACTGGAATCAGTTCAGTTCAGTCCAGTTCATTCGCTCAGTTGTGCCCGACTCTTTGCGACCCCATGAACTGCAGCACGCCAGGCCTCCCTGTCCATTACCAGCTCCACCAAAACCCATATCCATTGAGTCGGTGATGCCATCCAACCATCTTATCCTTTGTCGTCCCCTTCTCCTCCTGCCCTCAATCTTTGCCAGCATCAATATGAGAAGTTAAATCCTTTCTTCAAGTTAGGATAGTTAATTAATTGTTAGTGTTAGTCGCTCAGTCATGTCCGACTCTTTGTGACCCTATGGACTGTAGCCCACCAGTCTCCTCTGTCCATGGAATTCTCCAGGCAAGAATACTGGAGCAGTTTGCCATTTCCTTCTCGAGGGGATCTTCCTGACCCAGGGATCAAACCCAGTTCTCATGCATTGCAGGCATATTGTTTACCATCTGGGCCGCCAAGTTAGGATGCCAAGGTTCAATTTCTTCTCTCTCCATTTCCTAACTCTGTGACCTTAGACAATTTACTTCAGTTCTCAAAAGCTGCTAGGTATTCAGCTGCTGCTGAAAAGCCAGAATAATAATACCAGTCTCACAGGATTGTTGTGAAGAATAAAGAATAATTTATGAAAAGGAGTCTGCTCAGTGCCTGACACACAGTAAATGTTTAGTTAATGTTGACTGCCGCCATCACCACCACCATCAGCAGAAGTAACAGCATCAATTCTTTCAACGGACCATTTTATCCTTGTACTTTATGCTCTCTGAGGCTTCCCTTGTGGCTCAAATGGTAAAGAATCTGCCTACAATGCAAGAGACCAGGGTTCAATCCCTAGTTTGGGAAGAGCCTCTAGAGAAGGAAATGGCAACCCACTCCAGTATTCTTGCTTTGTGGGCTCCTCTTGCTTTGAGGAGCCTGGTGGGCTACAGTCCATGGGGTCACAGTCGGACACAACTGAGTGACTAACACTTTCTTTTCTTTCTACTTTATCCTCTCTGAACCATTTAACTCTTTTTTTCTTTTATGAGGTTTACAGCCCAAGATCTGAAGCAAATTTCTCAACTCCTTTAACTCCATTTCTGTAAGCATAAAACTTCATGCAGTACATTCCACGTTTCCACATTCTGATAGGTTACCATTAGCATCGTTGAAAAGTTTCTTAGCTAATTGAGGAAGTTCATTTTAATTCTTATTTGACTTTACTTTCTACAGTTGTTGTTATGAAATTATTTCTTTATTCCTCCAGGCCTCCATGCTCCTGCTACCCCATCCTATCCTTCATCCCCCACAGCACCTGCATCCTTCTGTGTCCTCCAGTTTCCTATCCTCACTCAAGGAGTTCACTCGGGATGACAGACAAGCAAACAAGTAACTGCAACAAGGTTTCTAGACTTCTTCAAGTACCTGCAGTCAACAATGAAAGGAGAGTGCAGTAGATTCAACTCGGGCTCAAGAGCAGATGCCCCTCCATGTAGCTCTTCTGCCCTCTAACTGTCCCCCACCTCTTATTAAAGAAAGAAAATGGTCTTTTGCTCATCATCACCATCCCCATGGTGATAACAATCCTCAACTTCTATCCCCTCCACAAGCTCAAAAACAGGATTTTAAGTGTAAAAGAGTAGATCAAACTAGTCCATTCTAAAAGGAATAAATGACTGCTTCCTTGATGTACTAGTTCATTCTATTTTCAGCTCTTTATATTGAAATTCCTTTCCTCTTCATTTGGTCATAAAAATGTGACGAGAAAGTATCAAGAAATGCCAGTGTCCTCCCAGGGCATCTGCATTAAAATCTTGACTTAGTTATCCCTAAGGGCGACATTCCCAAAGGTGGAATTTCAGTGTGACTGGCCCATGTGTGTGTGTGTTTGGAGTCTGGGGGAGTGGGGAAGTTTGCCTGGATATGAAAATTACCTCTTACATAGCTCTTTGGAAAGTATGAATTTTTGCATATTAAGTGGTCTTAGAGCAGGCCCTATCTATGAAGAGAAAATTTCAAACCTGATACATGTATTGCTGAGGCATATAAATGGTCCTTTGCAAATGTATAAGTATCCTTTTTATGGTAGTTAGCTTATGTAAGGGAGAGACATAATTTAAAGTGAAATATAGAAATATGGAATGATTGTGAAGTTTCAGGGTAGATTCTTGTCCTGCTGGCATCTTTGAGAAATAAAGTTTAATCCAAAATGATTTGAGAAGATGAATCAGAGGTTAAAGAACACTACACAAATACTTCTGCTGTCTAAGGCTAAATTGCTTTTGGGCATTCCTCCATCTATAAAGAGGCAGGAGACAAGATTAATGTTTGTTTGACATTCTAGCCATTAGGTATAAAGTTTAGTCTTCAGTGAGGAAAGGGAATCACTTGTAGTTTCACAAAATGGGAGACAAAAAGCCTTCAGCTAAGGAAGGGAAAGTTTAGACTAGATATTAAGAGAAAGAATGTTCTTATGAACAAGAGCCACAGAGTATTAGAGTAGGTTCCCACAAGAGGTCAAAAGAGCTTCTGTGCAAAAAAAAAAAGAATGGTTTCATTAAGATGTTATAGGAATATAAGGAATAGCTTGAGAAATGCAGAAAAAGGTAAAGCTTTTTTCTGATTCCATGACCTAGTAGGTCAGGAGGCTAGGCCACTCAATAGCAAGCTATGTCCAAGGTTATAGGGAAAAACAGTAAGCTCCAGAAGAATGACACTCTGCTAATGAAAGCTACAGAGACTAGAGAATCTCCTCCTTCATACTGACATCTAAAAAGTCCTTCAGAAATCCACTAAGATAAGCATATCAGATCAGAGAGGAAAGAGTCAAAGGTGAGCACAAAATCCAGAACTTCAGAGAATTTCAAACAGATGGACACATACATTTTAATTCCCTGAAGTCTGGGAACAGAACAATATTTTACAGTCTGGCAGATCACTTCATAGGAAGGCCAAAAGTCAGGCATTTCTGTACATACATAACAGGTCAGCTTTTCCAATGTTAGGACAGTCTTTAAGAAAGGCATCTGAAGTTCCAGTTTACCATCCAAAAGTGACACACAGTTCCTATTAACAGATCCACATCACATGTCCCATTAAAGTTCACAGAACATTTTCCAAACTACACATGTAAAAAAACCCAAACAAGACTATAAAACTGGGATCCTCTCCACAGAAAAAAATCTAGAGTATGTTTTAGAGCTTTGAACTAAAATTTGAACAGAACTTCTTGTATGTTGGCCAATAGGTTCTAAAATGAAAAATTCATTCAATCAGCCACTTATGTTGACACAGTTCCTGACATTTCATTTGACATATTCTTTTCTTAATTAACTTATTAATTTTGATACAGATTTATAGGTACAGTGTTTTTGTGAGGCCACGAAGTGTGAGAATATATGATGAGCATTCAGTCTGAGACATCTATCACTCTGTTAATGAGCAAAGCTGATTTGGTTCATCTGACTGGCTCAGTTCAGCTCACTTCACCCTTCACCTCCATATTTCTCTCATTCACCTTCAAAGAAGGCCAACATCCTTAAGGGTAGAAACTCAGAAATTTTAAGAAATTTAAGTGTTCCAGTTAGTTTAGCTGGTAACAAACCATCCTCAAATTTAGTGATTTAAAACAGTAATCAAACCAGTCAATCCTAATGGAAATCAATCCTGAATATTCACTGGAGGGACTGATGCTGAGGCCGAAGTTCCAATACTTTGGCCACCTGATGTGAACCAACTCATTGGAAAAGACCCTGTTGCTGGGAAAGATTGAAGGCACGAGGAGAAGGGGACAATAGAGGAAAAGATGATTGGATGGCATCACCGACTCAATGGACTTGAGTTTGAGCAAGCTCCAGGAGATGGTGAAGGACAGGGAAGTCTGGCGTGCTGCACTCATGGGGTGGCAAAGAGTGAAACACAGCTGAGGGACTGAACAACAACCACAAAAACAATAATGGAGTGAAGTGAAAGCCACTCAGTCGTGTCTGACTCTTTGTGACCCCATGGACTATAATAGTCATCTATTATTTCTCATAATTTTTA
The DNA here is from genome assembly GCF_019320065.1 of Cervus canadensis. NCBI lineage: Eukaryota > Metazoa > Chordata > Mammalia > Artiodactyla > Cervidae > Cervus > Cervus canadensis. The sequence goes on along the minus strand of NC_057419.1, from coordinate 125,995,274 downwards.
TAGCTCAAGAATTCAGAATCCACTCCAAGGAGTGATTCTGGCTGAAGGTCTCTCATGAGGTTTCAGTCATCTGAAGCCTTGACTAGGGCTGCAAGACACATTCAAGGTAGTTCACTTAGTTTTCTGACAAGTAACTGACGGCTTTTGGCTGAAGCCTCAGTTCCTCTCCACATGGACGTCTCCACTGGGCTACTTGAGTGTCCTCATGGCATCCCTCCAGATCAGATGATCCAAGACAGCAAGACTAAAGCTGAAATGCCTTTATTACCTGGCTTTGGCACTCACACACCATCACTTCTGTGTTCCATTGGTCACACCAGGCCTGCCCTGATTCAGCATGAAAAGGTCCACACAAGGATATGAATAATAGGAAGCTAAGATTATTTTTTTGGGCTCCAAAATCACTGCAGATGGTGATTGCAGACATGAAATTAAAAGATGCTTACTCCTCGGAAGGAAAGTTATGACCAACCTGCTGCTACTGCTGCTAAGTCGCTTCAGTCGTGTCCGACTCTGTACGACCCCATATACGGCAGCCCACCAGGCTCCCCCATCCCTGGGATTCTCCAGGCAAGAACACTGGAGTGGGTTGCCATTTCCTTCTCCAGTGTGTGAAAGTGAAAAGTGAAAGTGAAGTCGCTCAGTCATGTCCAACTCTAAGCGACCCCATGGACTGCAGCCTACCAGGCTCCTCCATCCATGGGATTTTCCAGGCAAAAGTACTAGATTGGATTGCCATTGCCTTCTCCGATGACCAACCTAGATAGCATATTAAAAAGCAGAGACATTACTTTGCCAACAAAGGTCCATCTAGTCAAGGCTATGGTTTTTCCAGTGGTCATGTATGGATGTGAGAGTTGGACTGTGAAGAAAGCTGAGCACCGAAAAATTGATGCTTTTGAACTGTGGTGTTGGAGAAGACTCTTGAGAGTCCCTTGGACTGCAGGGAGATCCAACCAGTCCATCCTAAAGGAAATCAGTCCTGGGTGTTCATTGGAAGGACTGATGCTGAAGCTGAAACTCCAATACTTTGGCCACCTCATGCGAAGAGTTCACTCATTGGAAAAGACCCTGATGCTGGGAGGGATTGGGGGCAGCAGGAGAAGGGGACAACAGAGGATGAGATGGCTGGATGGCATCACCGACTTGAGGGACATGAGTTTGAGTGAACTCCGTGAGTTGGTGATGGACAGGGAGGCCTGGCGTAATGCGATTCATGGGGTTGCAAAGAGTAGGACACGACTGAGCGACTGAACTGAACTGATATGAACTCCGGGGTGACAAAGTCCCCAGTTGAGTGGATTTGTGTGTCAGTGTAGGAGAGGAATTGTTTAAGGTTGACATACTGTATCCAGACTAATAAAACTATTGTGAAGCAAAAGAAAAAATGCCACTGCTTTTTATTCACTCTGCAATTTTACCTTTCCCAGAATGCTGTACAGTTGGCTTCATGCAGTGTATAACCTATTCCAGACTAGCTTACTTTACTTAATAACTTTCATTCAGGTTTCATCCATTTCTTTTTGTGATTTGATAGCTCATTTCTTTTTATTCTTGAATAGTATTCCGTTACGTTGACATACCGTTGTTTGTTGATCCATACGTCTATTAAAGGACACTTTAGTTGCTTCCAATTTGTGTGTGTGTGAGAGAGAGAGAGAGAAAGAGAGAGAGAGATAGTGTGAATTAAGCTGTTATAAAATTCATGTGCATGTTTTTGTGTGGGCATTAGCTATCCAATCATTTGGTGAACTAACTAGGAGTGCAACTGTTAGATCATGTGGTATGACAATGCTTAGCTCTGTAAGAAATTGCTTCTGAATTGACTACCATTTTGCAATCCCGCTAACAATGAATGAGAGTTCCTGTTGCCCCTCATCTTTGCCAGTAAATGCTTTGTCAGATTTTTGTATTTGACAATTCCTATAAGTGTTTAATGGTATCTCATTGCTCTAATTTCACCAGTCTACTCTAAAAGGTGATCTTATTTCCATTTTTCCATTGGAGCATTTCATTGTGTTTTATTACCATCAATTCTTCAGGCGTCTTGTCTTAATCTGAGGTTTAAATAGGTCTTCTGCTCAGCAAAACTTCTGCAGCTGTTTATACCATCAGTGCTTACTTTGCTTAATTAGTCCTCTAACAATACTTTCATGAAGGACTCATAACTTGAAATCACATATATTAGAAAAACTTTATTTTTAATTGAGCAACACTGACATTTTCTTCTCCTGAGTATTGCTTTGCCCACTATTGGTTAGTGCCTCCACACAAGTTTAAGTCCAGGATGAACTTCTCCCCCTTATTTTTGGTTTGTTTTGATTATCTTATATACTTATTAGATGTTAATCAAATATATATTAATACCAGTTGCAGTCATAGTGATACATTTATTATGATGTTTTATTACAAGCATTTATATATTTTATCAGAATCTTGACTTTATTATGTTTCTTCTTCATATTGTTTTGAAAAACTACATGCTCACTATTCAAGCTTTTAATAGTCTGTGCCTCTTCTCCATTGAGATTCTAATGAATTCATTTATATAATGTTAGAAAGAGAGAATAATCATAAAATATGTTGGTATATTTGTTGAAGAAAATATATTTGAAAAAGAACAGTAAATAAACCACTTGGTATTTTCTAGCAAAATTAATTTTCTCTGTGTATTTTGTAATTATGAAAGTCCAAATCCTCTTGCATATAGTCTATAAGCAAGGAAGATAAATGAGCAAGCACCTTGGTCAAACATCAATTTATAGAAAATCTAATGTTCAGTTTTAACTAGTTTAACTTAGAGTTTTGCAATATAGTTCAGTTATCAACATTCTTGTTTTTCTGTCAGTAAGGAGAATGTGGTAGTTTTCTTTGGGAGAAGACTATCTTACTCAATATTTTCCTATGCTTTTGATTTTCAAGAGCAGAGAAATCTTGACACTTGTGTTCAAATGTCTGGTATTGTGCCTAATGAATAGTTTACTAATTAATGTTATCATTAGTAAAATGTTCATTCTGATTACTTCCCATGCTGCTTTAAAGTGACTTATTATAAAAGACATATATCAATTAAGTATGTTTGAGATTGACATGTACACACTGTTCTATTTAAAATGGATAACCAACAAGTACCTACTCTATACCACAGGGAACTCTGCTGAATACTCTGTAAAAACTTAAATGGGAAAAGAATTTGAAAAAGAATTGATATATGTATAATTGAATCACTTTGCTGTACATCGGAAACTAACACAATATTGCTAACCAATTATACTCCAATATAAATAAAGCATTAAAAAAAGAAAATACACTTTCACAGAAGACAAAAATAGCAATATAAATTAAACAGCATTGTTCAGGTTAGTTCAGTTCAGCTAAGTCGCTCAGTCGTGTCTGCCACTTTGTGACCCCATGGAATGTAGCACATCAGGCCTCCCTGTCCATGACCACTCCCAGAGTTTATTCAAACCTATGTCTATCTAGTCAGTGATGCAATCCAGCCATCTCATCCTCTGTCACCCATTCTCATCCTGCCTTCAATCTTTGCCAGGATCAGGGACTTTTCAAATGAGATACTTCTTTGCATCATGTGGCCAAAGTATAGATGTTGCAGCTCCAGCAACAGTCCTTCCAATGAATATTCAGGACTGATTTCCTTTAGGATAGACGGGTTGGTTCTCCATGCTGTTGAAGGGACTCTGAAGAGTCTTGTCCAACAGCACAGTTCAAAAGCATCAATTCTCTGGTGTTCAGCTTTCTTTATAGTCCAACTCTCACATCCATTCATGACTACTGGAAAAACCACAGCTTTGACTAGACAGACCTTTGTTGGCAAAGGAATGTCTCTGCTTTTTAAGATGCTGTCTAGGTTGGTCATAACTTTTCTTCTAAGGAACAAGCATGTTTTAATTTCATAGCTGCAGTCACCATCTTCAGTGATTTTGGCACCCCAAAACATAAAGTCTGTCACTGTTTCCACTGTTTCCCCATCTATTTGCTCTGAAGTAATGGGACTGAATGTCATGATTTTAGTCTTCGGAAAGTTGAGTTTTAAGCCAACTTTTCCACTCTCCTCTTTCATTTTCATCAAGAGGCTCTTTAGTTCTTTGCTTTCTGCCACAAGTGTGGTGTCATGTGCATATCTGAGGTTATTGATATTTCTCCCAGCAATCTTGATTCCAGCTTGTGCTTCATCCAGTCCAGCATTTCTCATGAAGTACTCTGAATATAACTTAAATAAGCAGGGTGACAATATACACCCTTGACATACTTCTTTCCCAGTTTGGAATCCCTCTGTTGTTCCATGACAGTTCTACCTGTTGCTTCTTGACCTACATACAGATTTCTCAGAAGGCAGATCAGGTCGTTTGGTATCCCCATCTCTTTAATAATTTTCCACAATTCGTTGTGATCCACACACTCAAAAGCTTTGTCATAATCAATAAAGCAGAAGTAGATGTTTCTCTGGAACTCTCTTGCTTTTTCAATGATCTAACGGATGTTGGCAATTGGATCTCTGGTTCCTCTGCCCTTTCTAGATGCAGCTTGAACATCTGGAATTTCATGATTCATGTATTGTTGAAGCGTAGCTTGGAGAATTTGGAGCATTCCTTTTCTAGCGTGTGAGATGAGTGCAACTGTGCGGTAGTTTCAGCATTCTTTGGCATCGCCTCTCTTTGGGATTAGAATGAAAACTGACCTTTTCCATTCCTGTGGCCACTGTTGAGTTTTCCAAATTTGCTGGCATATTGAGTGAAGCACTTTCACAGCATCGTCTTTTAGGATTTGAAATAGCTCAACTGGAATCCTATCATCTTCACTAGCTTTGTTCGTAGTGCTGCTTCCTCAGGCCCGCTTGACTTCACATTCCAGGATGTCTGGCCATCATGATTATCTGGGTCATGAAGATCCTTTTTCTATAGTTCTTCTTTGTATTCTTGCCACCTGTTCTTAATATCTTCTGCTTTTGTTAGGTCCAGAAATGGTATGGACCTAACAGAAACAACATTGAGAATGGGTCAAAAGATTATTGCACTTTGCAGTACACTAGCTTTATCTATATCTATCTATCTATCTATCTATATATATCTATATATATATATATATAACATATATATACACACACACATATATTAGTCATTTTTTTAAATCAAAGGAAATTAACTCAGCATTGCTCTTTCACATGAAGGCATATAAATACATATACAGATATAGATACAAACGTATAAAGGCAATCCTGTCAATCTTTCAGCTCCTTATATGTTGTTCCATTATAATAGAATTTGTATGTGCTATCTCTCTTAATATAGTGGTGTCACTCACTTTCATACATCTGATGGTTTTTAAGCACCTACTGTGGGACATAGTTTTTCAGGTACTGGACATACAATGGTAAAAGGAAAAATCTGTTTCCTCGTGGATTTTATATTTTATTCCCAAGTTAGGTAGAGATATACAATAAACAAAGAAGTCAAATATATCGTATAATCACTACAGGCTACAGAGAAAAAACAAGGAAGAGAGAAAGAACTCAATTAACTAAAGATACATGGAAACAGATAGAACCCTTACTTGTTCTATGTTTTTAATTTTTGTCACTAATATAGGAAATCTGAGACAGTGTGGAACTGATGTTGAGAAAGTCATGCCCTGAATTATATCTTGTTATTAGTCAATGCAGTGTTTAAAGTAGACATGGTGAGTTTTTAGTAACATCCTCAAAATATGCATGCTTTTATGTATTTTAAATACAATCTTCTTTTTTAACTTGAGGTATAGTCCATGGGGTTGCAAAGAGGCAGACAGGACAGAGCGACTAAGTGCAGCATGTAGTTGGTTTATAATTTTGTTGTTTTGTTTTGTTTTTTACTTTTTATACGGAATTTTAACCATGTTATTGAACACAGATTTCTCTTGCCCTGATGGCTATCTCTTGGTAGAATCATAATAAGTTTGAGAATAAAAACAAAGACTTTCTAGGGATGCATGTGGTCTTCCTTGGCATAGTTCTTATTGGATGTTTAAAGTTTTAGAAATATAGCACAGCAATCTTTTGAAAATGGCAATATATCTTATTTGGGATTAACTCTGGAACTTCACAAAAGAAGCTTATTTTCCCAATGCTAATTTTGCATGCCAAAAAACTCATATCATTAGTAATTTCTCTGGATTGCATCCTTCAATTCTTAACTGAACTGAGTCTATCAATTTGGTAATTTTCCAGTAGAAAATAAGGTCTTAAGTGAATAAGACACCAAGAAAAAGGCGAGGTTGGAGATTGTCTTGAGTATAGGTGTAGGCCTAGGACTCAAGATGATCCATAGTATTTCAAAACATGTGGGAGATACTAGTTTTGGAATGACAAGCCTTGTGAACTTTTTAAGATTGTCTCGTGTTGGCTCATTTCTTGCTATTCAGTGAAAGTGAAAGTGTTAGTAACTCAGTTGTGTCCTACCCTTTGTGATCCCATGGACTGTAGGCCACCAGGCTCCTCTGTCCATGGAATTCTCCAGGCAAGAATACTGGAGTGTCTTGCCGTTTTCTTCCCCAGGGGATCTTCCCAAACCAGGGATAGAACACGGCTGTCCTACATGTCAGGCAGACTCTCTACTCCCTGAGCCACCAGGGAAGCCCTTGCTATGCAGAAGGATCATTCTAATTTCAAAAAAAAAAAAGGAAGAAAGAGAAGAAGTTCATTTCTTCAGTCACCACAATGTGAGACAAATTTAACAAAGCTTGACCTTTAAAGGCTAGCCCCATTATTTGCACTGGGACTTTTATTGAAGACCAAATTTCACTCACTACAGCCTTGCATGATATAAACATCTGACTTATTGAGAGTTAAGAGATACACAGGGCACATTTATCTAATCACTTTGTTAATATTTTCCTACTTTGTTATTATGAAAAATTCACAAGGACAAATGTGAAACAAAATCATAAAAGAAAATAAGAATGGGGTGGACTTCACCATAGACAGGGAAATGGTTGGCAATCCCATCCTTGGAGGCTGAATGGGTTTTCAGGACTCAGCATTTTCATTGGCCAGTTCAGAACATGCACAACGAGCTCTTCCAATCAAAGGTTTATAGATTCCCTACCATAAACGTAGAAGTCCCTACCACAATTGGCCCAATAAACTGGGCAAGCCAAACTTGTGACACCAAATCTACACAGAGTTTGACCGTCAAAAGGACCCCTGGAACTCCTGACCCTGTAGCTGCAGAGATTTATTTACTTTTAAGTAATGTGATCCCAAATTTTCTAAAATTGTAGTTTCTAATATCACTTTTAAAAATTGTTTTTCATTATGATAGGGCTTTAAAGTATTGCATATTTCCCAAATGATTGGTATATATACAGTGCCTTAAGCCATGGTCCCTCTCTTGGCCATCTGTCTTCTGTCATCTAGGGCTGTCCTAGCCCCTTACTTTGAACTCCCTCCCTTAGGCTCTCAGAGCAACTAAGGAATAACAGGAGGAGTTCCCTAAGATCCTACCCTTGGGCCAAGTGAGTGCAGATGGGCTTCATGGGCATGTGATCTGCACAATTACACCAGGCCCTATTCTTGGGTGCTTGGAAGGGCCTCAATCATGGTTTCAGGATCTGCTGTGACCATCTTGAAAGTTTGAATCATTTTTGAAGCAGGGGCCCTGTATTTTATTCTTTATTATATTCTGTCAATTATGTAGCCACTCCTGATATCCAGCACTCATTATAATTAGTCTGCTCAGTGAAGTGAAGGTGAAGTGAAAGTTGCTCAGTCATGTCTGACTCTTTACAACCCCATGGACTGTGAATGATGGCCTTCACCAGGCCAGCATACTGGAGTGGGTAGCCTTTCCCTTCTCCAGGGGATGCTTTCACATCTTAGATCTGTGATCCTAGGCAAGTTGCCTGACTGTGTGTATACCCACATACACAGATTAAATAAGTAAATATCTTTAACCATTTGCTTTTGTGTGTTTGCAGCTAGAAAAGTGGAACTATGCTGTTGAATTAGGGAAGCATCCTGCCAAATTCTATTTGGTTGGCATTGGAGTGCAAGATATGAAAGACGGAAATCAAACCCTGACTTAAGCTTTGGTCTGGTAGCTGATGAGAAAGTATGGTATGCATGTTTAGCTGTTTAAGCTTCACTCTCATACAGGTCTGTGATCTAGTCATTACTATTTTTAAGGAAATGTATGGAAGACTCCGCCTTTGATATTTTTGTGCTTAGACTCTGAAGTGAGCTTAAGTTTTGAATATATGTTCCATGGCCAGTGGAAAATGCTTTCTTGAAAGTGAGGCAGCAGAACTGTGAATAGTCCCCTTTTTTTCATTGGAACTTTGACACAGGCTTCATCCTCATTTAGTGTTGGTGAATAAAAATAGAAAAGTTATGGATATGTATATATTCAAGGAAGAAGATCTCTTAACTGTAGTGCTAAAAGCAATTCATTATAACAGTACCAGTCAAAGCACAGCTTCCTTTAAGACATTACCATGGGTTGGTCTAGTACAAAGTGAACCTGCAGTAGACCGGTGGACTTACTCATTAGAGCACTGAAAATCTTCCCACCACCAGTGCAAAAGGCAGCTCAATGGCAAGCCATTAATACTTGATTTTTTTTTCTTTTTTCATATAGTGTGAATCTCTTCCCATGAAATCTTTAATTTCTAAAACCTAAGGAAAAGAAAAGAAAGATAAGGTCACAATAAAGGACAGAAACAGTATGGACCTAAAAGAAGCATTATATATTAAAAGAGGTGACAGGAATACATAGAAGAACTACATAGGAAAGATCTTAATGGCCCAGATAACCACGATGGTGTGATCACTCACCTACAGCCTGACACCCTGGAAGTCACATGGGCCTGAGGAAGCATCACTACGAAAAAAGTTAGTGTAGGTGATGGGATTCCAGTTGAGCTTTTTCAAATCCGAAAAGATGATGCTGTGGAAGTTCTCAGTCAAAATGACAGCAAATTTGGAAACTCATCAGTGGCCACTGGACTGGAAAAGGTCTGTTTTCATTCCAATCCCAAAGAAAGGCAATGCCAAAGAATGCTCAAACTACAGCACAATGGCACTCATCTCAATTGCTAGCAAAGGAATGTTCCAAATTCTCCAAGCTAGACTTCAACAGTATATGAACCAAGAACTCCTAGATGCTCAATCTGGATTTAGAGAAGGCAGAGGAACCAGAGATCAAATTTTGAACATCCCTTGGATCATCAAAAAAGCAAGAGTTCCAGAAAAACCTCTACTTCTACTTTATTGACTACACCAAAGTCTTTCAATGTGTGGATCACAACAAACCGTTGAACTTACTTAAAGGGGTGGGAATACCAGACCACCTTACTTGCCCCCTAAGAAATCTGTATGCAGGCTAAGAAGCAATAGTTAGAATGAGACATGGAAGAGCATGCCGGTTCTAAACTGGGAAAGGAGTACAACAAGGCTGTATATGGTCACCCTTCTCATTTAACATATATGCAGAGTACATCGAGAGAAACAAGAAACACCAGGCTGGATGAAGCACAAGATGGAATCGAGATTTCTGGGAGCCCTACCAGTAACCTCAGATATGCAGATGACACCACCCTTATGGCAGAAAGTGAAGAAGAACTAAAGAACCTCTTGATGAAAGTGGAAGAGGAGAGTGAAAAAGCTGGCTTAAAGCTCAACATTCAAAAAACGAAGATTGTGGCATCCAATCCCATTACTTTTTGGCATGTAGAGGGAGAAATAATGGAACGAGTATCAGGCTTTATTTTCTTGGGCTCCAAAATGATTGCAGATGGTGACTATAGTCAGGAAATTAAAAGATGCTTCTCACTGGAAGAAAAGCTCTGATCAATCTACACAGCATATGAAAAAGCAGAGACATTACTTTACCCACAAAGGTCCCTCTAGTCAAAGCTGTGGTTTTTCGAGTAGTCATGTATGGATGTGAGAGTTGGACCATAAAGCAGGCTGAGCACTGAAGAATTGATGCTTTTGAACTGTGGTGCTGGAGAAGACTCTTGAGAGTCCTTTGGACTGCAAGGAGATTCAACCAGTCCATCCTAGAGGAAATCAGTCTTGAATATTCACTGGAAGGACTGATGCTGGTGCTGAAGTTCCAATACTTGGCCACCTGATGTGAAAACTGACTCATTGGAAAAGACGAGACTTCTGGGAAAGTCTGATTGCAGGAGGCCAAGGTGCTGACAGAGGATGAGTAGGTTGGATGGCATCAACGACTCGATGTACAAGAGTTTGAGCAAACTCCAGGAACTGTTGATAAAAAGGGAACCAATAGAGTTCAGGCAACTTCCCTAAGATCAAAAAACTCAGAGTGGAAGCACAGGGAGGTCAGGCAACTTGTCTAAGATCACACAGCTTAAATGTGGAATGACAGAGAGGTCAGGCAGTTTACCTAAGGTCACATAGCTCATAAGGGGAAGCACAGAGAAGTCAGGGAACTTGATAAAGAACACAGCTCAGAAGTGGAAGCACAGAGAGATAAGACAACTTAAATAAGTTCACACAGTTCAAAAGCGGAAGGAGAGAGGTTAGCAATCTTGCCTAAGATCACACAGCTCACATGCAGAAACATAGAGAGTTTAGGCAACTTGCCTAAGCTCACACGGCTGAAATATGAAAGAACAGCACATACAGGCATCTTGCCTAAGATCATAGAGCTCAGAAGTGAAAACAGAGAGAGGTCAGACAACCTGCCTAAGATTACACAGTTGAGATATGGAAGCACAGGTAGGTCAGGCTACTTGCCTCTGATGCGATGGGTGCAATCTCAAAAATGACAAAAAGGTCTCTGTTTGTTTCCAGGGAAAAAAATCAATATCACAGTAATCCTAGTCTATGCTGCAACCAATAATGCTAAAGAAGCTGAAGTTGTATGATTCAATGATGAATTACAAGACCTTCTAGATCTGAAACAAAAAAGTTGTCCTTTTCATCATAGGGGACTGGAACGCAAAATCAGGAAGTCAAGAGATACCTGCCATTAGAAGTAAGTTTGGACTTGGAGTACAAAATTAAATGCAGGGCAAAGGCTAACAGGGTTTTGCCTAGAGAATGCACGGGTCATAGTAAACAACCTCATCCAACAACACCAGAGACAAAACCACGGGGACCTCACCAGATGGCCAATACTAAAATCAGATTGATTATGTTCCTTGCAGATGAAGATGGAGAAGCTGTATACAGTCAGCAAAAAGAAGACCTGGAGCTGACTCTGGCTCAGATAATGAACTTCTGATTGCCAAATTCAGACTTAAGCTGAAGAAAGTAGGGAAAACCATGAGACAGTTCAGGTACAACTTACATCAAATCCCTTAGGAATTTACAGTGGAAGTGACAGATTGATTCAAGGGATTAAATCTGATAGAGTGTCTGAAGAACTATGGACAGGGTTTCATCATATTGCACAGGAAGCAGGGATCAAGACCATCCCCAAGAGAAAGAAACACAAAAAGGGAAAAATGGTTGTCTGAGGAGGCCTTACAAATAACTGGGCAAATAATAGAAATGAAAGGCAACGGAAAAAAGGAAAGATATAACCATCTGAATGCAGGCTTCCAAAGAAGAGCAAGGAGAGAAAAGAAAGCCTCCTCAGTGATCAAAGAAAAGAAATAGAGGAAAAGAGTAGAATGGGAGACTAGAGATCTCTTCAAGAAAATGAGAGATCCCAAGGGAATATTCCATACAAAGATAGGTACAATAAAGTACATAAATGGCATGGACCGAACAGAAGCAGCAGATATTAAGAAGAGGTGGCAAGAATACACAGAACTATACAGAAAAGATCTTAATGACCCAGATAAGCAGGATGGTGTGATCACTCACCTACAGCCAGACATCTGGGAATGCAAGTTCATGTGGGCCTGAGAAAACATCACTATGAACAAAGCTAGTGGAGGCAAAGGGATTCCAGTTCAGCTTTTTCAAAATCTAAAAATATTGCTGTTAAATTTCTGCACTCAATATGCCAGCAAATTTGGAGACACAGCAATGGCCACATGACTGGAAAAGGTCAGTTTTCATGGCAATCCCAAAGAAAGGCAATGAAAAAGAATGTTCAATGCACAACGGCACTCACCTCCCACGCTAGCAAAGGAATGCTCAAAATTCTCCAAGTATGCTTCATCAGTATGTCAAATGAGAACTTCCAGATGTTCAAGCTGGATTTAGCAAAAGCAGAGGAACCAAAGATCAAATTGCCAACGCTTACTGGATCATAGAAAAATCAAGAGAGTTCCAGAAAAACGTCTGTTTTTTGACTACACCACTACACCAAAGCCTTTGACTGTGTGCATCACAACAACCTGTGGAATATTCTTAAATAAATGGGAATACCAGACCACCTTACCTGCCTCCTGAGAAATCTATGCTTGTGAAGAATCAACAGTTAGAACCAGACATGGAACAACAGACTGATTCCAAATTGGGAAAGGAATAGAAGGCTGTATCTTGTCACCCTGCCCATTTAATTTATATGCAGAGAACATCTTGTGAAACACCAGGATGGATGAAGCGCAAGGTGGAATCGAGATGGCTGGAACAAATAACAACGACCTCACATGCAGATGACACCACTGTTAAGCAGCAAGAAAAGAGGAACTAAAGAACCTCTTCATAAAGATGAAAGTGAAAAAGCTGGCTTAAATTTAATGTTCAGTAAACTAAGGTTATGGCATCCAGTCCCATCACTTCTTGGCAAATTGACTGAGAAACAGTGGCAGACTTTATTTTCTAGGGCTCCAAAATCACTGCAGATGGTGACTGCAGCCATGAAATTAAAGATGCTTGCTTCTTGGAAGAAAACCTATGACAAACCAGGACAGCATATGAAAAAGCAGAGACATTACAGTGCCGACAAAGTTCCGTCTCGTCAAAGCTGTGGTTTTTCCAGGAGTCATGTATGGATGTGAAAGTTGGACCAAAAAGAACACTGAGTGCCAAAGAATTGATGGTTTTGAACTGTGGTGTTGTAGAAGATCTTGAAGTCCCTTGGACTGCAAGGAGATCCAACCAGTCCACCCTAAAGGAAACTGATCCTGAATATCCATTGGAAGCACTGATACTAAAGCTGAAGCTCCCTTATTTTGGCCACCTGCTGGAAAGAACTGACCCATTGGAAAAGACCCAGATGCTGGGAAAGATTGAAGGCAGGAGGACAAGGGGACGACAGAGGATGTGTAGGTGGAAGGCATCACTGACTCAATTTACAGGAGTTTGAGCAAGCTCTAGGAGTTGGTGATGGACAGGAAGTCTGGCCTTGTGCAGTCCCTGGGGTCGCACAGAGTCAAAAAGGATTGAGAGACTGAAGTGACCTGAACACAGCAAAGATATGGAAGCACAGAGAGGTGAGGTAAGTTGCCTAAGATCACAGAGCTGAGAAGGGGAAGCAAGTAGATGCCTAAGGTCATAGAGCACAGAAGGCAGAGCACCATGAGGTTAGCAAAGTTGCCTAAGATCACATAGCTCAGAAGTGGAATCACAGAGAGGTCAGGCAACTGGCTTAAATCACACAGCTCTTAAGGGGAAGCACACCTGGGTCAGGCAACTTGCCTAAGATTACACAGTTTAGAAGTGGAAGCACAGAGAGGTTGTCAATGTGCCTCAGATCACACAGCTCATAAGTGGAAGTAAGAAGGTGTCAGGCAACTTGCCTAATATTGTTTGTATTGATTTTGCCTAATATCATTTGATTTTCTTGATACTTACTAGATTAATCAAATCTGTGCTACTACCAGTTGCAGTTGTACATTTACCCTGAAGTTTTACTTACAAGCATATATGCATTTTATCAGAATCTTGACTTTATTATGTGTCTTCTTCGTATGGTTTTGAGAAACTATGTGCTCATTACTCAAGTTTTTTAATTGTCAGATGGTTAGCACATTCTTCAGTACTACTTCTGTTGGGAACTGAGATGAGAATTGACTTTTGTCAGTCCTATGACCACTGCTGCATGTTGCTTATTTGCTGACATAGTGAATGCAGCACCATGAAGTGATCAGCCTTTTGGGAACTGCATAGTTCCACTGGAATTCCATCACATCCTCTAGTTTTATTAACAGTAGAGCTTACTAAGGCCCTCTTGACTTCCCACTTCAGAAAGCCTGGCTCTGGGTGACTGACCACACCATCATAATAATCCAATTCATTAAGATCTTTTTCATACAGTCCTTCCGTGTATCCTTTCCATCTCTTCTTGATCTCATCAGTGTCTACGAGGTCTCTACAATTGCTGTCCTTTATTGTGCTCATCTACGGCCAAAATCCTCCCTTGATATTTCCAATTTTCATGAAGAGATCTCTATCTTTGTTCTTCTGTTGTTTTATTCTAGTTTTATGCACTGTTCATTGATGAAGGCCTTCTTCTCTCTGGGTGCTCTTCTTTGGAATGCTGCCTTTAGTGCCATGAACCTTTCCTTTTCTCCCTTGGTATTTGCTTCTCTTCTTTCTTCAGTTATTTGAAAGCATCCTGAGATAATTAATTTGCTTTCTTCCTTTTCATTTTCTTTGGGATGGTTTTGTTTGCTGCCTCCTGTACAGTGTTATAGACCTCCATCCATAGCTCTTCAGGTGCACTGTTAACTGGATCTAATCCTTTGAATCTATTGGTCACCTCCACTGCATATTCATAGGGGATTGGATTTGAGTCACACCTGGCTTTCCTAGTGGTTTTCCCCACTTTCTTTAGTTTAAGCCTGTATTTTGCTATTAGAAGCTGATGAGAAGAGCCACAGTCTGCTCCAGGTTTTGTTTTTTTGAATGCATACAGCTTCTCCATCTTTGGCTACAAAGAATGTAATCAATTTGATTTCGGTATTGACCATTTGGTGATGTCCATGTGTAAACTCATCTCTTGTGCTGTTCAGAAAGGGTATATGCCATAATGAGTGCATCCTCTTGGCAGAATTTAGTTAGCTTTTGTCCTGATTCATTTTGTTCTCCAAGGCAAAACTTGCCTGTTACTCCAGGTAGCTCTTGACTTCCTACTTTGGCATACGCATCCAACTGATGGATAGACCATCTGTTTTTGGTATTAGCTCTAGGAGGTCTTCTAGGTCTTCATATGACTGATCAGCTTGAGCTACTTTAGCATCTGTGGTAGGCACATTGACTTGAATTACTTTGAGGGAATGAAAGCAAAAACACACCACCCCTAAGTTATGGAATATACCAAACTAAACTCAAATAGGCAGCCATAGTCAACAATAAATATTGAGCAAAATAAAGGAAATAGAGAATAGAACAAATGCAGATATACTCAACAAATGAAAATTCGGTTATTTAGAAAGGTCAAAAAATAGCACAACTTTAGCGATATTGATCAAGGCAGGAAGAAGACTCAAATTACTAAAATTAGGAATAAAATAGGAAAAAATACTACCACTTTAGAGAAATAAATAAAATTGTAAAGGAATCAGACAGTTCAGTCACTCAGTCGTGTCTGACTCCATGTGACCCTGTGGACTGCAGCATACCAGGCCTCCCTGTCTATCACCAACGTTCAGAGTGGACTCAAACTCATGTCCATTGAGTCGGTGATTGCATCCAACCATCTCATCCTCTGTTGTCCCCCTCTACTCTCATCTTCAATCTTGCCCAGGGTCAGGGTCTTTTCCAGTGAGTCAGTTCTTCGCATCATGTGGCCAAAGTATTGACGTTGCAGCTTCAACATCAGTCCTTCCAATGAACATTCAGGACTGATTTCCATTATGATGGATGAGTTGGAATTCCTTGATGTGCAAGGGACTCTGAAGACTCTTCTCCAACACAACAGTTTGAAAGCATCAATTCTTTGGTGTTCAGCTTTTTTTGTAGTCCAACTCTCATATCCATACATGACTTTTGGGAAAACCACATTTTACAAGGTGGACCTTTTTTGGCAAAGGAATGTCTCTGGCTTTTAATATGCTATCTAGGTTGGTCATAGCTTTTCCTCCAAGGAGCAGGCATCTTTTAATTTCATGCCTGCAGTCACCATCTGCAGTGATTTTGGAGCCCCAAAAAATAAAGTCTCTCACTGTTTCCATTGTTTCCCCATCTATTTGCTATGAAGCAATGGGACCAGATGCCATGATCTTAGTTTTTGGAATGTTGAGTTTTAAGCCAACTTTTTCACTCTCCTCTTTTACTTTCATCAAGAGGCTCTTTAGCGCTTCTTCACTTTCTGCCATATGTGTGGTGTCATCTGCATATCTGAGGTTATTGATATTTCTCCCAGCAATCTTGATTCCAGCTTGTGCTTCATCCAGTCCAGCATTTCTTATGATGTACTCTGCAATATTAGTTAGTTAAATAAGCAGGGTGACAATATACAGCCTTGTCGACTTCTTTCCCAACTTGGAATACACTCTGATGAGACAACTTAGATGAAATGGACAGATTTCTAGAAATACACAATTGACTGAAATTGACTCATGAAGAAACTGAAAATCTGAAGCAAAGAGTTAGAATTATTCATTCTTAAACTTCTTGCCCAGCCCACCTCACAAAATTCCCCCTACTGTACCTAGACCCAGATAGCCTCACTGCTGAATTCTACCAAATAGTTAAAACCAAAAGTCATGCCAATTCTCCACACAAGCATTCTAAATGTATCCATAGAAGTGGAAAGGAACATTTCCCAGCTCATGCTATGAGGAAGTATTACTCAAATGTCAATACTAGAGGCGAGTTATTTTGTAGAATTCTCAGCTTTGCTCCATCCAGTATTTGCTCATGAGGAATATCATGTTTTGCCTCTTTGACAGGAAAATGATGGAAATGATACTGAGTTCATATCATCTCATTTTATCAAGTGGTTCATGATTTCAATGTGTCCCAATATTGATGATGTTCACTTGGATCACTTGATTTGAGTGTTTGCTGTCAAGCTTCTCCACTTTCAAGTTACTCTCCCCTATCTTGTAATTAAATATTCTTTTTATTTTAAAGTATATACATATTTAATTCCTCACCAAAATTTAGGTTTATTAATTTAATTAAATCTGTTTGATTAGTAGCCTCTTATTTTACTAAGGGAATCATGACTTGTCACTATCATTATTTATACTTATGTTCATATTGTTCCAGACTTGGACAGTGGGAACCTCCTTAAGCCAAGCTCTCTGTCCTTTTGACACCTTCCCATCATTCTCTGAACAATTTGGTGCTTTTGCTACAAGATATTCCAGGCTCATCTTCTACTTTCCCTGACCTCACCATGGAATTAAGAATTTCTCCCAGAAATCCCAAAAAGTTTTAGTGGAAAATGGAATTTCGAATCCAATATATGAGACTGGTATGTACTCATTATTTCCAAGTTTCTGTCATTGAACAGAGTCTGAGATGTGTACATATGTGTTTCCTTGGCTTTGTGTGTGTATCCTCCCTGCATAGCTCTTGCTCTGATATCACAAAACTCTGAAATGTCCCCAACCCATGTAGATGCCTTCCTCAACATATTCAATCTCTGACACCCACTCCAGGAAACCATTTTATAAACATACCCCCCTTATCCTGTTTGGGCTTTGATACTCTGCAATGGGATACCCCCATGTTCAGATACTCCCCTTGTTCCACTTAGTCTCTAACTGCCCACACAGGGCTACCCACTTCCGTGCATGGATGCCTTCCTCCCCTTCTTTGGGCTCTGACCATTTACACAAATCTGCCTCCTCCAAGGGGATTTATGCTTCTCTGGACTTAGGCATTTAGTCTGCACGCCTGGCCAGACTCCTATTTAATATCCTCTGGACTAAACTGACTCTTGTGGCAGGCTTCTCTGCTCTGTGAAGGTCTCTTAATCCCACTTTGGCACTGACTGCCCATGATACGTCCTGGGGTGGATATCCTTTTTTCCCTGCTCAAGTTCTCACATCTCACTACACACCTCCCTCCCCTGTTCTTGTGGATCTTATCATTTCACCCTATTTGAGTTCTGACTCTCCATACTAGGATACTCTGTCTGCATGGATATCCTCTTCACCCCTACCATCTCATCTGGCCCACTACCACCTCATGCCCCGCTATCATGGATGCTTGTCTTGATAGACCTCACCGAATTGCTTTATGAATAGTTGCTTTATACTCCGGGATATAATCCCAAAGGATGACTTACTTAATTTATTATGTTGCTCATCCTGTTCCAATTTTGGCCATTGGAAGCTCATTCCAGTCTTCTTTGACATAACCCCATTACTGGGGGCTTTTTTTTCCCTGTTCCTTTTAGATACAATAAGATTCCCCAGACTCCTGTTCTGTATTTCTTCTATGAGCCCTATAATCATCAATTTCTACTAGAAGCCTGGTTCCTTTCCCTGGAAAAAGTATCAGGAACCAAAATCTGTGCTTATTTCTACATCATTGTTTCTTTCAGATTTTGGAAGTATCATTTCTCTTAGACTCTTTCAGCTCACAGAACAAAGAAATATATGTATGTATACTCATGTGCCATCTGTTTAACAGTTTAATTCATGTATGTATGTGTAACCATTTCAAGATTGTTAACCTGTGCTCCTACGAGAAAGAACACTATCAACTAGATTACAGTGCTTCTCAATTTATTAATTAAACTTTTTATTTATTATTAAATAAATTTATAATTTAATAAATTTGTTAAACTTTCAACTTATTAATTTATTTATATTATATTTAAGTAATAGTCTCTTATTTTACTAAATGAATAATGATCTGTCTCTATCATTATATATTTTGATGTTCATATTCTTCCTGCCTTGGACACTGGGAACCTCCTTAAGCCGGCCCGTCTGTCCTTTCAACATCTCCTCATCATTCTTTGAACGATGTGATGCTTTTAGTACAAGATATTCCAGGCTCATCTTGTACTTTCCCTGCTTTATCCATGGAATTAACAATTTTTTCCAAGAAATCCCAACTATTTTTAGTGGGAAATGGAATTTAGAATCCAATATATGAGCGCTGTATTTACTCGTGATTTCCCAGTTCCTGTCACTGGACACAGTCTGGGACATGTACATGTGCATGTGCATGCCTGTGTGTGTGTGTGTGTGTGTGTGTGTGTGTGTGTGTGTGTATCCTCCCTATATAGCTCTGGCTCTGACTTCACAAAATGCTGGATTGTCCCCAACACCTGTGAATGCCTTTCTCAACATATTCAGACTCTGACACCCACACCAGAAAACCCTTTTATAAATATGCCCCCTTATCCTGCTTGGGCTTTGATACTCTATTCTGGGACACACCCATATGTATATATTCTGCTTGTTCCACTCAGCCTCAAACAGATTTGGCCCACCTCCATGCATGGATACCATCCTCACCTTGCTTGACCTCTGACTTTCTACACGAATCTGCCTCCTCCTTGTGGATTTACTCTTCTCCGATCTCACACTTTTACTCTGCGTGCCTGACTAGCTTTCTATTTAATATCCTCTGGACTAAACTGACTCTTGTTGCTGGCTACTCTACTCTGTGAATGACACTTAATCTCACGTTGGCACTGAGTGCCCATGGTACCTCCTAGAATGGATATCCTGTTTTCCCTGCTCAAGTACTGGCATCTCATACTACACACCTCCCTTCCCTGCTATTGTTGATCTTATCACTTCTCCCTATTTCAGTTCTGACTCCCCATACTAGGTGACTCTGACTGCATGGATATCCTCTTCACCCCTCCTTCACCTCTAACATCTCACTCTGGTCCAAGGATGGCTCCATGCCCCACTGTCATGGACGCCTGTCTGGATTGATCTCACCTAATTACTTTATGATGAGTTGCTTAGCAAAGAGAGAAAGGGAAGGGAGAGGGCAGTTTTTGAATTGAATTTTGAATGATAATTGAGCATTGCCAATCAAAGATACATAAAGCACATTGCAGTTAGGGAACTTATATTGGGTGTAGGAAAAGAATTCTTAAAGTTTTTATTTTTCTCAGAAGGTTATTAAATAATGAATCAAAATTTGTTACAAACACTCTCTTCTCCCAGTGTAAGATGACACCTTCTAACATTATCATATTGTTAATGTTTATGTGTGTCATGTCAGTCCAGTTCAGGTGCTCAGTCGTGTCCAACTCTGAGACCCCATAGGCTGCAGCACTCCAGGCTTCCCTATCCATCACCCACTCCCAGAGCCTACTCAAACTCATGTCAACTGAGTCCATAATGCCTTCCAATCACCTCACCCTCTGTCATCCCTTCTTCTCCCGCCTTCAATCTTTGCCAGCATAAGAGTCTTTATAAATGAGTCCGTTTTTCGCATCAGGTGGCCAAATACTTGGCCAAAGTATTGGAGTTTCAGCTTCAGCACCAGTCCTTCCAATGAATTCCTTTTGGATGGACTGGTTGGATCTCCTTGCAGTCTAAGTGACTCTCAAGAGTCTTCTCCAGCACCACATTTAAAAAGCACCAACTCTTTGGTGCTCAGTTTTCTTTATACTCACTCTCAGATCCATACATGACTACTTGAAAAACCACAGCTTTGACTAGTCAGACCTTTGTTGGCAGTGTAATGTCTCTGCCCTTTAATATGCTGCCTAGTTTGGTCATAACTTTTCCTCCAAGGAGCAAGTGTCTTTTCATTTCATGACTGCAATCACCATCTCCAGTGATTCTGGAGCCCGGAAACATAAACCATTTCCATTGTTTCCCCCTTTATTTGCCAGGAAGTGATAGGACCAGATACCACAATCTTAGTTTTCTGAATGTTGAATTTTGAGCCAACTTTTTCACTCTCCTCTTTCTCTTTCATGAAGAGGCTCTTTAGTTCCTCTTCGCTTTCTGCCATAAGGGTGGTGTCATCCGCACATCTGAGGTTGTTTCTATTTCTCCCGGATATCGTGATTCCAGCTTGTCCTTCATCCAGCTTGTCCTAGAGTTTCTCATGATGTACTCTGCATATAAGTTAAATAAGCAGAGTGGCAACAAAGAGCCTTGACATACTCCTTTCCCGATTTGGAACCAGTCTGTTGTTCCATGTCCAGTTCTAACTGTTGCTTCTTGAACTGCATACAGATTTCTCAAGAGGCAGGTCAGGTGATCTAGTATTCCCATCTCCTTAAGAATTTTCCAGTTTTCTGTGATCCACACAATCAAAGGCTTTGTCATAATTAATACAGCAGAAGTAGATGATACACTTTTTTGATGATACAACGGATGTTGTCTATTTGATCTCTGGCTCCTCTGCCTTTTCTCAATCCAGCTTGAACAAATGGAAGTTCACAGTTCACGTACCTTTGAAGCCTAGCTTGGAAAATTTTGAGAATTTCTTTGCTAGTGTGTGAGATGAGTGCAATTGTGGAGTAGCTTGAACATATTTTGGCATTGCCTTTCTTTGTGATTGGAATGAAAACAGACGTTTTCCAGTCCTGTGGCCACTGCTGAGTTTTCCAAATTTGCTGGCATATTGAGTGTACTGCTTTCACAGCATCATCTTTTCAGATTTGAAATAGCTCAACTGGAATTCCATCACCTCCACTACCTTTGTTTCTCGTGATGCTTCTTAAGGCCCGCTTGATTTCACATTCCAGGATGTCTGGCTCTAGGTGAGTGATCACACCATCATAATTATCTGGGTCAGGGAGATCTTTTTGTACAGTTCTTCTGTGCATTCTTGTCCCTTCTTCTTAATACCATCTCCTTCTGTTAGGCCTGTACCATTTCTGTCCTTTATTGTGCCCATCTTTGCATGTAATGTATCTTAGCCCATGTGGACTGCTCTAACAAAATACCAGGCAAGAAGCTGCTTGTGAAAAACAGAAATTTATTTCTCACAATTCTGGAGGCTAGAGGTGAATGATCAGGATGGCAGCATGGCCAGATGAGGGCCCTTTTCTGAGTTGTAGACTTCTGTCCTACCAAAGTCTCTATATGAATGAGTTCCATTCTGAGAGTGTGCTTGTAAGCCTAATTTGTTTGTAAGAAGAACCCAACTAACAGTCCCCAACTAACAGAATGACCTATATACTGCTGTTTTTACACGTGCTTCCAGACATCCTGGGCTAGAAATAAATGTAGTGTCCCAATGTACTCTATAGAGTACTGTGCTCTAAAATGCACAACCACTTGTAGAGTATGCACACATGTGACAATGTCCACCAGACACACGGACTAACTTATGTGATTGGAAACGGGAATGCAAGTTTGAATCTTTGAAAGTTGGCAGTTTGAAGATTCCTATGTAAGGAACTCACTGTATTCTCACAAGACGAAAGGAGCTAGGGACCTCTGTGAGTTCTCTTTGTAAGAGCAATAATCTCCATTCTTGAGGGCTCCACCCTCACGACCTAAATATCTCCCAAAGGCCCCACCTTCTAATATCATCACACTGGACATTAGGTTTACAACATGAATTTTGGGAATGCCACATTCAGACAAACGCTGTATGTGTGTGTGTATGTGTGTGTGTAGTTGAGTTGATTTCTTCCCTCACTTGTTACCTCATGAGCTGTAAGGCGAGCCATGTAGCAGTACTAGCTGCATGCCAGTACTTCTCTTTATAAGTAGGTAGGCTATTCACATGCTTTAAAATCTGGTAAGGACATCCTTCATGCTCATTAGTCTTCTTTTTCAGAAATGTCCCACCTCTTATTGCATGTTTATTTTTCCACATGTATTTTAGATTTAGCTTATTTGTGACACCGATCACATTAGTATTTTTGTTGAGATCTTACTGTAATTATAGAATAATTCGGGTACAATTGATATCTGTATAAAATATTTTCATACTCCCAAAAAGGATATCTTTCTATTTTGTCAGGCATTGCATTGTGTTTTTCAGTAGGATTTCAGTATTTTCTTCAAATAGCTATTGCATATTTGTTCTTACATATATTCTTCTTATTTATCTGTTTCTAGCTATTATAAATGGTGTCTTCCTTTATAAATGTAATTCCTTGTTAGTGTATAAAACACTGTTACATATATAACTAGTTTTATCCAGCCATCTAGCTCACTTCCCTTAAAATACAGCTGTCCCTTGATATCTGCAGGAGATTGGTTCTAGGACACCACTGCCAACCATCAGATACCACAACCCACAGATGTTCAAGTCCCTTAAAAATGTAGCACAGCATTTTAAGATTTGCATATAAACTGCACACATCCAACCAGATCATCTCTAGATTACGTATAATACCTAATACAATTTAAAGATATGTAAATAGCTGGCAGCATGTGGTAAGTTTGAATTTTGATTTTTGGAACTTTCTGGAGTTTTATGTATTTACATCCACAGTTGGTTGAATCCTTGGATGCAAATCCCATGGATAGGAAAGGCTGACTGCATAGAGTACTTTTTTCTTGGAGTCCCCAGATGTACAATTATTTCATCAGCAAATAATGTTAATGTTGCCTCGGTTGCTCTATGTTTTAAAAATAAACATTAAAAACCTTAGGATGATTTTAGATTTACAACAAAGCTAAGTTATTTTCCATATATCAAAAGTTCCCAAGGACCATGCATATTGTTATAAACTATAGTGCCTAAGTTATTTCTAAGATTTTTCCTACTAAGGTTTTCTTAGTTTTTACTTTCTGTTCCAGAAACGCATCCCAGATCCAACACTTCACGTATTAGCTGTGTCTTTCAGGTTTATCTTAGATGTGACAATTTCTCAGACTTCTCTTTTTTTATGACCTTGATAGTTTTGAGGAATAGTAGTCAGGTATTTTATAAAGTGTTCCTCACCTTGGATTTGTCTGATGACTTTCCTATTAGCCTGGGACTATGGATTCTTAGCGGGGGGCGGTGTTCCCTTGTAGCTCAGCTGGTAAAGAATCCACCTGCAATGCGGGAGACTTGGGATCGATCCCTGGGTTGGAAGATCCCCTAGAGAAGGGAAAGGCTACCCACTCCAGTATTCTATCCTAGAGAATTCGATGGACAGTATAGACCTTGGGGTCTCAAAGTGTCTGACACAACTGAGCGACTTTCACTCTTATTTCATGGATTTTCGGGGAAGAAGGCTGCAGAGGTGGTTTGTCCTTTTCATCACATGATATGATCAACATGCCTTTTCCCTGGTAATGCTGATCTTGACCACCTGGCTGAAGTAGTATTTGTCAGGTTATTCCACTCTCAAGTTACTGTTTTTCTCCCTCTCCATATCCGTGTATTTTTTGGAAGGAACTCACTATGTTAACTCCCTCTAAAGGAATAGGGAGTTACACTCCACCTCCCTGAGAGCAGAATTACCTACATCAAATATCTGAAGTACTTCTGCATGGGAAATTGGTCTATTGTCTCACATGTATTCAATCATTTATTTATATTGGTATGGACTCTTAGATATTCATTTTATACTTTGGAGTATAATACCAAAAGAAGACTTAATTTATTATGTTACTCAACTTGTTATAGCTTTGGCCATTGGAAGCTCATTCCTATCTTCTGTGACATATCCCCATTACTCTACTCTCTTGTGCTTCCCTTGTAGTTTAGTCACTAAAGAATCTGCCTGCAGTGCAGGAGACCAGGGTTTGATCCCTGAGTTGGGAAGATCCCCTGGAGAAGCAAAAGGCAACCCACTCCAGGATCCTTGCCTGGAAAACCTCATGGACAGAGGAGCCTGGTGGCTGCAGTGCATGGGGTCGCAGAGAGTTGGGCACAACTGAGCAACTAACACTTACTTACATTAGTCTAGGGCTTTTAAAAAATTATTTTGTTACTACTTCCTTTCTGATACAATGAAATCTGCCAGACTCCTCTTCTATATTTCCTCTCTGAGCCCTACAATCATTAATTTCTCTAAGAAGCCTGGATAGTTTTATTGGAAAAGAGTTTTGGGAACCAAGATCTGTGCTTATTTGTACATCATTGTTTCTTTTGGATTTTGAGAGTATCATTTCTCTTAGATGCTTTCGGCTAGCAAGACAGAGAAATATATGTATGTATACTCATGTGCCATCTATTTAACTATTCAACGCAAGTATGCGTGTGTAAGACTATCAGGATTGTTAACCTGTAACCCTATGAAAAAAAAACCACTATCAACTACATTACACTGCTTTTATCTTTTGTTTCAATCTTGCAAACCACATTCATTTTCAAAGTTACTTAAGTAAGGGGATGTTAGTGAGGTGGCTTCAAATATTTATAATATAATTAGATGGTTTAGTCAAATTCTGCATTCCATTCTTGATGTGAAAATGTTTTTTTTTAATATGCATACAATGGTTCACTTTTTGTGTTGCAAGGTTCTGCGGGTTTTGACAAATATATAGTGCCATGTATTTACCATAACATCATACAGAATAGTTCCACTGCCCTTAAAAATCCCCTATGCCTGGAGAGAAGGAAATGACAACCCACTCCAGGATTCTTGCCTGGGAAATCCCAGGGACAGAGGAGTCTGGTGGGATACAGTATCTGGGGTCTCATAGAGCCAGGCACGAGTTAGTGACTGAGCACAGTTGTTATTAGGAACAGTGTAGGCCACAGAAAACACATCAGTGGCTGCTAGTTTGAGGCCTCTTATTTAATATCCTTCTTTCCCACTTGGCTCTCTGCTACACAGGGGCACATGCCCAAGGGTCTGCTCTGCTCACCCCAATGTCTGCATTCAACAAATGGAGTAATGAAAATAGAAGACAGAACCACCCTCCCAGTAGAGCATCAGGTTCAGAAAGAATACACTAGCAAAGAGATGGCATTTTGTCACTCCCCACCTCTTTTTCGATTGCCCGCTGGAAATGTCCCCATTTCCCTTTACGCCCTACTCCCAGTTGCCCCCGAAAGCCTCCTTACGCTGAAGTCATCACAATGGCCACATGGGTTCTGGCTGGGGTGGGACCCACTGTGACTTCACCAAGGGCCCAGCCCTGGCTGGTCCTCAGTCTCCAGGAGCCAGGGGCCATTTCCTCTCATCTCACCATGTGGTCCTTCAAATGGTTCCTGTGCTTCTTCACAGTTATGTTACCTGTGTCTATGCCTTAACGTTTACTTCTCTGAAGAACTCCAGGGGAAGATGCTCTGTGGAGGACATTTTCTAATCTGGCAGAATCTACCAAGGCATACCCAAGACTGGCTTGAGATCACATTTTCTGGCTTTTCTTCTTCGTGCTGATGTACGTGACAGTGAAGTTGGCAGGAGAGAATGGCGACAGTAATATGCAGATACCTCTTGCCCATCAGGGCGGTTCATTTGGCTTTCAGGGAAAGAAAAAGAAAAAGACTTCCCCCAACGAAGACTGTATGTTCGACACCTTAACCCTGCTTGAGATGGACCTTATGCAATTTGTTTCCAGAGGGTGGAGTGTGAAACGCGCCATGGCAGCCGGTGGTAACCTCACCCCTGCCAATGTCGAGGTTGCTGCAGATGCCCCCAGTCACATGACAGTACATGAGCTCCGGGGCTATGAAGACTCCGACTGAGTGGATTTGTGTGTCAAAGTAGGAGAGGAATTGTTGAGCGTTGACATACCTTATCCAAACTAGTAAAACTATTCTGAAGCAAAAGAAAAATCCTCTGATATTTTTTATTCACCCTACAATTTTACCTTTCCCAGAATATTGTAAAATTGGCAGCATGCACTGTATAACCTTTTCCAGACTAGCTTATTTTACTCAATAACATTCTTTCAGGTTTCATCCATTTCTTTCTATGATGTGATAGCTCATTTCTTTTTATTCTTGAATAATATTCTGTTATGTTGATGTAGCTTAGTTTGTTTATCCAGCTGTCTTTTAAAGCACACTTTGGTTGCTTCCAATTTGTGTGTGTGTCTCTCTGTGTGTGTGAGTGTGAGAGAGAGATAGTCTGAATTAAGCTGTTATAAAATTCATGTGTCTGTTTTTGTGTGGAAATTAGCTATTAAATCATTTGATGAACTATCTAGGAGTGTAATTGTTAGGTTACGTGGTATGACAACGGTTAGCTCCGTAAGAAATTGCCTCTTAAGTGAGTCTACTTTTTTGCAATCCCACTAACAATGAATGAGAATTCCTGTTGTTCCTAATCTTTCCCAGTAATTGGTTTATCAGAATTTTGTATTTGACCATTCCAATAAGTGTGTGGTGGTATCTCATTGTTTTAATTTCACCAGTCTGCTCTAAAAAGTTATCTTATTTCCATATTTCCATTGTAGCATTTCCATTGTGTTTTATTACCATCAATTCTTCAGGAGTTTTATCTTTATTCTGAGGTTTAAATAGATCTGCTGCTCAGCAAAACTTCTGCTGCTGTTTATACCATCAGTGACTACTTTGCTTAATTAGTCCTCTAAGAATTTTTTTCATGAAGAACTCATAACTTGAAATCATGTATATTGGAAAATATTTATTTTTAGTTGGACAACAATGACCATATCCCCCCCACCCTGAGTATCACTTTGTCCATTAATGTTGAGTGCCTCCACAGAAGAGTTTTTTTTTTGGTTTGTTTAGATTCACTTATATGCTTGCTAGATGTTAACCAAATCTGTGTCATTACCAGTTGCAGTTGTAACTTTATGCTGAAGATTCATTACAAGCTTATATGTACTTTATCAGAAACTGGACTTTATTATGTGTTTTCATATAGTTTCATAAAACGACATGCTCATTATTCAAGTTTTGAATAGTCTTTGCCTCTTCTCTTTTGAGATTCAAATGAATCCATATATAATGATATAAATGGAGAATACTTATAACATATGTTGGTACAGTTATTGAAAAAATATTTTAAAAAGAACAGTAACTTAACTGTTTGCTATTGATAACACAATAAATTTTCCCTCAGTGTATTTTGTAATTATGAAAGTCCAAATGCTCTTCCATATAATCTATAAGCAGAGAAGATAAATCAGCAAGCACCTCAATTGAACATCAACTTATAGAAAATCTAATGTTTGGTTTTAACTAATTTAACTTCGAGTCTTATAGTTCAATTATCAACATTCTTTTTTTCACATCAGTAAAGAGAATGTGCTAGTTCACTTGGGCAGAAGACTTTTACTCAATATTTTCCTATGCTTCTGATTTTCAAGAGACAAGAAATCTTAAGACACTTGTTTGTGAATGTCTGGTACTGTGCCTAATGAATGTTTTCTAATTAATATGTTATCATTAGTAAAATGTATATTCTGTTCAATTATAACACTGATTTACACTGACTTATGATAAAAGACATATTTCAGTTAAATATGTTTGGGATTGACATGTACACACTGCTCTCTTTAAAATGGATAACCAGGGGGGTGGTCCTAAGATGGCAGAGGAATAGGACGGGAAGACCACTTTCTCCCCCACGGATTCATCAAAAGAACATTTGAACGCTGAGAAAATTCCACAAAACAACTTCTGAATGCTGGCAGAGGACATCAGGCTCCCAGAAAGACAGCCTATTGTCTTCAAAAGGAGGTAGGACAAAATATAAAAGATAAAAAGAGAGACAAAAGGATTGGGGATGGAGATCCGTCCTGGGAAGGGAGTCTGAAGAAAGAGAGAAGTTTCCAAACACCAGGAAACACTCTCACCGGAGGGTCTGTGGTGAGTCTTGAACTCTCAGAGGGCAACATAACCGGGAGGAAAAATAAATAAATAAATATTTAAAACCAACAGATTATGTGCCTAATGGCAACTCCCAACGGAAAAGCAGCACAGACTCTCGCATCCGCCACTAGCAAGCAGGGGCTGGACAGGCAGGCGCTGGCTGCATTGCTTAGGGTAAGGACTGGGCCTGATTGCCCGGAGGGCAATCTGAGGGAACTAACTTGAGATAGCAACCCAAACTGTGGGATAGCTATCCTGCACAAAGCCCTAACCTAAAACACTGCCAGGCCCGCTCACAGAACAAAGGACTGAGCAGAGCTAGCCGGCTGCGGTACCGGCCCCCCCCCCGCCCCCCGCCCGAGACTGGCAGGCGAGGGCAGCCAGAACTGGAAGGGGGCAATCACAGCCACAGAGAGGCATCCTCTCGCAAACTGCAAGCAGGCTTCCTAGCTAACCAAGACATCTTGGGATTCTGGACGGTTGACATCCTCCGGGAGGGTAGCACCCAGAGATCAGCTCCCCAGAAGAGACACACGGCACACCTGAGAAGGCGCGTCCGTTCCACACCCAGAAGACTGAGCGGCTGGGACAGGGGATGTGATAAGACGCACCCCCCCACCTGGGGGTGACTGTGCTCACCAAGCACCTGGTCACCTGAGCTGCTCGGACCTAGGAAGGGTACAAAACGCAGACCCAACCGAGTCTGCGCCTTTGTGGGGTACCCGAGAACCTGAACCTGAGCGGCTTAGACCTGGGAAGTGCACACAACCCAGGGCCCGCCTCAGACAGTTCCCAGCAGAGCAACCTAGAGACTGAGAAGTGTAGACCATGAAAGCACACACGCCGTGAGCGGGGGCAAACCCAGTGCAACTGAAACACTGCAGGCACTCCCCACGCACGTCAGTTTTATTTGTTTGCAATGTTCCTCCCTCCCCACAGCAGGACTGAACAAGTGAGCCTAAACAAGTGACCACCACCGCCCCCTTGTGTCAGGGCAGAAATTAGACACTGAAGAGAGCAGCAAACAGAAGAAGCTAAAATAACAGAGGGAACCGCTTTGGAAGTGACAGGTGCAATAGATTAAAACCCTGTAGTTAGCACCTCCACATAGGAAGGGGCCTATAGATCTTGAGAAGTATAAGCCGGATCAAGGAACTATATGAAAATGAACTGACCCCACACTGTCTGCAACAGCTCCAGAGAAAGTCCTAGATATATATTTTACTATTATCATTTTTTACATTAAAAAACATTTTTTTAATTTTTATGTCCTCTATTACTGCTTTAGTTTTCATTTTTATAACCTACTATTACCTTGCAAAGAAATGACCATATTTTTAAAGCAAACTTCATATATATATATAAAAATATAAATATATATATATAATATTTGTGACTTTGTGGTTTTTTTTTAATATTGTATTTTTGAGAATCTAACTTCTACTCTAGATTTTTAATCTTTGCTTTTTGGTATTTGTTATCAATTTTGTACCTTTAAGAACGCAATCTTCAGTACCCATTTTTACTTGGGAGTGAGATTACTGGCTTGATCGCTCTCTCCCACTTTTGACTCTCCTTTTTCTCCACCAGGTCACCTCTATCTCCTCCCTCCCCCTTCTCTTCTCTACCCAACTCTATGAATCCCTTTGTGTGTTCCAGGCTGTGGAGAACACTTAGGCAACTGATTACTGGCTGGATCTGTCTCTCTCCTTTTGATTCCTCCTTTTATCCTCCTGGTCACCTCTGTCTCCTTCCTGCCTCTTCTCTTCTCTGTGTAACTCCGTGAACATCTCTGAGGAGTCCAGACTGTGGAGAACACATAGGGAAGTGGTTACTGGCTAGCTTGCTCTCGCCTCTCTTGATCCCTCCTCTTATCCTTCGGGTCACCTCTATCTCCCTCCTCCCTCTTCTCTTCTCCACATAACTCTGTGAACCTCTCCAGGTGTCCCTCACTGTGGAGAAACTTTGCATCATTAACCTAGATGTTTTATCATTGGTGCTGTATAGATGGAGAAGTCTTGAGGCTACTGGAAGAATAAGACTGAAAACCAGAGGCAGGAGGCTTATGTCCAAAACCTGAGAACACCAGAGAACTCCTGACTCCAGGGAACATTAATCAATAAGAGCTCATCAAAAGCCTCCATACCTATACTGAAACCAAGCACCACCCAAGAGCCAACAAGTTCCAGAGCAAGACATACCACGCAAATTCTCCAGCAACACAGGAACATAGCCCTGAGCTTCAATACACAGACTGCCCAAAGTCACACCAAACCCACTGACACCTCAAAACTCATGACTGGACATTTCATTGCACTCCAGAGAGAAGAAATCCAGCTCCACCTACCAGAACACCAACACAAGCTTCCCTAACCAGGAAACCTTGACAAGCCACCCATCCAACCCCACCCGCAGTGAGGAACCTCCACAATAAAGAGGAACCACAAACTGCCAGAATAGGGAAAGGCCACCCCAAACACAGCAATCTAAACAGATGAAAAGGCAGAGAAATATTCAGCAGGTAAAGGAACAGGATAAACGCCCAGCAAGCCAAATAAAAGAGGAAGAGATAGGGAACTTACCCGATAAAGAATTCTGAAAAATAATAGTGAAAATAATCCAAAATCTTGAAAACAAAACGGAGTAAAAGATAAATAGCCTGGAGACAAGGATCAAAAAGATGCAAGAAATGTTTAACAAGGACCTAGAAAAAATAAAAGAGGCAATATATAATGAATAATGCAATAAATGAGATCAAAACCACTCTGGAGGGAACCAACAGTAGAATAACGGAGGCAGAAGATAGGATAAGTGTGGTAGAAGATAGAATGATAGAAATAAATGAAGCAGAGAGGAAAAAAGAAAAAAAAAGAATTAAAAGAAATGAGGACAACCTCAGAGACCTCTGGAACAATGTGAAACGCCCCAGCATTCGAATCATAGGAGTCCCAGAAGAAGAAGACAAAAAGAAAGTCCATGAGAAAATACTTGAGGCAATAATAGTTGAAAACTTGCCTAAAATGGGGAAAGAAATAGTCACCCAATCCAGGAAACTGAGAGAGTCCCACACAGGATAAACCCAAGGCAAAACACACCAAGACACATATTAATCAAATTAACAATGATCAAACACAAAGAACAAATATTAAAAGCAGCAAGCAAGGGAAAAACAAATAATAACACACAAGGGGATTCCCATAAGGATAACAGCTGATCTTTCGATAGAAACTCTTCAGGACAGAAGGGAATGGCAGGACATAATCAAAGTGATGAAAGAGAAAAATGCACAACCCAGATTACTGTATCCAGCTAGGATCTCATTCAAATATGAAGGAGAAATCAAAAGCTTTACAGACAAGCAAAAGCTGAGAGAATGCAGCACCAGCAAACCAACTCTCCAACAGTTGCTAAAGGATCTTCTCCAGACAGGAAACCCAGAAAAGGTGTATAAACTCAAACCCAAAACAACAAAGTAAATGGCAACGGGATCATACTTATCAATAATTACCTTAAATGTAAATGGGTTGAATGCCCCAACCAAAACACAAAGACTGGCTGAATGGATACAAAAACAAAACCCTTATATATGTTGTCTACAAGAGACCCATCTCAAAACAAGGGACACATACAGACAGAAAATGAAGGGCTGGAAAAAGATATTCCATGCAAATAGAGACCAAAAGAAAGCAGGAGTAGCAATACTCATATCAGATAAAATAGACTTAAAACTAAAATATGCATATTTTGATTTATTTTTTTATTTCTTCTGTGATTTGTTGACCTCTCAATATGATTTTTTTTAATATGCATACATTGATTCACTTTATAGCTCTAACATTCTAAGGGTTTTGACAAATATGCAGTGTCATCTATTTAGCATAACATCATACAGAATAGTTTCACTGCCCTAAAACATCCTCTACGCCTGGAGCAGAAAATGACAACCCACTCCAGTATTCTTGCCTGGGAAATCCCAGGACAGAGGAGCCTGGTGGGCTACAGTCCATGGGGTCTCAAGGAGTCACACACAACTTAGCAACTGACCATAGTCATTTGTAGAAACAGTGAAGGCCACAAAAAAACACATCAGCGGCTCCTAGTTTGTGGCCCCTCTTTTACTATCTTTCATTCCCACTTGGCCCTCTGCTCCACAGGGGCACATGCCCATGGGTCTGCTCTGCTCACCCATTGTCTGGATTTAAGGAACGGGAAAATAAAAATGAAAGATGGACCCACCCTCCCAGTAGAGCACCAGTATCAGGAAGAATACACTGGGAAGGAGATGACAATCTGTCAGCCCCCGACACTTTTTCAACTACCTGCTGGAAATGTCCCCATTTTCCTTTAGGCCCTACTACCAGATGACCCCTGCAAGCCTCCTTATCCTCAGCCCTGAAGTCATCACAATGGCCACTTGGGTTCTGGCTGGGGTGGGGCCCTCTACGACGTCAGCAAGGGCCCAGCCCTGGCTGGTCCTCAGTCTCCAGGTGCCAGGGCAGACCAGCACACCAGGAGCCATTTCCTCTCGGCTCACATGTGGTCCCTGAAATCGTTCCTGTGCTTTTCCATGGGTGTTACCTGTGTCTACGCCTAATGTTTACTTCTCTGGGAAAGAAAGCCAAAGAAATCCAGGGGAAGATGCTCTGCAGAGGGCACTTTTTAATTTGGCAGAATCGACAAGAACATGCTCAAGACTGGCTTGAGATCACGTTGCTCTGGCTTTTCTTCATTGTCCTGAGGTACGTGACAGTGAAGTTGGCAGGAGAGAGTGGCCACAGTAAAGTGCAGACTCCTGCTGCCCTTCAGGCCCGCTCATTTGGCTCTCTCGGAAGGCAAAAGGAAAAGACATCCTCTGAAGAAGACTATATGTTCCATACATTAACCCGGCTCGAGATGGATCTTGTGAAATTTGTGTCCAGTGTGCGAAATCTGAAAATCACCACATCAACCGGTGGTAACCTCAAGCCCCTCAATGTCGAGATTCCTGCAGACCTATGAGCTCTGGGGCAACGAAGAATCCGACTGAGTGGATTTGTGAGTCAAAGCAGGAAAGGAATTGTTGAGAGTTGATATACCTTATCCAAACTAATAAAACTATTCTGAAGCAAATAAAAAAGCCTCTGATAATGTTTATTCACTCTATAGTTTTACCTTTTCCAGAATGTCATATAATTGGCAGCATGCGGTGTATTATATTTTCCAGGCTAGATTATTTTACTTATTAGCATTCATTCAGGTTTCACCCATTTCTGTTTGTGATTTGATAGCTCATTTCTTTTTATTCTTGAATAATATTCTTTGATGTACCATAGTTTGTTTATCCAGTTGTCTTTTAAAGCACACTTTGGTTGCTTCCAATTTGTGTGTGTGTATGTGAGAGAGAGAGAGATAGTATGAATTAAGCTGTTATACAATTCGTGTGCATGTTTTTGTGTGGGCAGTAGCTATCAAATCATTTGCTGAACTATCTAGGAACATCATTGCTAAATCATGTGGTATGACAATGTTTAGCTCTGTAAGAAATTGCTTCCAAATTGCATTCCCACTAACAATGAATGAGAGTTCCTGTTGTCCCTCATCTTTGCCGGTAAATGGTTTGTCAGATTTTTGTATTTGACCATTCCAATAAGTCTGTAGATGTATCTCATTGTTCTAATTTCACCAGTCTACTCTAAAAAGTTATCTTATTTCCATATTTCCATTGTGTTTTATTACCCTCAATTCTTCAGGAGTTTTATCTTTAATCTGAGGTTTAAAAAGATCTTCGGCTCAGCAAAACTTCTGCCTCTGTTCATGCCATCAGTGATTACTGTCCTTAATTAGTCTTCTAATATTTTTTTTTTCATGAAGGACTCATAAGCTGAAATCATGTATATTAGAATAAAAAGATTATTTTTAGTTGAACAACACTGAGCATATTTTCTTTTCCTGAGTATGGCTTTGTCCACTAATGTTTAGTGCTTCCACACAAAACTTTAAGTTCAACATGAACTTCTCCCCTTTTACTTTGGTTTGTGTTGATTCTCTTCTGTACTTACTAGATGTTAACCAAATCTGTATTTGTACCAGTTTTTTCAGTTGCAGTTTTACATTTATCGTGAAGTTTTATTACAAGCATATGTGTATTTCAATGGAATCTTGACTTTATTATGTGTCTTCCTCTTATTGTTTTGAAAAACTATATGCTCATTATTTCAGTTTTTAACAGTCTGTGCCTCTTCTCCATTGAGATGCAAATGAATCCATTTATATAATGTTTGAAACAGAAGAATCGTAAAATATGTTTGTATACTTATTGAAGAAAATAATGTTCGGTTTTAACTAGTTCCACTTAGAGTCTTGTTATAGTTCAGTTATCCACAGTCTTGTTTTCGTGTTAGCAAGGAGAGTGTGCTAGTTCTCTTTGGGGGAAAGACTATTTTAATCAACCTCTTCATATGCTTTGGATTTTCAAGAGAAGAGAAATCTTCAGACACTTGTTTCCGAGTGTCTGGTACTGTGCCTGATGAATATTTTTCTATTTAATGTTGTCATTAGTAAAATGTACATTCTGTTTACTTCCAACACTGATTTCAAGTTGGATTGGCATCACCAACTCAATGGACCCATATTTCAGTAAGCTCCAGGAGACGGAGAAGGCCAGGAAAGCCTGGCATGTGTGGTCCAAAAAGTACATGGGTCGCAAAAAAGGAGACATGACTGAGGGATTGCAATGATCCTATTAAACACAGTCATCATAAAGTTTTCAAAATAATACGTCGTCCTCAAATAAGACCTGATGTCATTTGTCACAGTTATTTTGTCCTAAATTCACCTGGTAATTTGTTGTGGCCATCAGTGTTTGGTAATTTGCTTTCTATGGAAGAATAATAAATTGCACATAATTTAATGACTGAATGTGGTTTTGGAATGAGTCATTCTCTCAGATAGTTACCCTCTACAGAAATGAGACTTTAGGTGCTAGTGTTAATGAACACCCGTGTACCCAACATAGTTAGGCCAAGTGATATCAGAACTTTGGAGCTTAAAGCAGAGACAGTTTTATTGCATGGCTATGATAGGAGATGGGTGGCATATGGCTTTAAACATCCTGAACTCCCCATGAGTTTTCAGCAAAACGCACTTCTGGGAGAGGTGAGGGAGGGGTGTGATTAACTGTTGCAAATGTCTGCCAGTCACATCCTCTGCTATTGAACTAAGATCACGGTGAGGTAACAGTGTTCATGTAAGCCCCTAGCGAAACAATTATTATTCCCTATGTTGAAAGAAAAGCTTCCAAGCTTGACTTTCACACTCCAAGGTCCTGTTTAGGAGGAGGGGATCCCTGGGCAGGCTGGTTATCCTGACTGGGAGCATTCATCCAGCATCCAGTCTTGATCCTCCCACCATTGGCCAGTCCCAGCTGAAGAGGCAGCTCTCAGTTCTCTGTGCCCTCCTCTTACCAAGATCCCCATACCTTGCCCAACCATCTTCCAGCATGCAGCTGGCCTCAGTCTCCTCAATCTACCCAGCAGTTAGGGGCTGAGTGCTGTAGACTGACTCATGCAGAAGCCACAACCGTTTGGTCATGGAGGTGGGGATGGGAGAGCTTGGCTTTTGCTCTGAATCTGGGGCCAGGCCAGTGAGTGGCTCTAGCAAGCAGCTCTGGGCCACTATAAGACACAGCCTTTAGCCTGTCCCCAGGTACCCTGGCTTGCTCCCCAGCCCAAGGCCAGAAGACCTGGAGGGCCCTGGGCAAAGCCTGCAATATATCTTTAACTAAACTCTTCTGAGAGGTTGACTCTGGTGGAGCTGGATTTCGAACTTCACTAATGGACATGAGCAAAACGTGCAGCTCCATATTCCTCCTGCCCTCTTACAGTATCTTCTTTGGTGAGATTATTCAACATATGACTAAAGTTGGTACCTTGGACCATCATGGCCCATTTCCACTAGCCCTTGATAACCACATTCAACTCTCTGTTTCTATAACTCAGGTATTTCAACTAACAATATCATGTGATGATAAAGCTTTTGTCTTCCTCTAACTGAAATATTTTACTTAGCGTGATGGCCCTAAAGGCATATATATTACAAATGGGGGAACCACTTATTTATTCACTGCTGTAGGTATAGTTGCATTGTAATATTTTTAGATCAAATTTGATTTGAGTATAGTTACTTTGCATTGTTGTATTAGTTTCTGCTGTACATCAGTGTGAATCAATTATATGCTTATATAGATCCCTCATGTTGGATTGTCTTCCCTTTTGTGTCACCACAGAGCACTGAGTAGAGTTCCTTGTGCTTTTCTTTCTTATTTTGTTAGTAATTTAAATTGATTTCTTTATTTTAACTGGAGGGTGATTACTATACAACATTGTGATGGTTTTTGCTGTACATCAACCTTAGTGAGCCATAGGTACACATGTGTCCAACACATCCTTAAGCCCACCCCGCATCCCTCCCCACCCTATTCCTCTGGCTTCTTCCAGGTCACTAGCTTTGAATGCCCAGCTTCATGCATATATACACCTGAAGGATGACTTTTCTGCATGAAATTGTACTTGTCTATGTTTCACATATGAAAATATTGGTGCAGTTTTCTACATGAAATATGAAATCTGCATTTCCCTTTTGTAAATCTAGTTGTATATTTTTGGTCATGATACATGGTTTACGGGACATCACACATCTGGATGTCTGTGCATACTTCTTCCTACATGAATATGGAATTGTGTGTATCTCATATAGGACATGGAGAAGGCAAAGGCACCCCACTCCAGTACTCTTGCCTGGAAAATCCCATGGACGGAGGAGCCTGGTAGGCTGCAGTCCATCGGGTCGCTACGAGTCGGACACGACTGAGCGACTTCACTTTCACTTTTCACTTTCACACATTGGAGAAGGAAATGGCAACCCACTCCAGTGTTCTTGCCTTGAGAATCCCAGGGACGGGGGAGCCTGGTGAGCTGCCGTCTATGGGATCGCACAGGGTTGGACACGACTGAAGTGACTTAGCAGCAGCAGCAGCAGCACATAGGAAAGTTTGAGCATACATTTTCCTGCTTATAGTATGGAATTTTATATATTTTCTATATGAAAATCTCCATTAAGATCTTCTGACATGAAGTATGTTCTCAATAGTTCAAATATGAAAGTGTGATGCAAATTTTCACTCATGAAACTTTGTACATTTCAAAAATGAAAATCTAGGTAGATTATCTTACCTGAAATTTGGTATATTTTATACTTCACACAAAGATATTTGGGTGCAGATTTCCTTGATTTACATATGCAATACTCTATCATTTCACATATGAATATATGAGTGCTGTTTTATCTGCACTAAATAGATGTGATTCTCTATAGTTCACATTTGAAAATCTAGGCACAGATGATCCTGCATGATATATGGAATTCACTCTATGAAAATCTGGGAAAAGATTTCCCGATGGAAATACTGACTTCTGTATGTTACATTTGTGAATATCTGTGAGCACATTTTCCTACACAGTATATGGAATTCTCCAGTAAAACGTTTGAATATACGGACATTCATTTTCCTACATTAAATATTAAATTATCTCTACAACACATATGAAAATATTAGCATGGCTTTTGTGGGCATAGATTTTCAAATAATACAGAATTCTGTATGTTTCACGTGTGTCAATCAGTGTGCAGATTTTCTTAAATGAAATACTGAATCACATACATTTTACAGATGATAATTGGAACAATGACTTTTCTGCTATATTGACATATACGATTCTATATATTTCATATATGAAAATCTTAATTAAGATTTTCTGACATGAGTATATAATTTTCTATATTTCACATTATAATAATCAGGGAACAGATTTTCCTACGTGAATTAGGACATCTCTACATTTCACATGGGCTTCCCTAGTAGCTCAGAGGGTAAAACATCTGCCTGCAATGCAGGAGACTTCGGTTTGAACCCTGGGTTGGGAAGATCCCCTGGAGAAGGGAATGGCAACCCACTCCAGTATTCTTGCCTGGAGAATCCCATGGATGGAGGAGCCTGGTAGGCTACAGTCCACGGGGTCACAAAGAGTCAGACATGACTGATCGACTTCCCTACATTTCACATATAGAAATCTGTGAACAGATTTTCATACATGTCATATCAGAGTTTTCACATTTAGTATAAGAAAATCCTGGCCCAGATATTTGTACAAAAATGTGGAAATCTTTATGTTTCATATAAGAAAATATGCGTGCCAATATTCCCATATGAAATATGGAGTACTCTATCTATCATATTTGAAATAGGGCCATCCATTTTCTACATAAATATGAAATATCTATGTATCACAGATGAATATCTCTGATCAAACTTTCCTAGAGGAAGTATTAAAGATTATGGGTAACACATAGAAAAACCTGGGTGCCAATTTTCCCACAAGCAATCTGGAATTCTGAAAATTTAAGATATCTATCGGGGGGGGGGATAAGATATCTATACAATTCTGTGTACCAATTTTACCTCATAAAATATGGAATTCTGTATATTTCAGTTATGAAAATCACTGTGACATTTTTACTCTATTAAAAATAGAATTCTCTATATGTTACATATGAAAATCACAATGCTGATTTTACTACACAAAATATTGATTTTTTTGTATTTCACTTTATTAAAATCTGTATGCAGAGTTTTTTGCATGAAACATGGAATTCTTTATACTTCCTACATGAAAACCTGGGTGGTGATTTTCTTACATTAAATATGGGATACTCTACATTTCACACATGAAAATCTAGGCATTGGTTTTCTTAAGATATGGAGATCCAATATGATATTGGTAATGCCCCTATTTCACAAGTGAATATATCAGCACCACTATTTCCTCATGAAATATGGAATGCTTTGCATGTCTTATACATATATCAAGACAACGATTTCTGCCATGAAATATGGAATTCCCTATATTCCCTATATCAATATCTAGGTGCTAATGCTCCTTCATGGAAGTTGGACATTGGTATAGTTCACATTTGAATATCAGAATGATTTTCCTATAAGAAATATGGAAATCTCTAGATTTTGTAGGAACCAGTGGTTACTCATGTACTGCCACGTGTTCCCTGTTTGCATTTGTGTCCCTGTCCCTTACACGTGTGTGCTTGTGTTGCATGTGTGTGTGTGTGCGTGCATGGGTCCTGCCCACTGCAGACACAGAAATGAAGGTGACAGAACATGAGATGTGGAGCAACCAGAAGAGGAGACACGGGGCGTTCACAGACTAGGGGAGAGTGGTCCATGCATCTCTGTGATGCCCCTGTCCAGGACAGGAATGAGGAAAGGATGACAGGTGACAACTCTGGACAGTGACT
Source organism: Cervus canadensis (assembly GCF_019320065.1). Classification (NCBI taxonomy): domain Eukaryota; kingdom Metazoa; phylum Chordata; class Mammalia; order Artiodactyla; family Cervidae; genus Cervus; species Cervus canadensis. Next base: position 125,955,490 of record NC_057419.1, on the reverse strand, counting down.
CTGCAAATCTGCAGTTACATCAAGAGGCATAAACAAGCTCACAATTTCTGCTGTGTTGTGTGTTTGTATCAGTAAAGAGTGGTGGGGGGTTTCAGGAGTCACCCAGAGGAAATAAGTCAAGTGATGCGGGGATTTAAAACCACTGTCTGTGGACCCCTCAGTCTGTGGTGTATTGGCTACCATGTGGAAATCCTGGACGAGGCTAGGGCAGGACCCCCGATTTTGAAGAGGCCGGGGTCTTTCAGAAAAAGGAAGAGACTGGAAGGAGGAGGATTGGAATGAGAGCCTGCTTCACTGCAGATTGTTCCACACACGTGAGAAGGAGATCTGGGAAAGTCCTGGCTAGTACTGCCCAGGATCAGCCTGTCAGCCAGCACACTCCCTCTCCAAGTGTGTTATATATTGGCACCATGTGAGACAAATGACATGCTAAGGTAGGCTCTCAGAGTGAATCCCCAGGCATCCTAGGAGAGACAGGGTGTGAGTGTGGAATCCGGACCACATCGGGCTCTCTGCTCAATGGAGGAAATTATCCAGCCACATTGCCCGCCCCCCCCCCCACCCCGCTTTCATTGGACACTTTGGGAGAGCACCCAGAGGTTAAAGGTCCTGTGGGACACAGGAGTGTCCTTTTCAGATATGGAAGTGGGAATTCATGGTTTGAATTTCTGGAGGCCAAGGAAATGGCAACTTGCATCTGGGATTTGCCGGATGGAAGACAGGCAATGTGCCTGGAGGCAGGCACTCAGTGAAGCAGAGGCATCAGGTGGCTTGCTGGAGCCCTGGAAGCCGGGGGAGGGAGGGCCCTGGGGGGAGGGGGTGGGACCGAGGTGACTCCCTTCGGGCTAGGGGCCTGTCCCTGGAGCATGACTCCCAGTACCCTCTCTGCCAATGACTGAGATTGTGCCTAGAAGTCTGGGAGTGGTTCACAGCTCCAGCAGCCTAGGGGGCCCGTTAGCCTGGGCAATCTGGCTGGCCTGTGCACCTTGCTCCAGGTGGTTCCCCACCGCATTCTTCAGTCTCAGGGCACCCCCAGAAGGAGGCAGCGATGGCCACTGGGTGACGGCAGCATTTGCATCGGCTGTGCAGGCCACCTACTGTGTCGTCACGTCCAACTCCTTCACAGGTGCACAAGCCCGGGCCACAGCCAGGGCCGCGTCCAGAGCGAGACGCTGCCAGCGGTTGGCAGGAGCACCCAGGGACGCTGGATCTTCTTAGCTGTGAGGCCAAGTCTTCAGGGGACAGAGGCCCTGGGGCCTGCCCTCAAGGTGGGGGCGTCGGGGACCTTGCAGGCACCAGGTGGTGCAAAAAGTAAGGAGGCGGCTCTCTTCAGTGTGGAGGCAAAGAAAGGAAGATGAGGCCCTGGAAGAGAGAGAGATGGAGGGTATTGGGCAAGAGGTCAGGCTGCTGGTGGAAAGACAGCCCGGAGGAGGTGGAGGTGGTGGCAGACGTGGAGCAGGAGCAGTTGTCCTCGCAGGAGCCAGAGGAGAAGCCAGAGGAGCAGAGCCAGGAACGTGCAAGGCCAGGAACCCCGAGTGACCTACCGGACCACACTGGAGGGGCTGGAGTCACTGGCGGCCCTTCAGGCAGTGAGTTTAACTCTGGGAATGTGAAAGACCACAGGGCCTACATTTGGATCAGGTGAAACAACCGTCAGAGGAAGGGTCACATGGCTCAGAGATTTGCCAAGGGCACATGCAGGGAGTGGGGTGGCCGAGGGAACTGGGTGCTGGGGGTGTGGAGGTCCAAAGATACGGCAGAAGCAGAAATCAGGCATGGCCAGAACACCTGTAGGTGTCTAAGCCATTACTTTGGGTGACTCCTTTTGGCCTGCATCTGAAGAGGAGCAGTACCCGGGGGTGGGGATTCTATATCAGAAGTGACCAGAAACATTAAGCCAGAGTAGCATTCCCAGAGGTTTATTATTGTATTTGTGGATAATCCCAGGACATAACAGAGATGGTCCCACTAGTGCAGTGCAGAAGCACAAGGTTTTCCACACCCAAGATGGAGCTGGAAGGGACTGCTGTGTGGTAAGCTATGAGTGCCAGACGACTCCAGACACACCCTTGTAAAGAAAGGGAGCAGGTGAGAGACCCAGGGCTTTCTTGCTAAACACACACAGACACACAGAGACACACACACATACCCACACACAACACACACTTGCCTGCAGACAAGGTGAGCCAAAGGGACTGCAGTTCCTGACGTTCTAAGCAGTGACATGCCACTACTCAGCACACACAGGCCAGTCAGAGATCAGAAGTGGTCAGAAACTGACCCTCCCTTGGCGAATGCAGACACCTTCAGACGCTGAAGACCACAGGGGACCAAGAGCCATGAGCATATCTGATGTTATGGCACTGGCTGGGGACATTGGTGGGGCGGGCAGGCAAGCATGAGTGCCCAGAGTGCTTTCAGATGCCTGTTCCAGTATCCCTGTGATATATTGTTGCTGAACCATGAAAGACGCTGGGATTCTTGGCCTGGAGAGGAGGGGAAGTCTTGATCACTCAGAGATTTTGTGTAATCAAGTTTTATTAAAGTATAAAAGAGGTAGAGAAAGCTTCTGACATAGACATCAGAAGGGGGCAGAAAGAGTGCCCCCCTGCTAGTCTTTAGCAGATACTGTCTGCTAATTAGAGAAAGGAAATATCTCAACCCTAAGAGAGTGGCACCAGGCCTCCCTACCACAACATGCATCTTGAGAAAACATTGGCACAAGTTGAGTCATCCTGGGCCATAAAACAACTGATATGAATCTTGAAAAAAGGCAGGTTTCCAAGCAAATACATAGTCTTATTAACACAGATTAGGAGAAAAATTGTATGAGTAAAACATACTGGTTTATTGAGGCATATTTGGTTCTGAGCCTTGGGTGGAACCAATTTGAAGACAGGCAGTTTAGGGTAAATACATAATTCATTAGCATAGCTTAAGAAAAACATTTTCATAAGAAAAATGCATTGGTTAGCTCAAGGTTTGAAAGTTCAGGTGGAACCAGGTGTTGTCATGACGACACAGAATTGTAAAAGAAACCTCCTTTTAATTTTGTATAGAGAAGGGAAATAAATTCTGACACTTGTAGTTTGTTTTCTCCTGCCGCTTAAGAGAAAGATAAAAAAATCTCTGACACTTGCAGCCTATTTCTTCCATTTGCAGGCCCCTAGGCATTCTGCCTCTTACCCTCTCACTTGTTCCATCCCAGACTAGCTCTGTTGCTTGTAGCTCTACCTGGCACGGAATGTGCTATGACTGGCTTCTTGACCTGTGCTGGACTGTGAACAACGGCCAACTATCCGTCATGATCAGTGAACAAAATGAAGACTTGCTTAGCTACATGATGGATTTGAAGGTCAGTGAGGGAGAATGAGGACAGGTAGGGGAGCTGGGCAGGGAAGTGGGGGATCATCTGATGCGGTGAGAGCACTTGCATGGAGAGGCAGAAGCTGTTGATGCCTGCACCGCAGGCAAGCTGCAGACCCTAGAAACGCACATTTCCCCTCCTCCTGGTCCTGACAGGTGTAGGAACTGAGGCATCTCTGGTCCCGCTAACCGCTGCCAAGTTTCTTTTCGGAGCAAACCCTACTTCAGGAACACAGTGATCATTAAGGAGTACTACCTTGACATCACTGATACAACCTGCCTCCCAGGGTGGTGTGGGTGGGTGGGGAAGGGAGTGGATGCTCCTCCTGCGTGATCCTTCCCTGCCTCCCCTGTCTTCCTCCAGGATATACGCCATGTCACTGCACTCCAGTCCACTGGTTCTGGGTTTATAAAAGGGGAGCTCTAAGCCGCAGGCTGGAAACCAGCAGCCTTAACTTCCTCAACTGGTTGTTGGATCACAACAGCCCGGGATCAAACAGGAAAGCCGAGATGGGGTTGCTCTGGGCCTCTGCAGAATTGGCGAGTTGTGTTGGAGTTCTTCGCTATTCATGAAGTGTTCGGGTCCTTGTGAGCCCCATGCTGACCTCGGTCGTGTTGCCAGCAGATAATCAGCGAAGACCTGTGGGTCGACCTCCTGCAGTATTTCCCAGAGAGGTAGATCTTGCCATGGGAGGTTACTGACAGAAACACAGGCTGTGAAGGGATCAAAGGTGGGCCCTGAAGGGACAGCCATGCAGAGGCTGGGACACTCTCCTTTCCCAAAAGGAGATGCTCAGGCTCATGCAGGCTGGATGTGGAGCCTGGATTCGGGTCATACTGGTAGCAAGTGACAAGCTGAGAATGGAGGCTTGGGGACTTCGTGTGTCCAAGCATTACTCGAAGAAGCTGTGATTACAAGATGAGAGAGTCCTAGGTGATTCTGATAGAGGCAGGGTGAATCAAGCACCTTTGTCAGAATCATCTTTTCGCAGGTTGGCCACTCCCAGGCCTCCTGCTGCTCACTGAGTTTAAGATTCCCCTGGGTCCTTAAGTCCCGACCTTCCTCTTGGCAAGCACCACCAGTTGGAATGGGTTTCTCTTCACTGTCCCTTGGCACTTTTGTGCTGACTTTGGGGTCTTCTGTGAACTTCCACATCCACCGACTGACCTCTCTGTCACCACCACCATACAGGTAAAACCTGAAATGACTTAAGGCTGGCTGGTGATAATACTGAACATCTGGGGGAAGAAATGGACAGGGATCCCAAAAGGGCAGGACAAGGTGCCTACTGATGTCATCTCCCATATCACTGGACTCAGGCATCTTCAGCTACTGAAACACCTGTGTTCCCTGTTTGTGTTTGTGTCACTGTGCCTTCCTTGTGTGTGTTTACACAGGTATGTTTGTGTCACCTGTGTTTGCATCTGTTTCTGTGTGTGTGTATGTGTTTGGCCCACATCAGATGTAGAGATGAAGGTGACAGAACATGAGACTTGGAGGAACAAAAAGAGGAGGCACGAGACATCCACAGGCTTGGGGAGACTGGTCAATGTATCTCTGGGGCACCCCTGTCCAAAACAGGAACGAGGAAAGGATGGCCAGTGACATCTCTGGACAGTAGTTCCACAAATCTACAATTGCATCAAGAGACATACACAAGCTCACAGTTTCTGCTGTGTTGACCCGTTTTTTACTACCAGCCTTTTTCCATGACTGATCTCCTTAACTGGAAACAGCACACCCCCTCACGTTCTGAAAAGCCCCAAGAAGTGATTGGTGTCTTATAATCCATCTTTCAGACCCACCGCCTGACCTGTGGAGATTGCCTGTAGCATCTGCTCACTCTGTTCAATACAAAGGAACGCCAATGAGTCATGACAAAGGTAGAAAATGGCTCCAGGATAATACCCCAGGGGCCCAATTAGATGTGGAGAACCGGGCTTGGGAGAACTTCCCAGAGGAAGAGCCTCGCTGGTACCCCAATACTCAGGGGGGAAGCAACCAGTTGGAGAGATATTCAGAGGCCCTTCCCCCTACAGGGTGTAAAAGACGGGTCTAAGAAGCCTGCTAACATGGCTAAGACCACTGAGATGCTACATGAACCAGATGAAAGCCTGGCTGATTTCTGCAATAGGCTGTGTGAGGCCTTCTGGGTTTTCACCCCTTTTGATCCTGAAACACCTGAAAGTCAACAGATGATAACAGGCCCCATTGGACATCTGAAAAAAAAAATTACAGTAGTTAGAAGGGTTTGCAGGTAAAATGCCACAGAATTGCTTTGCCAACAAAGTGTTTGTCAATCACAACCAAATAGCAAAAAATGGATGAAGCAAAAAGTCCCACCCTTGGCAGCTGGTCTGCCAAAGCGTGCACTCATGGTGGGACTACACCATAAGGCAAGGGGCCCAGATCTGAAAAGGACAATTCCCCTCAGCCACGATCAGTGTGCCTATTACAAGGAAAAGGGACACTGGAAAAATGAGTGCCCCAGGCGCCCTGAGAAGAAAACCAAAGCAGCAGGCCCACAGAGCCGGTATCAACCCGAGCCACCCAGCACTAGTCTGATCGGGCTAGCTCAAGCAGAAACCAACTAGAGGGGACTGGAATCTCTCCAACTGGGTCCCCAAGAGGCCATGGTCAGAATTCAAGGAGGGGGCCATCCAGTGGACTTTATGGTGGACACTGGCGCTGAGCATTCTGTAGTCACCCAGGAGATAGTCCCCTTATCGGGAAAAGAAACTGCCATCATCGTGGGCACAAGCACCCAGACCTGCAGGCCATTTTGCAGTCCTTGACAATGCCAACTGAAGGGCCACAAGGTAGAGCATGAATTCCTCTATCTGCCCTATTTGCCCTATTTGCTTGATGGGAAGAGACCTGCTTGCTATGATGGGGGCCCAGATTTCCTTTTCTCCTGATGGGTAACCTCACCTAAAGCTAGCAGGCCCACCCTCCTCCTTGATTATGACTCTTGCCATAAGGTGAGAAGAAGAATGGTGCCTGCATTTCTTCCTTCCAGGAGAAGGGACCATTCCTCCTCAATCAGAGACAGTATCCACCAGTTTGGGCTGATGAAAGTGCTCCGGGTCTGGCAAAACCCCTTGCTCCCATCCTGATTGATCTGAAACCAGGAGCTCAGCCTGTAAAACTACAACAGTATCAGATTCCCCGTAGGCCTGGCTGGGAATCCAGGCTCATTTAGACAGACTACTCCAACACAGACTTCTGATGAAATGCCAGTCACCCTGGAACACCCCACTACTACCTGTGAAGAAGCCAGGGAGGCCTGACTACCATCTGGATCAGGACTTAAGAGCTGTAAATGAGGCAAAAATTACTCTGCACCCAGCAGTGCCTAAACTGTACACCCTACTAGGACTGATCCCTTCCACAGCTGAATGGTTTACTTGTTCGCATTTGAAAGATGCCTTTTTCTACCTCCAGCTTGCACCTGTCAGCCAACCACTATTTGCCCCTGAATGGGAAAACCCACACATGGGAAACAAGGACCAGCTCTCTTGGACGAGACTTCCTCAGGGTTTCAAGAACTCCCCTACTCTCTTCAGTGGAGCTTTGGCCACTGAGTTCGTGAATTTTCCTGGACAGGAGTTAGACTGTGTCCTGCTGAAAGAGGTCATTGAGCACAACACAGGTTCGATGACTAGAAGGAACAAAGGCCCTCGTCTCCTTGTTAATGGAAGCTGGGTACCGGGTATCAAAGAAAAATGTACAAATCTGTAAAAGACAAGTCAAATATGTAGGTTTTAACATCATTTGGGACAGCTAGTGCTGGGAACTGAAAGAAAACAAGCAGTTTGCACCAACCCTCTCCCTACCACTCACCAGAAGGTCCATGAACTCCTGGGAGTAGCAGGATTCTGCAGGATATGGTTCCCTGGATATTCAGACCTGGCCAGACCCGTATATGAGGCCCTGAAAGGAGAGGAAAAGGCTCCCCTTGAATGCCAAGAGGTGGCATTTCAAACAATTAAGGCCAAAGTCTCCAATGCCTCAGGCCTAGAGCTTCCCAGTGTAACCGAAGAGTTCAATCTCTGTGTTCAAGAAAAGTACAAAATGGCCTTGGGAGTCTTGACCCAAAAATTCAGGCCTTGGCAAAGACCGGTGGCTTACTTGTCTAAATAGATGGCCTCCCTACCTCTGAGCAGTAGCAGACACTACCTTGCTAGTGAGGGAGGCTACAAATTAATGTTGGGGCAAAACTAAATGTTAAGTTCACACACCGAGTTATAACCCTGATGGATAGCAGAGGCCACCATTTGCTCACACATGCATGGATGACTCAGTATCAAGAGTTACTATGTGAACATCCACAGGTAAAACTGGAAGTTGTATGAACTCTAAAACCAGCTAGCTTCCTACCAAAAGAAGCAGGGCCCTTGGAACATGATTGCTTGGAATTACTAGATGAAGTATTTTCTAATAGACCAGACCTGACTGACAAGCCACTCCACAACCCAGACCTGGTCCTATATGCTGATGGTAGCAGCTTCATGGAAAACAGAAAGAAGATGGCTGGGTATGCTGTAGTGTCTGACTCTGAAGTGGAGGAAGGAGAGGCACTTCCTCAAGGATGGTCAGTGCAGAGAGTGGAGTTACGGGCATTAATCAGGGCACTAGAACTCAGCTGAGAGCAGCAAGTCAATACCTATACAGACTTGCGGTATGCTTTTGCTACTCTACATGTCCACTGAGCCTTGTAGAAGGAAAGAGAACTCCTTACAGCAGAAGGGAAAGGGATCAAAACCTAAGTCGAAATCCTGAAACTTCTGGAAGTATTATGGGAACCAAAGGAAGTGGCAGCTGTCCACTGCAAAGGCCAACAGAAGGGAGGTGATGGGTGGCCAAAGGGAACCGTCACGCTGATGCAGCCACCAAAGAGGCTGCCCAGCGGCAGCTGCCAGACAGATCAAAAGTTCTGTGAGCCCTAGAGATACCAGCTGCCCCCAGGTACTCTCCCGAGGAGGAAAAGTGGATAAAAAAGGAAGCAGAAACCAAAGCCAAGATGGGATAGTGGCTCACACAAGACCACGAGTCTGCGTTCTGGAACAACTTGCCTACAAGCTGGTGCACCAGCAACATGAACTGACCCATATGTGCAAGACTGCCTTAGAGACTTTGCTAGGCCCATACTATCTCATTGCTCACTTCCCCACACTCTGTTCTTCTGTCTCCCAGTGATATGTAACCTGTTTACAAAAAAATGCTCACCAGGGGCCTAGTAGGTCGGCAGGGACACATTGTGGACTATCCCCCTTTGAGGATATGGAAGCAGGTTTCACTGAAATCACCCCAAATCAAGGATTTAGATACCTTGTAGTTTTTATCTCCACCTTTTCAGGCTGAGTGGAAGCGTTTCCTACCCGAACTGAAAAAGCAAGACAAGTAACCAAGGCACTCCTGAAAGACGTTGTCCCCAGATATGCCATGCCTCTGACCAGAGGGTCAGAAAAAGGACCGGAATTTGTAGCTGATGCAGAACAACAGGTGGCAAAGCCTTTGAAAACCCAGTGGAAATTGCATACTGCCTACCATCCCCAGAGCTCAGGGAAAGTGGAACGCGTGAATTGAACCCTCAGACAGACCCTAGGAAGACTATGCCAGGAGACCAGCTTATCTTGGGTAGGCATGTTGCCTGTGGCCCTCTTAAAAAGTGAGGTGTTTACCCCGGGCAGAGAGAGGGTTTTTGCCATTTGAAATCCTGTATGGACGACCACCACCGATAGTCAACTTAAGGGGAGACACCAGAGAACTGGGGAACTTGGACTTATATAGGCAGCTATAAGGGTTAGGACACAAAATCTCTCAAATATATACATGGATAATTGATAGAATACCCATTTCCTTAGGCATAACACTACATCCTCACCAACCAGGAGACCGAGTATGGGTAAAGGATTGCAAAAAGAGCCTTTAAAACCCATGTGGAAAGGGCCCTATTCTGTAATCTTAACTACCCCCACTGATCTCAAGGTGGCAGGAACAGATGCTTGGATCCATTACTCGAGTCAAACCTGCAAGTCCGACTGATAGCCAAGAGAAGTGGGAAACGACCCTTAGTCTGGAGGAAGCCCTGTGCCTGACCTTGCGAAGGAAACAAGCACCCCAAAGCCCTGCTCTGGCCCCCCTGGAAGTTGCTCAATAAATGCACGGCTGAAGTTTGAGGAATGAATAGGACCAACAAAAGGCAGATGTATTCGTTATTAATTGGTCTGGGACTCCCCCTATTCATCTTCTTTGGAATAGGGCTTTACTCTTTCCCCAAGAGTGGACTTGTATCCAAAAACTCTCTCGCTGCTTTGCTTATTTCTTCATAGTTCATGTTTTTTGGAGTCTCCTGCTACTGTGATCAACTTAAATATGAAAACAGCGTATTTTTGCCTTACAGTTCTGTTAAGTTGTAAAATCCCTTCCTCATCTGAGAGTTAGGATGATTGTTCTGAATGTATGGAGTCTTTCTACCATGAGGGTAAATGGGACCAAGGATTCACTGACTATACATACAAACCAATAGCATGTTATAGTTCAGCTTTCCCATGCACTAGGGAAGGGAAGCATTACTGGGAGGGAGAAATTAGAGCCCACAGTATGAATGGCCTAACGTGCTATGGCACTCCAAGACAGATGACCTGCTGGACTCGATAGACTCATTTTGGGATGTCAGATGTAGGGGGGGGAGGGGGCAAGACCAGGCTAAGAAAGAACCAGACCAAGAGGTGGTCAACCGGTTAAAGGACCAAGTAACCAAGCCAGACCAATTGGCATTAGGTCCAAAGACGAGGTCCTCTGGAATGTACAACCAGCTTCAAGCCTCCCTCAAAGGTAAGTTAGAAATGCCCACTATTGGAAATAATCCTTTTATCTATCTAGCCAAGGAGATGACCCCAGAATTAAATGTCACTAGCTGCTGGGTTTGTGGAGGGGCTCTGATGTGTAAAACATGGCCCTGGAAGTATACTGCATTAGATGCCTTTCTGCTATTCCAATGGAATCGAACAACTAGCAGGTGGGCAGGGGTGCTATTCAGAGTTGGACCCTGTCCATGGAAACAGTAGGCAAAGAATGCCTAAGCCGAGAAGGGATAAATTATACCTGGGTCAGAGAAAACAAATACAGAAGAGCCCTGGTCTATAATGACACCTGCAAGAAACTTTCGTGGAGGCCAGGGACCCCAACCTGGTATTGGGCTCCCCAAAAAGGAGGGAATGGAAATCACACTTGCACCCCCTTCAACTCCACTTCTGGGATTCTAGAGCAAAAGTGTACAGGAAATCAACCTGATACTAATCCCTTTCTTGCAATCCCAGGCATTAGCCCATATTGGAAGCATCTTTCCTTCACAAACCCAGACTTATGGCAGCCCCGAGGTGTTCCCAATTTGTGACAACCTGAGTCATAGAGAAAAATGATTCCTTGAGCTAGGAGGAAAACAAAATTGGGGCAAAGATGAGTGTCCCCCCAACAGATAATCCAGTATTATGGTCTGGCCACATAGGCACAAGATGGGAGTTGGGGATACAGGACTCCCATTTTCATCCTCAACCAAATAAATCGACTGCAGGTGGTACTTGAGATTATAACTAATGAAATCGCAACTGTGCTGGAACTGTTGGCACAGCAACAATCCCAGATGAGGACTGCCATCTATCAAAATAGAATAGTGGAGGAAGGAGAAGCTTGTGGGAAATTCTACCAAACTGACTGCTGTATCCAAATAGGTGTCAATGGAAAAGTTCTGACAGACATAACTAAAAATATCAGGAAGATTGCCCATGTTCTGGTTCAGACAATGTTTCTGCTTAAAACAATAACTGGGATTGTCATAGTCATACTCACCAACGTCTGCTTATTTCCTGCTTCATACCCGTCCTAATAAAAAAACGTAACAGGGTTCATTCATAGAAACAGTTGCTGAACGGAGAACAGCCACCTAGTTGTTGCTTTTAAAGGGCTACCAGCCAGTTCTGAATGATGATGTCCTCTGATAGCTGCAGATGCACCCTAAACATCAAGAGGGGGAATGAGGTAGAAACAAGTCAAAGCCCCCAGTTAAAGTAACAACCTTTTGTTTTCCCTTCCTTCATCTTGTGTTAACAGCTGCTGCTCATCAATCACCGCTTCCACATTTGAACTCTTGCTTGCTGGTTACCTCCTTGGGAACTAGGGCTACCTGGGGAAGGGAGTGATCTGAGCCATTCGAGCAGGAAATTTACGGTGTATAAAACATACCCAGAACAAAGGCGGGACACTCAGTCTTTGGAGGCGACTCCACTGAGCCCACACCGCTGCTGAATATACCTGGCTGTTCTGCATCTTTGAGTGCCACTTGTCTCTTTCTGATGCCACGGATTCTATAATAACACTACTATGTCAACCATCCAACTCATGGCCTAATTTTCCATGGCTTTAAACAGTCTTCAGAAACTTGGCTTGTCTGTGCTTTTGCATTCTATCTGCCTTTTCGTTTGAGAGACTTTTGTATGGCAGGAGGAATTACCATCTTTAGTGGTAGGAAGTCATTTAGCACAACTGGTACAGCTGGAAAAGTGAGAGAAAAGTCCTAATACAAAAATGTAACATCAAAGTTAGTGCTATCTTCCGGTTGTATAAGTAAAGTATTCAATGAGAAAGAAAATGAAATCCCAGATAGATGGTTATCTCGTTATGATCTCAAAATTGAAATATGCTTAAGAGAACAGTCTATATATAGGTGAATCCCGGCTCCAACTCTATTAAATATTCACACTGTTTGAACAAGTGTGACCGGGCAAGTCTCCTTTAAGTAACTGCCCCCTTCCCACAAATATCTCCTGAATGTCTAATCTGTTGCACTGCAGTCGGTCTAGTCTAGTATGCTGAAGCATTAAGATTGTCAAAGCTCATTGAGGTCAGAGACCACATTGTTTATTACATTTTGAAATATGTCCCCAAAGCTTGCAGGCAGATCTGGAGCAGCTCCCACCACCCCAAAAAGCCATATCCTAGCTCTTAAATCTCCCCTTCATCCTCTGGTCCATCTTTCCTCCATCTTTTCATCAATCTGTGTTCACTGCCCTGGAAAGATGCCCTGTTCTTGCAGTCTTCATCATCTGCCCATTGTCCATATTTTGAACTGTCTGCTGATTGAATGAAATCATTTGAGGAATGGAAATTAGAGGCTGCAGACAGGCTTGCATGGGAACTTCTTTATTAAGTTCCACAGAGGGACCCTGCACTGCCTTGTGGATGAGTTGAATATTAATAGTAATTTGAATCCTATAGACTGGATCATCTGGAAGATGAATAGTTTCCCTCTGAAACTGGCATAAAAGACTTTTACGTGACTTCACTCTCAGTGTACATCTTCTCCTCAATATCCTGTACCTGGTACTCTAACATACAAATATTCTCAGTTGATCATGCATTTGGCCTAATGTGCTACAGTACCAAGTCTGTCTTTTAGGCTTGGCTAAGATGGATGTCGAGAGATCTTGTTGGCACAATTTCTCAAGTTCATAGAGGACTTAAAGTCTGCACTGTTTAAGAGCAGAACTTGTGACATATCGCTGGCATGGCTGCAGGTGTTAATGCTGAGGTTGCCTGGAACTGTGGTTTTGCTGCTTGTACAGCCCTTGTTGGGATTGAGGACCCCGTACATCTCCGTGGGTTGGGGACCTTCAGTTGGACTGGATTGCATTCCTTTTTTTTTTTTTTTTCAGATATGGACTTTGCAAGTAGGAATGGTGGTCTCTTGGGGTTCTCAGGAAATCAGAGGACTGGTCATAAGAGTGGCGGCCACAGACTACACATTCTACCATGGAGAGGGTAACACTAACACACCTCGAAAACTCTCTGGGGGAAAAGCCCAGGTGGTTTCACCACTTGGGGAGGGCTTGTGATCCTCTAGGCTTCCCCATGGCTATTACAGCCTAGTGTCTTGTTTAGGGGAGATTTAGGGAGGCATGCTTGCTACAACATCACGACTCTGTGACATTACTAAAGCAATAGGCAAAATGCCTTGGTCACTTCTCTCTTACAGATGAAAGGAGAGGACTGTATTTTACGAGGCGGGGCTGCCTTCATGATAGGCTTATTGTCTTCTATCACTTACTGTAAATGATGCTCACTCTAGTACTTCCTAGGCAACTTTACCCACGAAATAGGAACAAGTTGTAGCCTAGTTGAATCTCTAAAGAAACAGTGAAAACTCTCAGGGCGAGTTAAGTATCTGTGAGGATCATCAGTTTACATGTTAGAGATTTCCTTACCAGTTTCCTTTCCATGAGAACCTAGGAAAGAAAAGGAGGCCTCATTTGAAACTGAAAACCTCTTTTCAAGAGGAAGTGGGTGTATTAGTTTTCTAGGGTTGCCAGAACAATGAGAATCATACCAGGTAGTTTAAAAAGATGTTTTCTCAAGCTTCTGGGGATAAAATCAATAACCAAAGGGTCAGGAGATTTGTTCTGTTCTGGACTGCGTCAGTCCAGAATTTTCTGGCTTTGTCTTCACACAGTAATGTCTCTGTGTTTTCTGTGACTGATCTCCTTTTCTTATAAATAATCAGTGGTATTAACACAACTACCTATTTAGAGGCCCTATTTCCAAACAGGGTCAGAAGAAATGACAATACTCGCATTTTGACTAAATATAATGTACAGAGAGTTATGTCTTCAGCATACAAATTTTGAGAGAATACTATTTATTCATAATATTGATTTTCTTCTCTCAACTTGGTACTGCTATATATCCATCTGTCTCCCAAAGATCACCCCACTAAACAGGTCGCTCGAACCCAGAAAGCAGCTGCTTAAGAAAAGATGGGTTATTTGGTAATGATACAGATGAAAACAAAATTCAAAATTTCTTATCAATCTAGAAATCCTCTCCACAAAGACATAGTGGATGAAAAACATTTCTATTATTGAATAAGTATTAAACCATAATGTGATGCACATGATAAGCAAACTACAAAAAGACTGCAAAGAGAAAAGAGATATTTTAAATAGGTATCCTAGCAAACTGTCGACTAAGCTAAAGCCTTTGACTGTGTGGGTCACAACAAACTGTGGCAAATTCTTAGAGATGGAAATACTAGACCAGCTTACCTGCCTCCTGAGACATCTGTGTGAAAGTTAAGAAGCAATAGTTAGAACCAAACATGGAACAACGGACTGGTTCAAATTGGGAAAGGAGTACGTCAAGCCTGAATATTGTCATCTTGATTATTTAACGTATATGCAGATTCAGTTCAGTTCAGTTCAGTTGCACAGTCATGTCCGACTCTTTGTGACCCCATGAATCGCAGCACACCAGGCCTCCCTGTCCATCACAAACTCACGGAGTTCACTCAAACTCATGTCCCTCGAGTCGGTGATGCCATCCAGCCATCTCATCCTCTGTCGTCCCCTTCTCCTGCTGCCCCCAATCCCTCCCAGCATCAGGGTCTTTTCCAATGAGTCAATTCTTCGCAAGAGGTGGCCAAAGTATTGGAGTTTCAGCTTCAGCATCAGTCCTTCCAATGAACACCCAGGACTGATCTCCGTTAGGATGGACTGGTTGGATCTCCTTGCAGTCCAAGGGACTCTCAAGAGCCTTCTCCAACACCACAGGTGAAAAGCATCGATTTCTCAGCACTCAGATTTCTTTACAGTGCAACTCTCACATCCATACATGACCACTGGAAAAACCATAGCCTTGACCAGACAGACCTTTGTTGGCAAAGTAATGTCTTTGCTTTTTAATATGCTATCTAGGTTGGTCATCACTTTCCTTCCAAGGAGTAACAGCCTTTTAATTTCATGGCTGCGATCACCATCTACAGTGATTTTGGAGCCAAAAAAAAAAAAAAAATAAATAAAGTCTGACACTGTTTCCACTGTCTCCCCATCTATTTCCCATGCAGTGATGAGACGAGATGCCATGATCTTAGTTTCCTGAATGTAGAGCTTTAAGCCAACTTTTTCACTCTCCTCTTTCACTTTCATCAGGAGGCTTTTTTAGTTCACCTTCAAATTCTGCCATAAGGGTGATGTCATCTGCATATCTGAGGTTATTGATATTTCCCTCGGCAATCTTGATTCCAGCTTGTGCTTCTTCCAGCCCAGCGTTTCTCATGATGTACTCTGCATATAAGTTAAATAATCAGGGTGACAATATACAGCCTTGACGTACTCCTTTTCCTATTTGGAACCAGTCTGTTGTTCCATGTCCAGTTCTAACTGTTGCTTCCTGACCTGCATATAGGTTTCTCAAGAGGCAGTTCAGGTGGTCTGGTATTCCCATCTCCTTCAGAATTTTCCACAGTTTATTGTGATCCACACAGTCAAAGGCTTTTGCATAGTCAATAAAAGAGAAAGAGATGTTTTTCTGGAACTGTCTTGCTTTTTCGATGATCCAGTGGATATTGGCAATTTGATCCCTGGTTCCTCTGCCTTTTCTAAAACCAGCTTGAACATCTGGAAGTTCTCGGTTCATGTATTGTTGAAGGCTGGCTTGGAGAATTTTGAGCATTACTTTATAGCGTGTGAGCTGATTGCAATCATGCGGTAGTTTGAGCATTCTTTGACATTGCTTTTCTTTGGGGTTGGAATGAAAACTGACCATTTCCAGTCCTCTGGCCACTGCTGAGTTTTCCAAGTTTGCTGGGATATTAAGTGCAGCACTTTCACAGCATCATTTTTCAGGATTTGAAATAGCTCAACTGGAATTCCATCACCTCCACTAGCTTTGTTCATAGTGATGCTTCCTAAAACCCACTTGACTTCACATTCCAGGATGTCTGGCTCTAGGTGAGTGATCACACCATCATGATTATCTGGGTCGTGAAGATCTTTTTTGTACAGTTCTTTTGTGTATACTTGCTACCTCTTCTTAATATCTTCTGCTTCTGTTACGTCCCTACCATTTCTGTCCTTTATTAAGCCCATCGTCACATGAAATATTCCCTTGGTATCTCTAATTTTCTTGAAGAAATCTCTAGTCTTTCCCATTCTGTTGTTTTCCTCTATTTCTTTGCATTGATCGCTGAGGAAGGCTTTCTTATCTCTCCTGGCTATTCTTTGGAACTCTGCATTCAAATGGGTATATCTTTCCTTTTCTCCTTTGCTTTTCGCTTCTCTTCTTTCACAGCTATTTGTAAGGCTTCCTCAGACAACCATTTTGCCTTTTTGCATTTCTTTTCCATGGGGATGATCTTGATCCCTGTCTCCTGCACAATGTCACGAACCTCCGTCCATAGCTCATCAGGCTCTCTATCAGATCTAGTCCCTTAAATCTTTCACTGTATAGTCATATGGGATTTGATTTAGGTCATGCCTGAATGGTCTAGTGGTTTTCCCTTCTTTCTTCAATATAAGTCTGAATTTGGCAATAAGTAGTTCATGATATGAGCCACAGTCAGCTCCCAGTCTTGTTTTTGTAGACTGTATAGAGCTTCTCCATATTTGGCTGCAAAGAGTATAATCAATCTGATTTCAGTGACGACCATCTGGTGATGTCCATGTGTAGAGTCTTCTCTTGTGTTGTTGGAAGAGGGTGTTTGCTATGACCAGTGCATTCTCTTGGCAAAACTCTATTAGCCTTTGCCCTGCTTCATCCCATGCTCCAAGGCCAAATTTGTCTGTTACTCCAGATGTTTCTTGACTTCCTACTTTTGCATTCCAGTCCCCTATAATGAGGACATCTTTTTTGGGTGTTAGTTCTAGAAGATCTTGTAGGTCTTCATTGAACTGATCAACTTCAGCTTCTTCAGTGTTACTGGTTGGGGTATAGGCTTGGATTACTATGATATTGAATGGTTTGCCTTGGAAACGAACAGAGATCATTCTGTCGTTTTTGAGATTGCACCCAAGCACTGCATTTCAGACTCTTTTGTTGATCATGATGGCTACTCCATTTCTTCTAAGGGATTCCTGCCCACAGTAGTAGATATAATGGTCATCTGAGTTAAATTCACACATTCCAGTCCATTTTAGTTCACTAATTCCTAGAATGTTGACATTCACTCTTGCCATCTCCTGTTTGACCACTTCCAATTTGCCTTGATTCATGGACCTAACATTCCAGGTTCCTATGCAATATTGCTCTTTACAGCATCGGACCTTGCTTCTATCACCAGTCACATCCACAATTGGGTATTGTTTTTGCTTTGCATCCCTTCATTCTTTCTGGAGTTATTTCTCCACTGATTTCCATTAGCATATTGGGCACCTACCGACCTGGGGAGTTCCTCTTTCAGTATCCTGTCAATTTGCCTTTTCCTACTGTTCATAGGGTTCTCAAGGCAAGAATTCTGAAGTGCTTTGCCATTCCCTTCTCCAGTGGACCACATTCTGTCAGACCTCTCCACCATGACCCTACCGTCTTGAGTGGCCCCACATGGCATGGCTTAGTTTCACTGAGTTAGACCTGCTTCACTGAGTTTTCCTGCTTAAAATATGGAATTCTCTATATTTCATATAGGAAAGCCTGAATGATGACTTTCCTACAGGAAATATGTAACTTTCTATATTTCATACATGAAAATATGGGTGCAGATTTTTCTACATGAAGCATGAAATCTGTATTTCATGTTTGAAAATCTAGCTGTATATGTTTCATCATGACATATGGAATATTCCATGTTTCACATATGGATATATGTGCACATATTTACCTGCATGAATAGGGAATCCTGTATTATTCACATATGAAAATTTGAGCATACATTTTCCTGCTGAATTACGAAATTCTACTTTCATAAATGAATTTCTCAATTAAATTTTCTGACAAGAGATATGCAATCCTCTATAGTTCAAACATTCATTCCAGAAGGAAATATTCATTCCAGAAATACAAAATTTGTACATTTCACAAATAAAAATCTTGATAGAGGTTGTCTCACATGATGTGTGGTACTCTTTATATTTCATATAAAAGATCTGTATGTCCTTGATTTAAATATAGACTAATCTATATTTCACATATGAAAATATGGGCATTGTGTGTTCTACAATATATGTATTTCTTTATATTTTACAAATGAATTGTTGAATTTTTCATATTACATTTATAAATATTGGTTGCACACTTTCCTACATGGTATATGGAATTTTCTGTGTTTATCATTTGAAAATATAGACATTCATTTTTCTACACCAAATACAAAATTCCTTAAACTTGACATATTAAAATATTAGCATGGGTTTTGTAGGCATAGATTCTGAATTGTGAATGAGGAATTTTGTGTTTTGCATGTGGACATCACATTGGAAGTTTTCCTAAATGAAATATGAACTTCTGTATATTTTACAGATGATAATTGGAGAAAAGGTGTTTCTGCTATACAGATACATGGGATTCTGTACTTTACATATATGGAAATCTTAACTAAGATTTTATTGCATAAATATGTAACTGTCTATATTTCACATTATACAACACTGGGAAAAATTATACCTACATGAAATATGAAATCTCTACTTTTCACATATATTAATAAGTGAACAGATTTTCATACATGATGTAAGATATTTTTCAAGTTTCATATAAGGAAATCCCATCCCAGATATTCATACAAAAAAATACTGACCTCTATATTTCATATATGAAAATATGGTTGCCAATTTTCCCAGATAAAATGGGAATTCTCTATATATCACATTTGAAACCTGGCCATCCATTTACCACAAAATATGGAATATATGAAAATCTCTGCTCAAAGTTTCCTCTAGGAAATACTGAACATTATGTATGTAACACATGAAAACCTGGGTGCTAATTTACCCATGTGCAATCCGGAATTATGTATATTTTGGATATCAAAATCTGTGCACTGATTTTACTACCTAAAATAAATAATTTTGCATATTTCTTTTTTTTCTTTATTTTTTATTAGTTGGAGGCTAATCACTTTACAATATTGTAGTGGTTTTTGCCAAACATTGACATGAATCAGCCATGGATTTTCATATATGAAAATCAGGGTGAAATTTTACTCAGTTAAAAATGGAATTCTCTATATTTTACATATGAAAATGTCAGTGCTGAATTTACATCATGAAATATTGAATTTTGTATTTCACTTTATGAAAATCTGTATGCTGAATTTCTTACATGAAATATCATATTTTCTGTACTTCATATATGAAAATCTGGGTGGTGATCCTTACATCAAATATAGAAATCTCTATATTTCACAGATGAAAACCATGGCTTTGGTTTTCTTCAGATATGGAGCACCAATGTGGCATCAGAATTATCTCTATTTCACAAATGAAAATACTTGCACCACTGTTTTTTCATGAAATATGGAGTTCTTTGTATTTCTTATATCAAAATCTAGGCTTGAACACTCTTTCATGGAAGTTGGACTTCTGTATTGTTCACATTTGAAGATCAGAATGGAGATTTTCCTATAAGAAATATGAAATCACTGTATTTCGTATGAACCACTGGTTCCTCAGGTACTGACACATTTGTTCCCTGTTTGTGTCCCTGTGCCTTGCACATGCATGTGTACAGGTGTGTGCTTGTATCACCTGTGTTTGTGTGTGTGTGCATGAGCCCAGTCCCCAGCTGACATGGAGATGAAGGCAAAAGAACATGAGATGTCTACAAATGAGTAGAGGAGGCAGGAGATGTCCACAGACTAGGGGAGACTGGTCCACGCATCTGTGCAGTGCCCCTTCCAGGACAAGAATGAGCAAAGGATGGCCTGTGACAACTCTGGGTAGTGAGTCCACAAATCTGCAATTACCTCAGGAGACAAAGACACGCTCACAATTTCTGCTGTGCTGTTGCATGTGTTTGTATCTGTAAAAGGGGTTGGAGGGTTTGCAGAGTCACCCAGCATAAATCAAGTGGTATGGGGTTCTAAAATCATTACCTGTGGACCCCTCAGTCTGTGGGGGCACTGGCCCTGATTAAAACTCTTCAAGAAATGGGCACAGAAGGAACCTACCTCAACATAGTAAAGGCCACATATATTAAGCCCACAGCAAATATTATTCTCAAAGGTGAAAAACTGAAAGCATTCCGCCTAAGATCAGAAACAAGACAAGGGTGTCCACTTTCACCACTATTATTCAGACTAGTTTTTGAAGTCCTAGCTACAACAGTCAGAGAAGAAAAAGAAAGAAAAGGAATCCAGATCAGAAAAGAAGTATAGCACTCAGTGTTTGCAGATGATGGGATGCTGTACATAGAAAACCATGATACTATCAGAAAATTACTAGAGCTAATCAGTGAATTTAGCAAAGTCACAGGATACAAAATCAATACATAGAAATCATTTGCATTGCTATATACTAACAATGAAAAATCAGAAAGAGAAATTAAGGAATCAATTCCATTCACCACTGCAACAAAAAGAATAAAACATCTAGGAACAAACTTACCTAGGGAGATAAAAGAACTGTATACAGAAAATTATAATTTGATGAAAGACATCAAAGATGACATAAACAGATGGAAAGATATTCCAGGTTCCTAGGTAGGAAAAATATTGTGAAAATGACTATAGTACCAAATGCAATTTACAGATTCAGTGCAGTTCAGTTCAGTTGCTCAGTTGTGTCCGACTCTTTGTGACCCCATGAATCACAGCACACCAGGCCTCCCTGTCCATCACCAACTCCTGGAGTCTACCCAAACCCATGTCTATCGAGTCGGTGATGCCATCCAGCCATCTCATCCTCTGTCGTCCCCTTCTCCTCCTGACCCCAATCCTTCCCAGCATTAGGGTCTTTTCCAATGAGTCAACTCTTCACATGAGGTGGCCAAAGTATTGGAGTTTCAGCTTCAGTGTGATCCCTATCAAATTACTAATGGCGTTTTTCATAGAACTAGAACAAAAAATGTCACAGTTCATATGGAAACACAAAAGATCCTGAATAAGCAAAGTAATCTTGAGAAACAAGACTGTAGCTGGAGGAATCAACTTACCTGATTTCAGGTTATACTACAAAGTTACATTCAAGACAATACGTTACAGGCAAAAAAACAGAAGTATAGGCCAATGGAACAAGACAGAAAGCCCAGAGGAAAACCCACACACATGGACACCTTATCTTTGACTTAGGAGGCAAGAAAATACAGTGGGAACAAGACATCACTTTCAATAAGGGGTGTTGGAAGAACTGCACAACTAAGTGCAAAAGAATGAAATTAGAACACTTCCTAACATTATACACAAAGATAAACTCAAAATGGACTACCAAAATGTAAGACCAGAAACTATAAAACTCTTGGAAGAAAACATAGGCAGAACACTGTATGACATAAATCATAGTAAGATCCTCTACGACAAACCTCCCAGAATAAAGGAAATAAAAACAAAAATAAATAAGTGGGCACTATTTAAATTTAAAAGTTTTTACATAGCAAATGAAACTATAAACAAAGTGAAAAGACCACCCTCAGAATGGGAGAAAATAATAGCAACTGAAACAACTGACAAAGTATTAATTTCCAAAACAGAAACAGCTCATACAAGTCAATACCAGAGAAACAACCAACCCAGTCAAAGAGTGGGAAAAAGTCCTAAACAGATATTTCTCCAAAGAAGACGTACAGATGACTAATAAGCACATGAAGAGATGCTCGCTATCACTCATTTTTTAGAGTGTTCGTCGCTCAGTTGTGCCCAACTCTTTGCAACCTCATGGACTGCAGCCTGTCAGGTTCCTCTGTCCATGGAATTTTCCAGGCAAGAATACTGGAGTGGGTTGCCATTTCCTTCTCCAGGGGATCTTCACGACCCAGGGATTGAACCCAGGTCTCCCGCACTGCAGGAAGACTCTCTGAGGCACCAGGGAAGCTCATTATTAGAGAAATGCAAATCAAAACTACAATGTGATATCACCTCACACCAGACAGAATGGGCATCATCAAACAATCCACAAGCAACAAGTGCTGGAGAGGATGTGGAGAAAAGGGAACCCTCCTACACCGCTGGTGGGAATGTAAATTGATACAGCCACTAGGGAAGATAGTATGGTGATTCCTTAAAAAAAAAAAAAAAACTAGGAGTAAAACCACCATAAGACCCAGCAATCCCACTATTAGGCATATACCCTTCAAAAACCAAAGCCAAAAAAGACACACGTACCCCAGTGTTCATTGCAGCACTATTTACAGTAGCCAAGACACGGAAGCAAGCTAGATGTCCATCGACAGAGGAATGGACAGAGAAGCTATGGTGCATATATACAATGGAATGCTACTCAGCCATAGAAAAAAAGGAATGCATTTGAGTCAGTTCTAAGGAGGTGGATGAACCCAGAGCCTATTATACAGAGTGAAGTAAGTTAGAACGAGAAAAACAAACACCGTGTATTAATGCATATATATGGAATCAAGAAGGATGGTACTGATAAACCTGTTTGCAGAGCAGCAATGGAGACATAGACATAGAGAACAGACTTATGCACAAGGGTAGGGGAGAAGAGGGAGTGGGTGAGACAAATGGAGAGTGTAGCATGGATGCATATCCATTAACATATGTAAAATAGATAGCCAATGGGAATTTGCTGTATGACTCAGGGAACTCAAATGGGGGCTCTGTAATAACCTAGAGGGGTGGGAATGAGCGGGAAGTGGGAGGCATTCAAGAGGGAGGGGACATATTTACACCTACACCTGCAGTTAGTTCCGGTTGATGTATGACAGAAATCAAACCAATACTGTAAATAATAGTCAATCAATGAAAAATAAATATTTTTTTCAAATCTAAAATAAGGTTATTTGGAAATTATCTAGAATGTCACACTTGAGAGGAAAAAAAAAAAAACTTAATATGCAGTCTATTGCCTTCCAGGTCTGTTCTCTTCATTTTTAAAATGTATGAAATAGGGGAGTTAATGTCTTCATGATACTGTATTTGTTATTTGGACCAGGAACTGTTCTCTGTGATGTGTGCATGCTGACATGACACCCCATGGTCTTTCATGCACTTAGGAGACACTGTGTCCAATCCATACACAGATCCATACACAGTAAAGTTTCCTGCGGATGGACACGTTGATCTGCCTTTTGATCCAGAGTACACTAGACACTGCAATGTATTCCAGATTGGGGGTCAGATACAACATGTCTCTGTTCCTCTCTGGCCTGGGCACCAATCTGACTCAGCTCTTGCTAGGGAGGTGACTTTGGGCAAATTCATTCACCTGTTTACCGCCTCATGCTTCTGCTTCCTTAGCTGCCAAAAGGGATGATAGTATTAAAAATGCTTACCTCATAGTGTTGTGATGAATACTCAAAGACTTTATTATATGTGTACATATGGAGAGCTAACCACGGTTCAGAAGGGTGAGCTTATCTTCTTGCCTCTCTTCACTTCCTTTTTCTGCTTGTACTCACTACCCCTGTCCTTGCCCCCATCCTTTTCCCTTCCCACCCCAACTCTGCTCTCTAGCACCTGTGCCCCATTCTCAGACTCTCCATCCAAAAACATGGCTGACAATCTCCTCATAATTTACCTCAGAAAATATCCATACCATCACCCTTGGATTAAAAATCATGAATATTAGCAGAAGAAATAAGAAACAGACTAACATTAGCAATGTGAAAACTACGCAAGAAATAAAGCATTACTGATGAAAGTTTAACTACTAATATTTTCATATCTTGATCAGATTCAGATTTTCAGAATTTGATACAGGAGAATTAGACTCGATAAAAAGAATGCCCCCCCCCTAAAAAAAATAGCTGTGTGATGAGGTTTCTCGGCCTTTAAATTTCCCTCTATAAGGTTTTTAAAACTTTATATACTCATATTCTATAACTGTCCAGTGATCACTTATTTCCTGTCACTATACAGATCATATGAAGGCGTCATTAGACTTGTAACTTCATAGAGAATATGCACTAAGATTTTCCATACAAGCACATGATGAAACCTCAGTGTTGCATTTAGGCTTCACGATATCCTCACAAAAAGAGGCAAATACTCATTATGCTTAAAAAAAAAAAAAAAAAAAAAACCTTCCCCCAGGCCTCATACACTCCGTTCTTAAGGCCCTGAAGAGCTGAAGTGATATTGCAAAGTCCATGCGGTGAGTAAAGGTGGTCTTGACACTGTGTCCCTGGAACACTATCCAGGGAAAGGTGGAACAGAAATAATATTAACTACAGTAATGACAACAGCTAAAATTGACTGGGAATGTACCATATGGCACATACTGTTCTGACAATTTCCCATGTCTTAACATGGTTAGTGTTCTACACTGCCCCAGGAAGTAGTTAAATTTACTCCAAGCTAGTGTTTCTATGTGGCTAATGGAGGAAGAAGGCACAGAGATGCTATGTAACTTTCTCAGTATCGCCCAGCAGTAAGGGAGCCACGGGTCTGGAGGCATTGTGGAAAACTCAGTGTGTTCTGCATTTATTTTGTCAAGGGTAAGATCCAACAGTTATGGCAAAATATGTAGAATAACAGCTACCACATAACACAAATTGATCTTACATCAAAGAAATGCACACTAAATAAAAATCTGATTTCTTCAGAAATCTTTCAGATAGAGGCTTGGCAAGACTGGAATTAGGATGTTTTGTAGAAATCATGGTCTGAGAGCCTCTTCAGCACAGCAGACAGCATGTCAGTGAGTCTCCTAGACTGCGGGTCCTGGGTTTGTGCATCAGAGAAGGCAGGAAACCCCTGTCACCTACACATGTTCCCAATGGAGACAGAGCCTGGCAGGAGGCAAAATAAGACCATTCCTCTGCTCTGGTCTTGCCTAGACAAGTTGTCCGTGTCAATCAAAACTCAGGAATTCTAAAAAAAAAAAAAAAAAAAAAAATGCAGCTCACTGCAGCTACAATAGTGCCCTAGAATCTGTTGTTTTTCACTATGCTTGGGAAACTCTCAGGAACTTTATTAAACCCCTTTAGTAGTGAGACTGTCAGCAAAATAAGGGAAATAGTGATCAGAACAGATATGAGAAAAATAAATAGAAATGATCAACAAAACCCAAAGCTGATTCTTTCAAAAGATCAATACAAATTCATAAACTGCTACTCATATAGACCAAAAAAAAAGCAAGAAAACTAAAGACAACACTTCCCAATATTGAGAGCAAAATAGATTTCAGATCCCACAGAAATTAAAAGGATTCTGTGAATAATTCTACATAACTACATCTGGCAATTTTGGTGAAATAAAGGAACTAACTAAGTTCAGCCAAAAAGAAATAGATAATCTATTTAAAAACTGAGCTTGTAGTTGAAAAATTTACAGAAATCTCCAAGCCCAGGTGGTATACCTGGCACAAAAGAGAAAGGAGGGAAAAAATAGGTAGGGACAGAGAAAATGTGACTATATTCTAATATAATCAGTTACTCAAGGTAAAATGGGCCAAATCCAAGCAATGTGATGAAGCCATTGGTTTTTATTTTCTCGTTGTCCTCCAGCTTCCCCTTCCTGCCTCCCTCCTTTGCCCCGGTTGCTTTCTCCTTCTTAAGTCCTGCCCTCCATCAAGAGTAGAAACATTATGAGGCACAATTCCCACATTATAACTGATATCCGCTAGTTGGCTGACATTCAGCATGGATGCTATCATCCCTGCAGCTGGTATACTCAAGCTCTCTGTCTCTCATCATGGACCAGAAGGTTTCACTCCTAATTTCAGGTATAGCTGGGAGAGAAGGTGCAGGGCACACGTTGCAGCCTTGAGTCCTTCATCTGTGAAATGCGGATGACCACAAATTGTGGGAGAAACAGAGACAGCAGCACCAGACCCTTTTCAATGAGTGCTAAACCCATTGAAACATGCCAAACCCAGAGCATCACAGAACTCCTTGACATTCAGAAGCACGTCAAGTAGATTTCCCTGCCAGGACTGTTGCATTTATGTTCCTTCTGCCTGGAATGCTCTTCGCTTAAGTAAGCCCATGGCCTGCTCTCTCACTTCCTCCACATCTTTCCTTAATTGCCATCTTTCAGGGAGACTTTCCCTCATTATCCTGAATAAAATAATAACATCATACCTACACATACCCTTTCCCCTGATCTAGTATTATCTTTCTTCATAGTGCCTGCCACCCTTGATTTACTTACTGACTACCAGGTCTATGAAATGAG
Source organism: Cervus canadensis (assembly GCF_019320065.1). Lineage (NCBI taxonomy): Eukaryota > Metazoa > Chordata > Mammalia > Artiodactyla > Cervidae > Cervus > Cervus canadensis. Next base: position 125,929,067 of record NC_057419.1, on the reverse strand, counting down.
AGACTTGGTCCATTTTGTCCAGTCACAAACTCCTCAAAGAGTGCTCTGGTATGTGACAGGTGCTCAGAAAACATTTGCTGAAGGACAGTCGGGAGCCAGACCCTTTACACACACTGCTAACATGCAGAGGTACCCTCCAAGGCGGACACTGGCCCCACTGTATTAATTCTCATACATACTGAGATTCCAGGAGATAAGTGACACGCTCAACAACACACAGCATGTCAGGTTCCAGGCTTCAGAATCACATCTGCCAGCTTCCAACTCCTCAGTTCCTGGACAGAGACCTTACAGCCAAGAACACAAGAGGCTTTATTTCTAACACAACGACTCCAAATAGCTCAGGTAGATACCCAGAGACACAAAAAACAGGTCACTGAATATCTGCACAGAGAGCTCACAACTCGAGTCTCAGACCCGCAAACACGACAGAAACCAAACGCACTGCGACAAAGAGCCTCAAAACAGACCAAGGTCTTCAAGACAGAAACAAATGAGAATTGCACAGATACTTCACATCACGGAGACTGACTTCCGAACCACTCCGGACACTAACTAACCTAATACAGAAACCCCTATGCAGAAAGATAGAACTTTAAGTAACTCAGTACATCATACAACCTTAAGATAAAACTCCCCAGACAAATGGAAAACCTGCACCCTGTGCACAGACCCCAAGCAGCTGATAGTTGACACCTTAAGACAAACCCCTCCTCAAAGCAGCTCAGAGCCATCACAACTTGGGACACAGAATCAAAAGCTCAGAGATCTCACATTCTGGGCCACAGACGCCTACACAGAGATCCGCACCCAGGGACTCAAATGAGCGAAAGCTCCAAAAATGCACATGCCGGCATACAGGCACACATATCCTAAAGGCTTTGGACTATGGCTCGCAAAATCCACTCAGATCAAATATCCCATCACCCACAATCCTAGCCAATGGCTCAGAGAGATCAAATGTACCCCAAACAGCATCTGTGATGTCATACGTAGCCATACACAACCCCAAGCTCCCTGACACAGGTTACTCTCCAGGGAGAGACGCGAAACAAGCCCAGAGACCTCTCCCTGGTCATGAATTACATGCATCTGTGCGACTTACCGCGCGTTGCCATATGATCCAGACTGAGGGCTAAGTAAGACTGAAACACCGTCACCCTGCACAGCCACTGACTGTGCCGAGCCTCGCCACTAACCAAGGCAGCTATTCAACCCCTTCGGGAAAAGCGGTAAAACTCGGAGAAAAACTGCACACTCTGAAAAGCCGCGCAAGCCAACGCAGGCGCACTGGTATACACACGCCTCTCGCCCAGAGTTCCAGCTCCGCGAGCTCAGTGCCTGTCAAAGCCAGGCAGCCAATGGGAACTCAGCAGGAGACGAAGGAGGGCGGGAGTAGCAGGACTTCCGCGTGTACTCGCGCCCCGGAAGAACTAATTCCGGTAATCTCCCGGTCGCCGCACCCCCAAAGCGGCAGCCAATCTCTCGCTCTGTAGCTATCCCCACCTTGGATGTGACCATGTATAAAAGAAGAGGTGGAGTTGGAAAAGAGACTAAGTTGTAGGTTAATATCGGTGTCCACTCGAATTCAAATGAGGCCGGAAGACAGAGTGGAGCGAATGCGGTTGGATCCAGCGGCGCCATGAGCGCCTCCGCTGGGAACTGTGGTCGAGGCCCGACGCGGTGTCAGGGGACCCTCTGTGTTGTCACACGCACTCCCCCAATGGTACCTTCCAGAGTGGGTGGTCCCACCGCTACCCCCTCAGTGGTACATCCCAGGACAGAACTGTTTCATCTCGGGCGCCCCTTGGTGGTGAGATTGAGGAACAACAAACGTAGATGCCCTTAGCATCCCAGGATGATAAGCAAAGGAAGGAAAGACAAAGTTAGGATGAAAACCTGATTGCCACACTCTTGGACTCAGAAAAAAGTCTTCATAAACTGAAGATTACTCCTCTGTGGTGGCCACTATTGCAACAGGAAGCATTCTTGGGATTTTCTCTGTGCTGTGCATTGGCATTGTTGCTTGTTTGTGCTTTCCTATTTAATATAGAATAGGTCTCATGGGGAAAGCTAGCCACAGTCCCCCAACTGGCAGTGTTGTAGCCACGATTTCCAGGAAACAAACTCACTCAGAAGGACAATGCAGATAGTGGAGTGCAGTTTATTACACTGGCGGGCCCAAGGCAGTCTCCTCTTAGCCAAGGACCCCTACCAGGTTTGTGAAAACCTTATATACCCTAAGTGTATGTGCTCAGACCCACCTCCCCAAATTCTCTGAAACTAGTCTGAACAAAGGAAAGGAAAAATACAATCAAAGTTAACCTGTGATTCGTATGCCTTAAACCCGTGATTCGTGTGCCTTAAGCCTAGGTAGTTCAGTGGACAATTATCAATAGGCCTGTGGTCATATCCCAATAAGCATGATAGAATTTATTATTCTATTTGGTTACACAGATAATTATGGTGTTCTTTTGGGTGACAGATAGTCTAGGTACGAGCCCTGGGGCTCTTCCATCCAAGGGGGTCTAGTTTTCCAGTTGGTATGGTGTTTCCATAGATACTGGGCATATAGTTCAAAGCCCACAGTCTAGCCCAAGTAATGCTTTCAAGATGGAGCCTGTTCTGTCTGTTTCCTCCTTCAGCAGGAGAGATAAAGCTTCAGAGAACGGGATCCGAAGGCCTGGTGTGGGGACAGCCTCTGTCACTGACTGCAAGTGATATGTGAAAGGATAACAGGACTTTCCATTCTGTTAGGAAAGGGGTCATCTCCAAGGGGACCCAAGGACACCATGTAGGTGAGATAAAGACCACAGCTTTGTCATCATCTTGTCATCCCTGAATATGTTCCCTAGCAGAATCCTCAGCCTGTCTAGCTGTGCCTCTCTCAACAAGTTTAAAGTTATTCATTCTGTCATTCATTCATTGTCTCCACAGTATGTGTCAAGCACAACTATGAGTGTTAGGAAGAAGAAAATCTTGCCCTCATGGAACTTACATTCTGTTGGGATCATACAGCCCCAAAGTCTAAGTAATTTTTCAGGTGTTTGTAACTGCTGTGATTAAAATTAAATCAGGATAGTGAAATAGAGAGAGGAGAACATGTCTAGAAAGACTGGTCAGGGAAGTTCTTTCTAAGATTGTGACATTTGAGCAAAAGCCTGAAGGAGGTGCCTAGCTGGGAGAAAAGTACCTCAGATGGAGATAATGGCCAGTGGAAAAACTGGGGAGTGGATCTCAGTGTCGTGTGTATGAAAACAATGAGGAGGCTGATGTGACTGTCACAGCATGATGGAGGGAGATTCAGGAGAGCTGATGAGAGAGGTAAAGAGGGGCAGGTCCCATAGGGTCTACTGGCCATGGGGAGGACTTGAGCCCCAGGAGGGTTCTTACAATGAGAAGCCCCATGCTTTCTTCAGAGGCCCAGATCACACAATGATTGTTGAGGAACTCCTGGTTTACCCCCAAGAAAACCATAGGCCCTCTGAAGCTGAATGTGCCTTTCCTCGAATCCCCCACTCTCAAGGGGAATCCCCCCTACTGCTCCCAGTGAACATCCATGTCAGTTGATGATACCCTCAAGAGAGACAGAACAAGGACCCTCATGGTGTGAGTGAGGTCACATTCAGTCTTGCAAAGGCAAAGAGGGACTAGGTAACAGGCACGGAGTTGTCAGGGAGAAAGACAAAGCTAGAGCATTAGACAGGAGCAGAGAGACTATTTCTGGAGGCAAAGTGTCCCCACTTAGTTATGCACCCACCTATGGGCCCCGACGGAGAAGGCAATGGCACCCCACTCCAGTACTCTTGCCTGGAAAATCCCATGGACGGAGGAGCCTGGTAGGCTGCAGTCCATGGGGTCGCGAACAGTCGGACATGACTGAGCGACTTCACTTTCACTTTTCACTTTTATGCGTTAGAGAAGGAAATGGCAACCCACTCCAGTGTTCTTGCCTGGAGAATCCCAGGGATGGGGTTGCACAGAGTCAGACACGACTAAAGTGACTTAGCAGTAGCAGTAGCAGCATGGGCCCCCAGCCCTGCTACTGGATGATGTACCTGTCTCTACAGGAGGAAAGAGGTCCCTCCCCAGGGACCACCTCTAGGGAATGACTCAGTTGCCCATGGCCTGAGTCATGTTCCTTTGACACACATCAGGAGCCTCTGCCCTTCAAGACAAGAACATGTTCCAGTCATGGGGAAACTCATGCTGCACACAGCGTCCCTCACAACCTTTCCTTTCCAAACTGCCCTCCTGCTGACCTCAATGCCAATGAATGCTTTAATGGGGGAAAGAGAGGCAGGGATCTCTGCATTTGTGGGGGAGCCTCATTCAAATTGGTGAATGTGAGGTCCCCCCCCCCCCCAGCTTGGAAGCTCACCCCTGGACTTTCAGCACCACCTCCCAGGGAATGAGAAGGTTACATTCCATATATCCAGTAACGAGCTGAGTGTGTGATGGGGAGACACAGAGATCTATCCTGACAGTGCATCAGTCACAGGGTCCTTCTGGCCCTGTGCAAAAGCCCCCCTCCGCCACTACCTGGCCAGGGTTGTGCTGAGTCTTCCCTGCCTCCTCCAAGGAGCCCAAGCTTACATCCAGTTTCTCCCCTCCTCATGTGTTGAGACCTTCCATCTGCACTGGGCTCTAGGTTGGGCTCCCATCTGCAAACGGTGCCCTCCTTGTTGTGGGCCGGCAGATTAAGTGAGTGAGTCTGTGAACACAATTTTAGTCACAGGGCCCCTATCAAGGGTGGTAGTTATGTCAGCAAGTTTTGTTTTTGTCAGGCGAGTGTATGCTCCTCGGTTTTTGTCTCGTCACAACAAAGATTTGAAGTGACGGACATTAAAGCCCCCTCAGCATGTTACAGCTCTCGGGTCTTGCACAAACCGTGTTATAACTCTCAGGTCTCGAATGGACCGTGTTATAGCTCTTAAATCAGTGTTACAGCTCAGTGTTACAGCTCTTTTTTATTTAGATAATAGCAGGAAAATCCATCTTCGAGGCGTGAGGGCATGTCGATCCAAAGATGCGAAGAGAAGAGAGCCCCATCACGTGGGAGAGAGAGCGAGAGGAGAGCTTTGGCCCCTCTTTTTATATGTTTTTCTCTCCCTGGGCCTGTCCTATGTAAAATGGGCCAGCCAAGAGTGATGTTTGTTTTACCTGAGGTTCTCACTCTAGTCCTCAGACCTTCCTTTGTTCTATTTTCGCAGGCTTTTCCCTTCCAGGTCTTTTAGCCACCGCCATTCTGGACTCCTTTTCCCTATTATAACTACCTAACATTTTCATCAGGATTATTACCATGAGCTCCTGGGAACCGCACATCACTTACTCTCCCTGAGGATGGGGCCCCAAGTTTTTATCTCTGTAGGGAGGCATGATAGAAATCATAGCAATTGTGAAATCACAGGTCTACTTCTAAGACCCATGAGAGTGGGATCCATCCAGCATTCCTCTCAAGAACACTCTCATTTGCAGATACATGAACAGCTCAGAGGCACAACACACTGGACAAGGACCCCCCACCCCCACCCACAGATAGTTCAGAGACTCCATCCTTGGACAGAGATCCACAAATAGTTCAGAGCCTGCTCATCTTGGACACCAACCCCAAACAGCTCAAATTTGTCACACCTGAGGACACAGACCCAAAGCACTTTAGAAATTCCCACTGTGGCCTCTAATGAATTAGGATCCCTAAGACAAACAGCATTGCTCACAGCCAGTTTTATGGGGTTAAGTTGTAACCTCTGGTTGTTGAATGACACTGCATTCTGAAGGAATTCAGAGTGAAAAACAGGATGAGGCACACTATGATTTGGACAAGCTGGCCTTTATTTAGTTACACGGATACCTCAGGAAAAGGTTCAGTGACCCCAGATTCTTGCATCTTCGCAAACACAGAAAAGCATGAAAAGCATTAACTTGTTATATCTGATATCTGTGTTTCACAGTAATTTTTACCAACGTGCGTGCTCGATTGCATGTATTTCCTAGCCAAAATCATGTTGACTTCTCTGCTACCTCCTCAGAGCAGTTTCCTCAGAGCTAACAGAGTAGCTGTGTCCTGGGCTCTAGTCCCCAGAAGACCCTGGATCCAACTTAAACTCACAACACTTCTACTGTATGTTTTTCTTTAAATAGACACTACTCAAGCTAACAGCTCCCCTTTAGCTCGGAGGCCTCATGCCCCTCCCCACAGGGCCTACAGGCTGCACCCTGGGACACAGAGCCCCCCTTTCCCTCTGGGCTTCTGTGTGGACAGAAGTAGTGAGGCTCTGTTACGTCAACCCCAAGGGAGAGAGGCCACCAGTCTTGCAATCCCTGCAGTCTGCATTCACCAGCATGTCATTCTGAGGAAGGCAGGTTCATTCCAGGAGTGTGGTGTGCCTTAAGCTTAGGGGTTCTGAAACTGATTTCCCATGTCTGGATCCTGGCTTAGGCCCTAACCCTCCCCCATCCCTGGTCACCTCTGGTCATGGTAACTTTGTATCCTGCCCCATGGGTGGTTCAGAGTGAATCCCAGATCCACAGAAGAAGCCCTGGGGACCTGGTCATCTCTATCTCAGCACCCACTGTGGGCTACTGAATTCTGGAGATAAGATAGGTTTTCCCCTCACTGTTCCTATGACAACTACCTTACATCCCTCTAATCATCTGCCATTTTCCAAAGTCCCTCTCCAGGTGACAGCTGCCACAACTCCTCTCTCTCCCCAAATTCCCACCCCTCCCCTCATCTTCCAAGAGGCCTCCCCTCCACCTCAGGGGTCTCTTTAGCCCCTCCCCCAGCCCTACTCCCAGGGCCTCATTTACACCCTCACTCCTATTGAGGCCTCTCACCCAGCACCCCGACTGCCTCAGAGGATCCCCTGAGGACCCTGTCTACTCCCTGAATTATTCAGGACACCTCTCTCCTGCCCACACACAGAGGTCTATCATAAAGTCCTGGTAAGGGGGAATTAAAAATCTCTCCAGAATCCAGAGAAAATCCAGACTCAGACCAGGAGTCCAGGGCACTTCCCTCAGGGCTGGTGGGAAAGTGAGAGGGTTTCTGAGAGAAAGAGCTAGACTGAAGGTTCCACAGGTGTGACAGGGTTTCCCTCAAGGGGCCTAGTGAGGAAGAAGTGAGATGGCATCTTAGAAGTGCTTAGGACACTGCAATTCAGAAGAATGATTACCTGAAACTCAGAGCCCCGCCCACGGATGCAAGCTGACTCCTAGAGTGACCTCACTAAAGCAGCCACTGATTGGGGAAGCGTCTCCAGCCTGTTGACTGGGCAGCAAACACTCCTGGAGACGGGGTTCCACCGGTCCTTCAGTGCTCAGGCCCCAGGCCCCCACTGCAAGCTCTTGCTCATCAGCCTCAGTTCCTGACTGTGTGAGCCCTGGTCTGATCTGGGGTCTCTGTCCCTGTACCCCGTGAGAGCCTGAACCCGCGTTTTCCATGTGGGCTGCCCAGAGTGGTCTAGGATTCCTTGCCTCCCAAGCTCCACAACCAATCACTGCTGCTGATGTATTCAAATCTGCAGGGGATGGGTGTGGGCACAGTGGGGCTGCGGAGGCCTTCTGGACATCTGAGAAAGGGGATTGTTCTCTGTCTGCCCCAAGAATGATGTGAGGAGGTAGTAAGCAAACTTGAGTTCTCCTTTTTTTTCCCCATTTATTTTTATTAGTTGGAAGCTAATTACTTTACAATATTGTAGTGGTTTTTGCCATACATTGACATGAATCAGCCATGGATTTACATGTGTTCCCCATCCTGATCCCCCCTCCCGCCTCCCTCCCCATCCCATCCCTCTGGGTCTTCCCAGTGCACCAGCCCTGAACACTTGTCTCATGCATCCAACCTGGCTTGGTGATCTGTTTCACCCTTGATAGTATACTTGTTTCAATGCTATTCTCTCAGAACATCCCACCCTCACCTTCTCCCACAGAGTCCCAAAGTCTGTTCTGTACATCTGTGTCTCTTTTTCTATTTTGCATATAGGGTTATCGTTACCATCTTTTTAAATTCCATATATATGCGTTAGTATACTGTATTGGTCTTTATCTTTCTGGCTTACTTCTGTCTGTATAATGGGCTCCAGTTTCATCCATCTCATTAGAACCGATTCAAATGAATTTTTTTAATGGCTGAGTAATATTTCATTGTGTATATGTACCATAGCTTCCTTATCCATTTGTCCGCTGATGGGCATCTAGGTTGCTTCCATGTCCTGGCTATTATAAACAGTGCTGTGATGAACATTGGGGTGCACGTGTCTCTTTCAGATCTGGTTTCCTCAGTATGTATGCCCAGGAGTGGGATTGCTGGGTCATAAGGCAGTTCTATTTCCAGTTTTTTAAGGAATCTCCACACTGTTCTCCATAGTGGCTGTACTAGTTTGCATTCCCACCAACAGTGTAAGAGGGTTCCCTTTTCTCCACACCCTCACCAGCATTTATTGCTTATAGACTTTTGGATAGCAGCCATCCTGACTGGCATGTAATGGTACCTCATTGTGGTTTTGATTTGCATTTCTCTGATGATGAGTGATGTTGAGCATCTTTTCATGTGTTTGTTAGCCATCTGTATGTCTTCTTTGGAGAAATGTCTGTTTAGTTCTTTGGCCCATTTTTTGATTGGGTCATTTATTTTTCTGGAATTGAGCTGCAGGAATTGTTTGTGTATTTTTGAGATTAATCCTTTGTCTGTTGCTCCATTTGCTATTATTTTCTCCCAATCTGAAGGGTGTCTTTTCACCTTGCTTATAGTTTCCTTTGTTGTGCAAAAGCTTTTAAGTTTAATTAGGTCCCATTTGTTTATTTTTGCTTTTATTTCCAATATTCTGGGAGGTGGGTCATAGAGGATCCTGCTGTGATTTATGTCAGAGAGTGTTTTGCCTGTGTTCTCCTCTAGGAGTTTTATAGTTTCTGTTCTTACATTTAGATCTTTAATCCATTTTGAGTTTATTTTTGTGTACGGTGTTAGGAAGTGTTCTAGTTTCATTCTTTTACAAGTGGTTGACCAGTTTTCCCAGCACCACTTGTTAAAGAGATTGTCTTTTTTCCATTGTATATCCTTGCCTCCTTTGTCGAAGATAAGGTGTCCATAGGTACGTGGATTTATCTCTGGGCTTTCTATTCTGTTCCATTGATCTATATTTCTGTCTTTGTGCCAGTACCATACTGTCTTGATGACTGTGGCTTTGCAGTAGAGTCTGAAGTCAGGAAGGTTGATTCCTCCAGTTCCATTCTTCTGTCTCAAGATTGTTTTGGCTATTCGAGGTTTTTTGTATTTCCATACAAATTGTGAAATTATTTCTTCTAGTTCTGTGAAGAATATCATTGGTAGCTTGATAGGGATTGCATTGAATCTATAGATTGCTTTGGGTAGTATTGTCATCAGATGGTAGATTTAAAACTGAACTCTTTACACACTGATTGTAAGTTGCCTACACCTGTCAATTAAAAGACCTACTTTGGGGGACCCTCTGGTGGTCCAGTGGTTAAGGATCTGCTTTCCAATGCAGATGACACAGGTTTGACCCCTGGTCTGGGAGCAAAGCTCCCACATGTCATAAGACGAATAAGCCCTTGTGACACAACAAGAGAAGCCCACACACTGCAACTAGAGAGAAGCCGGCGTGCAGCATCAAAGACCCATAAAGCCAGATAAATAAATAAAGACCTAGTTTGTCAGATCACATTATGTATGGTCAAAAATAATCTCACCTTAAATAAGTTAATAATTTAAATTAAATGGGTGGAAATACTTATAACTCCAAATCCCCAGTCAAATGAAAGCTGGAGAGGCTGAATTAATCCCATTAAAGTATACTTCAGAATGAGGACTTTTACTGAAGATAAAGAAGGACAGTGCATAATGATAGAGAATTCAATTCATTGAGAAGACATAACGATCATGAAATTGTATGCAATTTTTTTTAAAGAAATAAAATAGTTTAATGTTGTATAAGCATTAGACCAGAATGTGATGCGCATGACAGATAGTTGTTAAGAGACTTCAAAGAAGAAAACTCACCCCTTCATAGAGCCAAACCGATACAACCCATTGTATGCAATTTAAAAAAATATAGGAGCCAAAAGCTGATAGAATGGAATGGAGAAACAGATCCACAGTTGTAGCTGGAGACTTTAACTTTTCACTCTCCATCATTAATACATTAAGGGAGCAAAAAATGAGAAAATATATAGAAGACTTGAATAATACTATTAACCAGCTTTACCTAACTGGCATTTATAGCATGTGCTCAGTCGCTCGGTTCTGTCCAACTCTTTGAGACCCCACGGACCTTAGCCTGCCAGGCTCCTCTGTCCATGGGATTTTTCTAGGCAAGAATACTAGCTGGAAAATTTCCAGGCTCTAGAGTTTACACGGGTGGCCATTTCCTCTTCCAGGAGATCTTCCTGATCCAGGGATCAAACCCACATCTCCTGCATCGGCAGGTGGATTCTTTACCACTGAGCCACCTGAGAAGCCCTGGAATTTGTTGAGAGTATATCTAATATTATTTTCTCACTATACATGCACACATTTGTGTGTACTATGTTGCTTCAGTCATGTCCAGCTCTTTGCGACTCTATGGACCGTAGCCCATCCAGTGCCTCCGTCCAGGGATTCTCCAGGCAGGAATACTGGAGTAGATTGTCATGCCCTACTCCAGGGGATCTTTCCAACCCAGGGATCGAACCTATATCTCTTGTCTCCTGCATCAGCAGGCAGGTTCTTTACCACTAGCGTCACCAGGGAAGCCCCCCCCACCCCACCCACACACACACAAACCTAACAAAATAACAAAAATAAGGGGACACAAGGGAATTTTATGAAGCAATGTATACATCTATTACCTTGATTGTGGTGATGACATCATCATTGTTTGCATATTTCCAAACTCATCAGATTGTACACGTGAAATATATACAATTTGTTGTATATCAATTATACTTCAATAAAGCTATTTTTAAAAGGACAGAAGACACTTTCCAAAACAATTGATACTTAGATAAAATGAGAACATTCTTTGAAAAATGTTGACTAGTGAAGGTCACTCAAAAAGAAATAAATATGAATAACTTCATATCTATTAAGGAAGTTAATTCATTTACCTAGTTTTATGAGGCTATTGTTACCCTGATACCAAACCAAACAAAGATAGCACAAGAAAAGAAAACCACAGATCAAATTTTTATTAATATAGACACAAAAAGTCTTAATAAAATACTAGCAGGCCAAATTATATAGCATGAACAAGTGGGATTTATCCCAGGGATGCAACTTTGATTTAATAATAAGAATCAATTAATACACCACACCAATAGAATAAAGCACAACACATTATCTGCATAAGAAGCATTTTGCAAAATTCAGCATCCCTTCATGATAAAAAGACTCAAGCTAGAAGAAGAAGGAAACATCATCACATTGATATAAAACACCTATGAAAAACCCACAGCTAACTCTGTACTTAATGATGAAAGGCAGAATTGCTTCACCCTAAAATCAGGAACAATACAAAGATATCATCTCTTACCACTTCTATTCCACATTGTTCTGGAGGTTCTGGACAGGATAATAAGGCAAGGGAAATAAATAAAATGAATCTACATTGGAAAGAAAGTGAAATTTTTCGATTTGCAGGTGACATAATCTTGTGTATAGAAAATCCTAAAGAACCCCCTTCCTCCAAAACTTAAATCTAATACGGGGGTTCAACAAGGTTACAGGGTATAGATTGAAAGATTGTTGCAAGCTGTGAAAGACCCCGGGATTCTTGGCTGCTGGAGGAGAGTATTTCAATCCAGGGCCAGTGGTGAGGCTTCATAGCTGAGAATTTTTGTATAGTAAAGTTTTATTAAAGTATAAAAGAGATAGAGAAAACTTCTGACATAGATATAGGAAGGGGGCAGAAAGAGTGCCCCTCTGCTAGTCTTTAGCAGGAAGTTATATACCGACTAGCAAGCTGCTAATTAGAGAAAGGAAATGTCTCAACACTCAGAGAGTGACACCAGGCCCCTCACACACAACATGCATTTTGAGATAACATTAGCACAAGGTGAGTCACCCCAGGCCATAAAATGATTGACATGAATCTTGAAGAAAGGCAGGTTTCCAAGTAAATACATAGTCTCATTAATATAGCTTAAGAGATATTTGCATGAGTAAGACATACTTGTTTGTCAAGTTGGTATTGAGTCTTAGGTGGAAACTACTTGAAGAAAGACAGAGTCTAAGGTAAATACATAGTTCATTAACATAGCTTAAGAAAAACATTTCCATAAGAAAAATGCAATGGTTAGCTCAAGGTGTGAGTAAAGTTAAGTTCAGGTGGAACCAGGTGTCATCATGGCAACACAGAATTTTAAAGGAAACCTCCTTTTAATTTTGTATAGGGAAGGGAAAAAATCTGACACTTGTATTTTGTTTCCTCCTGACGCGTAAAATAGATTTATAAAATGTCTGACACTTGCAGCCTATTTCCTCCATTTCAGAGCCCCTAACCTTCCTGCCTGTTACCCTCTCAAGATCATATACCAAAATCAAATATATTTCAACACACATTCAAGACTTCTACACTGAAAACTACAAAATATTGTTGAGTGAAAGTAAAGACGGTCTAGATAAATAAAGGTAAGATAAGATAAAAACGGACCTCACATTTATGGATTGGAAGACTTACTATTAGTGTTAAGATGGCTGCTGCTGCTGCTAAGTCACCTCAGTCGTGGCCGACTCTGTGTGATCCCATAGATGGCAGTCCACCAGGCTCCCCCGTCCCTGGGATTCTCAAGGCAAGAACACTGGAGTGGGTTGCCATTTCCTTCTCTAACGCATAAAAGTGAAAAGTGAAAGTGAAGTCGCTCAGTCATGTCTGACTCTTAGCGACCCCATGGACTGCAGCCTACCAGGCTGCTCCACCCATGGGATTTTCCAGGCAAGAGTACTGGAGTGGGGTGCCATTGCCTTCTCCGGTTAAGATGGCAGTAATCCCTTAATAGACCCCTATCAAAATTTGAGCTGCTCTTTCCCACAGAAGTCAACAAACTGATCCTAGAATTGTAAGAAATAAAAGTGTTCAGGAATAGCCAAAACAGTCTTGAAAAAGAACAAGTACTTACACTTCCCAGTTTCAAAGCCCACTTCAAAGCTACAATGATTAAGACATTATGGTACTGACATAAGGAGAGTATGTTGACAGATAATGAAATAAAATAGAGAGTCAAGAATCAACTCATATTGCTGTGGTCAACTGATTATTGTGAGGGGTGCAGAGGCCATTCAATGGCAAAGAATAATGTTTCAAGAAATGGTCTTGGGATAACTGGATGTTCACATGCAAAAGAATGAATTTAGACCTATATGTCACACTGTATATAACAATTAATGAAAAACTGATCAAAAACCTAAATATAAGAGTTAAAACTATAAAACACTCAAAAGAACACATAGATGTAAATGTTAATCTTCGATTAGGCAATGATTTCCCTTCTATGACCAAAAGCACAAGCAACAAAAGAAACAAACATAGGCGATTTGGAATCATCAAAATGAAACCTATCCTTCAAAGGACATTATCAGAAAAGTGAGACAGCTAGGGCACCTACTGGACGCTGTTGGGGAGCTTTGACACCCAGGTGGAACCGAGGAACCCCTGAGAAATGGGGTAGGATATTGTGGGGGTAGCGAGAGTGAGCAGAAGTGGAGTCTGGCTGTGGTCAGTTTCCCTGAGGGACAGCTAGGAGAGGAAAGGTTTACCCAGACCTGGAGAGACACTCTTACTTACACGGTATCAGTTTGGGATGGAAAGGGCCCTCCAGAGTCCAGGGGAATGCACCTGGTGTTCCCCTCACCCCATCCCCACTCCACCTCTGGGAGCCTGCTGAGGTTGAGGGCCTGATCTTCTGCACTCTGACACTGGAGGCACTGTGGGGTACTCAGGCCCCACCCCTGCCTGATTCTGCCCTAGCTAAGTTCCAGCCACCTAAGCCCCGCCTCCACAGCACAAAGTCTTTATTTTTTTTTTTTCTATTTTGCTAATGTGGTTTTGTTCTACCTCCAGTGATTATTTCATTTATATGCTTATTTTTTATAGTATATCTGTTAGTTTTCTAAATTTATTTTAATTTTTGTTATTGTCCTGCTCCTCTTTCTTGTTTTTCTTTATTTTTTGCTGTGCCATGAAGCTTACAGTATCTTGATTCATGGGCCAGAGATCAGGCCTGAGCTCTAAGGTGGGAGCATGGAGTCCAGACTACTGGACTAACAGAGAAAATCAGACCCCAAAGAATATTAATTGGAGTGAGATCTCCGGGAGGGCCCTATCTCAGCACCTAGATTTGACTCTACCAAACTGCCTGCAAACTCCAGTCCTGGACACCTCAGGCCAAACAACTCATAAGACAGGAACACAGTCCCATGCATCAAAAGAAATGGCATGACAAAAAATATTTTACAGGCAAAGGATCAAGTTAAAATAATTATGAGACCAAATAAATCAGGAAATAGGCAACCTACAGGAAAAACACTTTAGAGTAAAGATAGTAAAGATGATACAAAATATTGGAAATAGAATGGAGGCATGGATTGACAAAATACAAGAAATGTTTAACAAAGATCTAGAAGAACTAAGGAACAGAGATGAAAACACAATAACTGAAATGAAAGAATACACCAGAAAAATTCAACAGTGAACTAACTGAGGCAGGAGAATGAATAAATGAGTAGGAAGACAGAATGGTGGAAATAACTGCTGAGTAGAATTTAAAAAAAGAGTGAAAAGAATTAAAGACAGTCTTAGAGAATTTTGGGACAAAAATAACCACACTAACAACCAAATTACAGGAGCCCTAGAAGAAGAAGAAGAAGAGAAAAAGAAAGGGATTGACAAAATGTCCACAGAGATTATAGTCAAAAACTTCCCCAACATGGGAAAGGAAATAGCCACCTAAGTTCAAGAAGTGCAGAGTCCCATAAAGAGTAAAGCCTAGGAGAAACATACTAAGACCCATATTAATCAAACAAAGAAAAATTATATACAAAGAAAGAATATTGAAAGCAGCAAGGGAAAAGTAAAACTAACATACCAGGGAATTCCATAAAGCTATCAGCTGATTTTTCAGCAGAAACTCTGCAGGCCAGAAGGGAGTGGCAGGATATATTTACAATGATGAAACGGAAAACCCTACAAGGAACATTTCTCTCCCCAGCAAAGATCTCATTCAACTTCGATGGAGAAATCGACAACTTTACAGACAGGCAAAAGCTCATCTGTGTAGTGAAAGCAATGGTTTCTCCAGTAGTCATGTATGGATGTGAGAGTTGGACCATAAAAAGACTTAGAACTGAAGAACTGATGCTTTCAAACTGTGGTGTTGGAGAAGACTCTTGAGAGTCCCTTGGACTGCAAGGAGATCAAACCAGTAAATCCTAAAGGAAATCAACCCTGAATATTCATTGGAAGGGCTGTTGCTGAATCTGAAGCTGAAACTCCAATACTTTGGCCACCTGATGCAAAGAGATGACTCATTGGAAAAGAGCCTGATGCTGGGAAAGATTGAAGGCAGGAGGAGAAGGGGATGACAGAAGATGAGATGGTTGGAATGCATCATTGATTCAATGGACAGGAGGTCAAGCAAGCTCTGGGAGGTAGTGAAGGACAGGGAAGCCTGACATGCTGCAGTCCATGGGGCCACAAAGTGTTGGATGGGACTGAGCGACTGAAGAACAGCAACAAGAGAGAAAGAAGGACCCTATATTATGATCAAGGAATCAATCCAAGAAGGATATATAGCAATTACAAATATTTATGCACCCAGCACAGAAGGACCTGAATACAATAAGGCAAATGTTAACAACCATGAAAGGGGAAGTTGCCACTAATAAAATAATACTGGAGGACTTTAACACTCCATTTGCGCCAAAGGAGAGACCAAGCACACAGAAAATTAATAAGGTAATTCAATCTTTAAGTGACACTACAGACCAGATGGACTGAATCAATTAAAAGACATTCCACCTGAAAGCAGCAGAGTACACTTTCTTCTCAACAGCACATGGAACATCCTCCAGGACAGACCATATCTTGGGACAAAAATCATGCCTCAGACAATTTAAGAAAATTGAAATTTTATCAGGCATCCTTTCCAACTTCAACATTAGGAGATTTGAAATTAATTACAGGGAAAAAACTGTAAAAAGATGAAAGCACATGGAGGATAAACAGTGCACTGCTAAAAAGCCAACAGATCACTGAAGAAATTAAAGAGGAACATTAAAAATACATAGAAAGAAATGACAATGAAAACACACTGACCTCACACCTATGGGAGGCAGTAAAAGGTTTAAGAGGGAAGTTTATAGCAATTCAATCTCACCTCAAGAAACAAGAAACATCTCAAATAAACAATCTAACCTTACACCTAAAGCATCTAGAGACAGGAGAACAAAGAAAACTCAATGTCGGTAGAAAGAAAGAAATAACAAAAATCAGAACAGAAATAAGTGAAACAGAAATGAAGTAAACAATAGCAAAGATCAATAAAATTAAAAGTTGGTTATTTGAGAAGGTAAAAAAAAAATGGATAAATCTTAGCAAGACTGCACAAGAAAAAAAGAAAGGGGACTGAAATTAATAAAATTAGAAATGAAATATGAGAAATTACAACTGACACTCCAGAAATACAAGGGGTCATAAAAGAATACTACAAGCAAGTAGTAGTAGTAGTAGTAGTGAAAGTCACTCAGTCGTGTCCAACTCTTGAGACCCCATGGACTGTAGCCTGCAAAGTTCCTCTGTCCATGGGATTCTCCAGGCAAGAATCCTGGAGTGGGTTGCCATTTCCTTCTCCAGGGGATCTTCCTGATTCAGGAATCAAACCCATGCCTCCTGCACTGCAGGCAGATTCTTTACCAACTGAGCTAGGAGAGAAGCCAAGTATATGCCAATAAAGTGGACAACCTGGAAGAAATAGACATATTCCTAGAAAGGTACAATTTCTAAGACTGAACCAAGAAGAATTTGAATATATAAACAGACCAATTTCACAAGTAATGAAAGTGAAAGTGTTAGACACACAGTCGTGTCCTACTCTTTGTGACCCTATGGATCGTAGATGCCTAGGCCACCTGATGTGAAGAGATGACTCTTCTGCCTTGGAATTCTCCAGGCAAGAATACTGCAGTGGGTAACCATTTCCTTCTCCATGCAATTGTCCCAATCCAGGGATTGAACCCAGGTCTCCTTCATTGCAGGCAGATTCTTTACCATCTGAGTCGGAACCATAATTTAAAAGCTTCTAACAAATGAAAGTTCAGGACCAAATGGCTTCAAAGTCGAATTTAACATCTAGAGAAGAGCTAACAGCTATCATTTGCAAACTCTTCCAAAAAATTGCAGAGACAGGAACTCTCCATGAGGCATCACACTGATACCAAAACCAGACAAAGATACCATACACAAAAGAGAATTACAGATGAATCTCACTGATGAACATGGACCCAAAAATCATCAGCAATATGTGAGCAAACAAAATATGGCAACACATTAAATGAACCATACATCATGATTAGTTGGGATTTATCCCAGGGATGCAAAGATCCTTCAACATACTAAAATCAATCAATAATATACACCATATTAACAAATTAAAGAATAAAAACCATATGATCATCTCAATAGACACAGAAAAGTTTTTGACACAATTCAACACCCATTTATGATAATAAATAAATAAATAAATAAACTCTCCAGAAAGTGGGCATAGAGGGAAACTATCTCAACATAAGAAGAGAAGCTAAAGGCAAAGGAGAAAAGGAAAGATGTACCCATTTGAATGCAGAGTTCCACAGAAAAGCAAGGAGAGATAAGAGAGCCTTCCTCAGGTATCAATGCAAGGAAACAGAGGAAACGAAACAATGGGAAAGACCAGAGATCTCTTCAAGAAAACTATGGATACCAAGGGAACATTTAATGCAAAGATCAGCACAATAAAGGACAGAAATGGTATGGACCTGACAGAAGGACCAGATATCAAGAAGTGGCAAGAATACACAGAAGAGTTATACATAAAAGATGATCATGACCTACAGAACTATGATGGTGTGATCACTCACCTAGAGCCAGACATCCTGGAATGCAAAGTCAAGTGGGCCTGAGGAAGCATCACTATGAACAAAGGTAGTGGAGATGATGGAATTCAAGCTGAGCTATTTGGAATCCTAAAAGATGATGCTGTTAAAATGCTGCACTCATTATGCCAGCAAATTTGGAAAACTCAGCAGTGGCCACAGGACTGGAAAAGGTCTGTTTTCATTCCAATCCTAAAGAAAGGCCATGCCAAAGAATGTTTAAACTACCACACTGTTGCACTCACCTCACATGCTAGTGAAGGAATGCTGAAAATTCTCCAAGCCAGGCTTCAACAGTACGTGAATCGTGAATTTCCAGATGTTCACGGTGGATTTAGAAAAGAGAGAGGAACCAGAGATCAAAATGCCAACATCCACTGGATCAACAAAGAAGCAAGAGAGTTCCAGAAAAACATCTACTTCTGCATCATTGACTACTCTAAAGCCTTGGACTGTGTGGGTCATGACAAACTTTGGAAAATTCTTGAAGTGATGGAAATACCAGACTACCTTACCTGCCTCCTGAAAAATCTGCATGCAGGTCAAGAAACAACATTTAGAACTGGACATGGAACAACAGATTGGTTCCAAATTGGGAAACGAGTAAGTCAAGCCTGTATATTATCACCCTGCTTATTTAATTTTTATGCAGAGTACATCTTGCAAAATGCCAGGCTGGATGAAGCACAAGCTGGAATCAAGGTTGACGCAAGAAATTTCAATAACCTGTGATACACAGATGATGCCACCTTTATGGCAGAAAGTGAAGAACTAAGGAGCCTCTTGATGAAAGTGAAAGATGAGAGTGAAAGTGTTGACTTAAATTTCAACATTCAGAAAACTAAGATCATGGCATTTGGTCCCATCACTTCATGGCAAATAGATGGGGAAACAGTGGAAATAGTGACAGACTTTATTTTCTTGGCTCCAAAATCACTACAGATGGTGACTGTAGTTATGAAATTAAAAGACGCTTGCTCCTTGGAAGAAAAGCTATGACCAACCTAGACAGCATATTAATAAGTAGAGACATTACATTACCGACAAAGGTTCATCTAGTCAGAGCTATGGTTTTTCCAGTAGTTGTGTATGGATGTAAGAGATGGACTATAAAGAAAACTGAGTGCTGAAGAATTCATGCTTATGAACTGTGGTGTTGGAGGACTCTTGATGGTCCTTGGACTGCAAGGAGATGAATCCTGTCCATCCTAAAGGAAATCAGTCCTGAATATACATTGTATGGACTGATGCTGAAGCTGAAGCTCCAATACTTTGGCCACCTGATGCGAAGAGCTGACTCATTGGAAAAGATCTTGACACTGGGATAGACTGAAGGCAGGAGGAGAAGGGGACGACAGAGGATGAGATGATTGGATGGCATCACCTACTCAATTGACAGGAGTTTGAGTAAGCGCCAGAAGTTGGTTATGGACAGGGAAGCCTGCCATGTTGCAATCCATGGGGTTGCAAAGAGTCGGACACAACTGACCAACTGAACCGAATACTGACTACTGATTTCTACATGCTGCTGCTAAGTCACTTCAGTTGTGTCTGACTCTGTGCGACCCCATAGATGACAGCCCACCAGGCTCCCCCATCCCTGGGATTCTCCAGGCAAGAACACTGGAGTGGGATGTCATTTCCTTCTCCAATGCACAAAAGTGAAGTTGCTCAGTCGTGTCTGACTCTTAGTGACCCCATGGACTGTAGCCCACCAGGCCCTCCATCCATGGGATTTTCCAGGCAAGAGTACTACATAGTAAAGGTCATATACAACAAAGCCACAGCAAGTATCATTCTCAATATTGAAAAAACTGAATGCATTTCCTCTCAGATCAGCAACAAGACAAGGATAACTCTTGCCACTGTTATTCAACAGAGTCTTTGCATATGTAATTAGTTATGTTAAGATGAGGTCATCCTAGATTAAAGTGAAGTGAAGTCTCTCAGTCATGTCCAACTCTTTGCGACCCCATGGACTGTAGCCAACCAGGATCCTCAGTCCATGGGATTTTCCAGGCAAGAATACTGGAGTGGGTTGTCATTTCCTTCTCCTAGATTAAGGTGGGCTCTAAATCCAAAGAATGGTGCTCTTATAAGAAGAGAAGTGGACACACAGAAACAAGTGGAAGGGAAATCTCCATGTGAAGACGAAGGTGAAGACTGAAGTGATGCCCCTGTAATCCAAGTAACATCAGGTCTTGCCAGCAGAAGCTAGGAGAGTGGCATCAAACAGATTCTCCCTTAGAGCATCCAAAAGCAACCAACTTTGCCAACATCTTGATTTGGGACTTCCGTCTTCAGGAAGTGTACAGAATAAATTTCTGTTGTTTTAACCCACCAAATTTGTGAAAATTTGTCATGGCAGTCCCAAAAGTACTAGAGTTAAGCAAAAATTTCTTACAAGCACAATGCATACAAGAAAAAGTGATACATTAGACTTCAAGACATCGCTCTTAGACATGGTGAAATAAAGAAAGACAAGCCACATACAGGGAGAAAATATTTTTAAAACAAATATTTGATAAATTACTTATAACCAGAATATAGAGAAACCCTCAAATCTCAATATAAGAAATATAAGAAAATGGGACTTCCTTGGTGGTCCGGTGGTTAAGAATCTACCTGCGAATGCAGGGGACACGGGTTCAATCCCGGGACTGGGAAGATTCCGCCTGCAGGGGGGCAACTAAGCCCGTGCACTAAAACTACTGAGCCCACACACCTTAGCGCTCCTGATCTGCAACAAGAAACGCCACCACAGTGAGAAGCTGATGCACCGCAATGAAGAACAGCCCCTGTTCGCTTTAACTAGAGAAAGTCTGTGTGCAGAAAGACCTAGAACAGCCAAAAATAATCAAGTAAATAATTTAAAAAGAATGTTTATGAAAGAAAGAATAAAAAAAAAACAGACTAATTACAAAGTGGGCCAAAGATTGGAATAAATATTTTACCAAAGATGTATGGATCGCAAATATACACATGAAAAGATATCAGTAGCCATGTAAGGAAATAGCCACCTAAGTCCAAGAAGCCCAGAGAAGCCCATACGGGATACCCTAAGGCTAAACACACCATGACACATGTTAAACTAACAAAAATTAAGCAAGGGAAGTGTGACAAGAAATGAAGAGGAACACCAGGGACAGGAAGATTCCACCCCACTCACATTTTGGACTCACAGGAGCACACTGTACAATGACCCAACAACGTCTTTGGGCTGATAGGTAGCTGCAGTTTAGGAGTTTCATTTTCTGGAGCTGATCTTGGTTCCTGCTCTGGTGCAGGTGAGATCCAAGGGAGGAATCTGCATCACCTGAGGGAGAAATGTGGAAAGGGACTGAATCCAGATGAAGCCTAGGCAGGCAGTGGGCTAGGGGACCTTGAAGCTGAGGCTGAGGAGTGGACATCCCTGCCTAGCGATGGGCTGGACAATGAGACCCGGATTCAGAGGGGTCTGCAGATGCCAGCAGGGTGGCTGAGGCTCAGTCATCCAGGGAGCACTGGGTCCACAGAAAGAGGAGGGAGACAAAAAGGCAAGTTTCATCACCTCCACCTGTGGGCAGTGCAGATCAGCATCACCAGCTGGAGCCAGAAGAGAAGAGTCAACTTTCCCTCAGGGACCACTGAGGCCACTCTGAAGAACAAAGGTGTGCCATGTTATAGATTCCCCCTCCCACAATTACCATGAGCCTTGTAAGCAACACACAGCTCTGCCCCATGGCTGAAAGAAGTAGAGAGCATTTTCACCAGAACAGACTGAGCATTTGTATCTGTGGACATTCAGTTGGTTGCATGCAACCACACTTTCCAGATTAGAAGTAAATTCAGTGGGGGTTTTCCCCTTACTAACCAGTATGAAGGGTGAACACTCATTGTGAAGATCAGATCAGCCAGGGAGAACAAATACACCAAAATGTCCGTGGAGTCTGAGGCACATACATTGAGACTGTGATTTCAGCATCCCTTAACCCTCACCACCATCACCCAAGCTCTTCCCATGACCATGGGTCACAGAGGCAGAATGGGGCTCAGAGGGAGAGGAAGGAAGGAAATCTTCATGGAACTCCACTGCTGCTTTGAAACCACCAGACTCCTCACTCCTCAACTTGAAGACTCACCTATGAGGATCCTTCCAATTCTCCACTCTGTCTTCTAGACAACGTCCTGATGATTCTTAGGAATTTTTGGAACTTGCATCCTGGTCTTTTTGGTTTTGGGAACAGAAAATAGCATACCCTGCAAGGACACAGCCCTCTACTTCCAATACCCTGCATCTTTGATTCCTGTCAAGCCATGCTTCTTGAAAGTGTAAGCTCCAGGAGCATCCTTACCTGGTTACCTCTCATTTCCTCCTTCATATGCCTATCCACAGAACATCCCCTTGCTAACGTCTCCCAAGAGTTCCATTGGCCTAACCATGGTACCCATTGCTGTATTGGCCACAGACACATTCCATTTTCAAAACCACTTTCCTTGGTCAGAGTCTGTGACAGAAGCCCACCATGGCTTTCCCCCACCTCTAAGTCCATTACTTCTAAGTCTCCTTGTCTGTCCATTTACTTTGATCCCCTCCTAAATCTTGGTTTCATTTTCCTCTGGTTTCCAACCTCTGCACTGTGCTCTTCCATTCTATACATGATCCTTGGGTGACTACATCCCCTCCCAGAGCTTTTACCCATCTGACTTCTTTTCATCAGTATCCCCTGTGTGCTGATGTCTTTTCCTCATCACCAAATCTACCTAAGACATCTCAACTGGGCCCCAGATCCCCCACAGGCCGAGACATATGTGGCATCTGCACTCAGATGTCCCATAAGTCTTGCAGACTTGCTAGTAGCCCCAGGCCAACATTCCCTGTCTCATGCATGGGCACTGCCATCCACCCAATTCCTTAAACCACAATACCAGGCATGCTGCTGGGTGTGATCTTCACCGTGCCATGGCTCTCCCAGAGCTGTTCTGGAAAAGGTTCACGTGAGATCTTCCTGTTGCCACAGGTGGGAATCAGATTCTCTGTGAGGCCGTGTTCCTACAGACACACTCTGAAGGTGTCCTCAGCACAGGCCATCACCCTCTTTTGGATCTCCGAGAAAACCCAGGCACTGTACCCCTGAGAGGTTGAAAGCCCTGTCTTTAACAAGACGATGAATCAGGACACAGCAGTGTAAGCCCATCATTGGGGAATGTGCCAAAGAATATCCAGAAGAGATCCCTCAAAGAGAACATTTAGGAAGGTGGGTCTTCATGGGTGTGCACCAAACAAGGGATTGCTTAACTGTGTTTTTCCCAGTAGACATCCTGTTCAGTTTTGGTCTTCATCTGAACATGGGAGTTAATATGATAACACAGGAAAAAGTTTAGAAGTGCAACTAAGCACAGGCAGCAGATAAGCTGACAGCCAATCCTTCTACACCTACATCAACAGCTACAATTCTCAGCCATCTTTAATCTTTGAAGGACTATTTTGATCTGTTGCATGAAGTTATCTCCACAGTATTTTAGAAATGCATTCAACTAACTAGGCATAAGGGATCCTGACAAGAACTAAAACATACTGAGTTTTATTAACAACAGCAGGGTTTTAACTGTAAAACTTTGGATTCAGAACATGCAGCAGAGCAAGCACAAGGTCAGTTTTCAAACAAGTATTAATTTGAGCAAGTTGTCCCTTTCCTCAGCCTAAGACAGACATCAAGCATAGCAGGTCATGATGAAAGCCTGCTTTCCTTATAGAGAGGAGTTGCAAATTTTCAATTTCCTCCTGTAAGAATGGGTTCTGTTTCTACAGCTGCAATCTTGGCTTTCATAAGAGCACATTTTCAGATAATGCTCACATCAGGGCCACATTCCAGACTTCCACACTGCCACACTTCAGACTCTGGGAGTGTCCTGCTAGCATCAGCTCTTCTAAAGCCTCTCCAGGGGAGATTTGATGCACAGTTTAGGTTGAGAAGCACAATCTCATGCTGCTTCAACCCATCCTGGTTTTAAATAGAATCCTGAACTGAAGAGCCATGTTTGCTACTAATGAAATTTTTAAAAAAATATTTGCAATTATGTATTTTCCCTTCTGAGAGGTATTTTTGACGTATTTATCACAGCCATATTTAGAACAATTTCAATGACTCAGTGGTGTGGTTATGCCCCCAAGTGCCCTTCCTTACCAAACACTCAGGCAGATGGAGGGGAGGGAATGCACCTCAATCCTGGCGGCAGAAGGAGGATGGATGGAGTTCCGTTGTCTTGGTTACTGCTCTGCTGAGGATCCATCATGGGTTGCTGAGCTCAGGCAGGGGGCCTCACACCTGGCTACAGGTATTTTTGTGAGCAGAGGTTGTAGCTAAGGGCTGAGGTCTGTTACCAGGAGTACATAAGCTGTTCCCTTGTGATTTGAGAAGAACGGAAAAACAGCTAAGTAGAATTTGAGATGCAGTGTGGGTTCTGGGAGCCTGCCCAGAGCCATTGACTTGTGGTCACACAACGGGCAACTGTGCATGAACACAGAGACACACTAGACATATATGCTCACTGGGGATTCTGTCCTGATGTTCATGCTGGCTATTTCTGGAGGGAGCATCTAGCACACATGGAGGAGGCCGGACCCAGAACGTGGAAGGAGCAGGGGTACTCCTCGTTGTTAGGAAAGCATATCTTTGCCCACATGTCTCACTTGGACATCTGTGTTACCTTCCTAAACTGCTTTACTGAGGTATAATTATGTACCACAAGTCACACCCATTCAATGCATCCAGTGCAGTGACTTTTAGTAACTTCACACAGTGGTGCAACCACCACCACAGTGCAGTTGTGGAACACTGCCAGCACCACAGAAAGGTTCTGTGTACCCATCAGCAGTCAATCCCCAATAGGACCTGCAGGCCCAGGCAGCCTCTCATCTAATTTCTGCCTCTGTAGTTTTGCCCTTTCTGGGCATTTCATATAAACGAATTCCTACAGGAAGTGGCCTTTTGTGTCTGTGTTCTTTCACTTAGCATAATGGCTTTGGAGGCTCACCCATGTGGCAGCAGAAAGCAGAAGTTCATCACTTTTCATCCATCTATGCTATTCCACTATATGGGTACAGAATACTTTGTTTACCACTCTCCAGGTCACAGACTTTTAGGCTGCTCCACTATTTGGAGGTTACAAACAGTGCTGCTGTGAAAGACACTTAAAGACAAGTATTTGTGTGAACATAGGTTTCATTTTTCATTTCTCCACGATTTCATTTCTTATTTTGCATGGTGCACCTACTAGACACTTCAGTCAGTGTGGAATAGAGGTGGTTGAAGCAGACCTCCTATCCTTGGTCTGGATCTCAAGAGGAAAGCATTCACTAAAACACTGCTAGATGTGATGTGACGCAAGCTGGATGTTTCTCGGGGATGTTCTTCAGCACAATGATGACGATCCCTTCTATCCCAAGTTGGTTGACCATGTTTATTGATTTAGTTAGTTACTTATTTATCACGAATGGGTCTTTAATTGTGTCAAATGCTGTTTGTTTGTCTGTCAAAATGGCAGGTGGTTTCTGTCCTTCATTATATTAATACACTGTTTCCCATAACTGAAGTTGAGTGTTTCTCCAATACTGTAACCCCAGGATAAATCTTGCACAACCCTTTGCAAGTGTTTCTTGATTTGGCTTGCTAATACTGTGTTGAGGGTGTATGCATTGCTATTCATGACAGATATGGGTCTGTAGCTTTCTGGTGATGTCAAGTCTGGCTTTGGTAGTGGGGTAACATTGTTCTTATAGGATGAGTTATGAAATGTTCCCTCCTCCCTGCTGTCTATTCAGGGAGAATTTGTGAAGGATAGGTGTTATTTCTTCTTAAAACTTTTGGTAGATTTCACTAATGAAACCAGGAGGCCCAGAACTTCCTCCCTTTGTGGGAAGGTCTTTAAATGTATGGTTAAATAACGTTGCTTGCTACCGGAACATTCAGATTTGATATTTGGCCACTGCATGTCAGCCAACTCCCATCCAGTATTCTCTGGTCTGTTGGTTCCTATGGCTCGAATTCTGGCCTAGAATTTGACATGTTGGACATCTGCACATCACAGGATTCTGGCTACTACTCTGCAACTAGGGAGAGTATGCTATCTCAGAAGTGGCCCCCAGATCACTTACACCCAATAGGCAAGTTGGGGATACAGGCTTTGAGGTGGGGAAGGGGTGGCACTGCTGATACCCTCATTTACACCTGCCCATCCATATTCTGTGTGCCCTCATGCAGGCTATGGGTAATTCTCCAGTTGGTACTGGCACAGCAAGCACCCAGAATATCTTGTCCTCTCCCCTACCTTGTCCATTTCACTCTACCCTGACCCTTCTTACTTCTCTCATCTCCTAGCAATGCAGCCTCACAGGGGATCAGTGATGCACTCGCCACCACATCGAAGGATGTCAGATTTCCTCTGGGCTTAATGATTCAATTCTCGAGGGCAGTGACAGGCCATGCAATTCCTCCTCACCTCCCTGTCTCAATAGCCAGCCTGGCATGGCATAGGAGGGATGTAACAGATACAGTAAAAAAACCTTCATGATTCGCTAAAGGAGGGACTGTGGTAGGTGGGATCAACCTGGGTTTGCTGCTGGAGTGAGCCAGTGGCATCCCCACCCTGGGGAACTTGTACCAGATGGGGATGCCTATCCTTGCCCCAGTGCATTGTGGGTAGCATCAGTGACATATCTTATCCAGACTTGGTTTGCCACCAGCTGTAGATGGACACTGAACTCACCAGGTCTTCTCATTTCACACCAGCCTTTAGAGAGGGTACAGCTGGGGATGCTCTGTCAGGTATAAACCTGTGCTTATATGGCCTATTACTCTATGATAAAGGAGCCAAGAATATACATTAGGGAAAATGCTGTCTCTTCAATAAACAGTTAGGGGATCACTGGACCCCTTTCTTACACAATGTTCAAAAATAAACAACAAGAACAAAAGATTAAAGATGAAAATTTTAGACCTTAAACCATAAGACTCCTAGAAGAAAACTTAGCCAGTATGCTCTTTGATATCAGTCTCAGGAATAGTTTTTTTGACCTGTCTTCTCAGGCAGAAGCAACAAAATAAAAAATAAACAAATGGGAGTTCAACAAACTAAAAAGCTTTGACACAGCATGCGAAACTGTCAACAAGACCAAAAGGCAACTTGCTGAGTGGGAGAAGATATGAGCAAGTAATATATATCCAAAAAGAGGTAGATATCCAAAATAGCTAAAGGACTCACAGAATGTATTACGAAAAAGACCCAAAACCCGATTTAAAACTGGGGTAAAGCACTGAATAGACATTTCTCCAAAGAAGAAATACAGATGGCCAATAGACATGTGAAAAGATGCTCAACATCTCATCATCAGGCATTAGAAAATCAAGACCACAGTGAGTACTCCCTCATACCTGTCAAGTAGCTATTATCAAAAAGACAGCAAGTAAGAAATGTTGGGGAGGATGTAGAGAAAAGGAAACCAGCATGCAGTGTGGGTGGGAATGTACAATGGTACAGCCACGATGAAGACAATGAGGTTTTCCTCAAAAACTGAAAACTGGAGCTACCATCAGATGAAATCAGTCGCTCAGGCATGTCCGGTTCTTTGCAATCCCATGAACTGCAGCACGCCAGGCTTCCCTGTCCATCACCAACTCCCGGAGCCTAGTCAAACTCATGGCCATCATGTTGGTGATACCATCCAACCATCTCATCCACTGTTGTCCCCTTCTCTTCCTGCCTTCAATCTTTCCTAGCATCAGGATCTTTTCCAATGAGTCAGTTCTTCACATCAGTTGTCCAAAGTATTGGAGTTTCAGCTCCAGCATCAGTCCTTCCAATGAATATTCAGGACTGATTTCCTTTAGGATGGACTGGATTCACCTCCTTGAATACCAAGGGACTCTCAAGAGTCTTCTCCAACACCACAGTTCAAAAGCGTAAATTCTTCAGCACTCAGCTTTCTTTATAGTCCAGCTCTCACACTCAAACATGACTACTGGAAAAACCATAGCTTTGATTAGATGGACCTTTGTTGGTAAAGTAATGTCTCTGCTTTTTAATATTCTGTCTAAGTTGGCAATAGCTTTTCTTCCAAGGAGCAAGTGTCTTTTAATTTCATGGCTGCAGTCACCATCTGTAGTGATTTTGAAGCCCCCAAAATAAAGTCTCTCATTGTTTCCCCATCTATTTGCCATGAAGTGATGGGACTGGATGCCATGTTCTTAGCTTTCTGAATGTTGAGTTTTAAGCCAACTTTTTCACTCCTCTTTCACTTTCATCAGAGGCTTTTTAGTTCTTCGCTTTCTGCCATAAGGGTCGTGTCATCTGTGTATCTGAGGTTATTGAAATTTCTCCTGGCAATCTTGATTCCAGCTTGTGCTTCATCCAGCCCAGCATTTCGCATGATATACACTTCATATAAGTTAAATAAGCAGGGAGAGAATATAAAGCCTTGATGTACTCCTTTCCAGATTTGGAACCAGTCTGTTGTTCCATGTCCAGTTCTAATATTGCTTCCTGGCCTGCATACAGATTTCTCAGGAGGAAGGTCAGGTGGTCTGGTATGCCCATTTCTTTCAGAATTTTCCACAATTTGTTGTGATCCACACAGTCAAAGGCTTTGGCATAATCAATAAAACAATAGTGGATGTTTTTCTGGAAGTGTCTTGCTTTTTCTATGATCCAGCAGATGTTGGCAACCTGATCTCTTGTTCCTCTGTTTTTTCTAAATCCAGCTTGAACTTCTGGAAGTTCAGTTCAAGTACTGTTGAAGCCTGGCTTGGAGAATTTTGAGCATTACTTTGCTAGCGTGTGAGATGACTGCAATTGTGTGGTAGTTTGAACTTTCTTTGGTATTGCCTTTCTTAGGGATTGGATAGAATGACCTTTTCCAGTCCTGTGGCCACTGCTGAGTTTTCCAGATTTGCTGGCATATTGAGTGCAGCACTTTCACAGCATCATCTTTAAGGATTTTAAATAGCTCAACTTAAATTCCATTACCTCCACTAGCTTTGTTCGTAGTGATACTTCCTAAGGCCCATTTGACTTCACATTCCAGGATGTTTGGCTCTAGGTGAGTGATCACACCATCGTGGTTATCTGGGTCATGAAGATCTTTTTTGTATAGTTCTTCTGTGTATTCTTGCCACCTCTTCTTAATATCTTCTGCTTCTGTTAGGTCCATACCATTTCTGTCCTTTATTGTGCTCATCTTTGCATGAAATGTTCTCTTGGTATCTCTAATTTTTTGAAGAGATCTCTAGTCTTTCCCACTCTATCATTTTCTTCTATTTCTTTGCATTGATTGCAGA
Organism: Cervus canadensis; assembly: GCF_019320065.1. NCBI lineage: Eukaryota > Metazoa > Chordata > Mammalia > Artiodactyla > Cervidae > Cervus > Cervus canadensis. The sequence continues at coordinate 125,899,625 of NC_057419.1, read as the reverse complement.
GGAAGGTTTCCTTATCTCTCCTTTCTATTCTTTGGAACTCTGCATTCAAATGAGTATATCTTTCATTTTCTCCTTTACCTTTAGCTTCTCTTCTTTTCTCAGCTATTTGTAAGGCCTCGCCAGACAACCATTTCGTATTTTTTGCGTTTCTTTTTCTTGGGGATGGTCTTGATCACTGTCTTCTAAACAATGTCATGAACCTCTGTCCATAGTTCTTCAGGCACTCTGTCTATCAGATCTAGCCCTTTGAAACTATTTGTCACTTTCACTGTATAATCATCAAGGATTTCATTTAGGTCATACCTGAATGTTCAAGTGGTTTTCCCTACTTTCTTCAATTAGTTCTGAATTTGGCAATATGGAGTTCATGATCTGAGCCACAGTCAGCTTCCAGTCTTGTTTTTGCTTGCTTTGCTGACTAACATATAATTACACTTCTTGGTATTTTTCTGAAGAACAGGAGAAACACTAGTCACAAAAGTTATATGTTCTCCTCTGTTCACTGCAGCAATATTTACAATAACCAACATATGGAAGGAACCTAAGTGCCCATCGATAGATGGATCAAAAAGGAAGAAATGATACACACACACACACACACACACACACACACACACACACACACACACTGGAATATTACTCAGCAATTAAAAAAATGTAATTTTGTGATTGGCGACAACATGGATGGACCTAGAGGGTATTATGACAAGTGAAGCTAGGCACACAGTGAAAGACAAATGCCACACAGTTTTATTTATATGTGGAATCTCAGAAATAAATAAGAGTACACAGGAAACAAAACAGAAATAGAGTAAGAGACACAGAACAAACTGGTGTTTACCAAAGGAGGAAGGAGTAGGTAGATGTGTAAAACAGGGAAGGGATTAGGAGATACAAACTTTCAGTTATATAAAAAGTCATGGGAATGGAATATACATACAGGAAACATAGTCAATAATCTTGTAATAAATCTCTGTGGTGACAGATGGTAACCAAACTTATAGGAAATCATTTCATAATGTTTAAAAATATGGAATCTCTTTGCTGTGCACTTGAAACTAACATAATATCATATGGCAACTTGGGGTTTCCCCGGTGGTGCAGTGGTAAAGAATCATCCTACAGTGTTAGAGCTGCACAAGGAGTGGTTTCGATCCCTGGTTCAGGAAGATCCCCTGGAGGAGGACATGGCCGCCCACTCCAGTATTCTTGCCTGAAGAATCCCAGGGACAGAGAAGCCTATCTCCGCTGTAGTCTGTGGGCTACAGTAATGTGGTCACAAAGAGTTGGACATGACTGAAATGAGTTAGCATGCATGCATACATGGCAACCTTACTGAAGAAATTAAGAGTATGGGCTCTGAGATTTGTGGGTCACTTTTCCTCTGACAATTTATGTGACTGTGACCAATCCCCCTTACTTCCCTTTCCTCTGCTTTCTCACCTCATCAATTATGGTTGAAATCTTCCAAAATAATGGATCTGTGAAGGAGGATTAAATAAGGTGACAGAAATACATATATTGAATATGTTCTGATATCTGGGAAAGGATGAAGAGCCTTGAAATCCCATGTTACCCCTGCCAAACATACCCGTAGTGAGTAAATTCAGGCCTCTGACTTTCAAGAAGAAAAGCCTGGCCTGACTTACCTTATCCCTTGGAGCTGGGAGACAAGTCTCACAAGACAGGTTGAGCTCTGAAGCTATCTGATGAGTTCACAAGTTCAGACTCCAATAAATTCACCTGTTCTCAAGCACCTGTGTCTGCAGAAGATTTGTGGATTTCTGCAGAAATATGTCTCTGGGGACCAGCTGAGAGCACAGAATGATAGAGAGCAGAATTCCTTTTCACTTCTGAAGAATCTCATGGGCACTTGCTGAGTACACAACACTGGACTCCGAGTGTGGGGAGGAAAACTAGATTTCATCACTCATGTCTCCTGTAATGAAAACAGAAGCTATTTGTTATTAGGGGAAAGATGTTTCTGAATCACAGATCTGAGAAAAGTCTTATATTCAGAATACCTAAGGAATTTTAAAGTTGCAAAGGAAAAAGTGTAGTGAAGGAGGGCAGATCCATTTGCTATAGATTGAGGTGTGGAAGGGGAAACCAGAAAGGGGCAGCACCTGGGTGTTTTCAGGGTGATGGATGTGGCCAGTGTTCATGATGGTGGTCACTGGATTCTCTCTGGGTGTCTGTGTGCAGAGAGCTACACACCCAAAGAAAACCAGGCCAGGATTTCCCTGGTGGTCCCATGGTTAAGAATCCACCTGCCATATAAAATTAATACACAGAAATCCCTTGCTTTCCTATACACTAACAATGTAAATCAGAAAGAGAAATTAAGGAAACAATCTCATTCACTATTACAATGAAAAGAATAAAGCACTTAGGAATAAATTTAACTAAAGAAACAAAAGATCTGTATACAGAAAACTATAAAAAACAGATGAAAGAAATAAAAAAAGACACAAACAGATGGAGAAATGTACCACGTTCTTGGATTAGATGAATCAATATAGTGAAGATGACTCTACTACCCAAAGCAATCTACAGATTCAACACAATCCCGATCAAATTACCAATGGTATTTTTCACATAACTAGAACAATTAATTTCACACTTTATATGGAAACACAAAAGACCTGAATACCAAAAACAATCTTGAGAAAGAAAGATGGAACTGAAGGAATCAACCTTCCCGACTTCAGACTATACTACAAAGCTACAGTAATCAAGAGAGTATGGTACTGGCATAAACACAGAAATATAGATCAATGGAACAAAATAGAAAGACTAGAGACAAATCCATGCACATATGTATATGTTATCTTTGACAAAGGAGGCACAGATATACAGTGGAGAAAAGACAGTCTTCAACACGTGTTGCTGGGAAAAGTGGTCAACTATGTGTAAAAGAATGAAACTGGAATAGTTTCTAACACCATACACAAAAATAGACTCAAAATGGATTAAAGACTTAAATGTAAGACCAGAAACTATAAAACTCTCAAGAGCAAAACATAGGCAGAACACTCTCTGACATAAATCACAGCAAGATCCTCTATGATCCACGTCCCAGAGTACAGTTCAGTTCAGTTGCTCAGTCATGTCTGACTCTTTGTGACCCCCATGGACTGCAGCACGCCAGGCCTCCCTGTCCATCACCGAATTCTGGAGCTTACTCAAACTCATGCCCATTGAGTCGGTGATGCCATCCAACCATCTCATCCTCTGTCATCTCCTTCTCCTCCTGCCTTCAATCTTTCCCAGCATTGGGGTCTTTTCCAAAGAGTCAGTTCTTTGCATCAGGTGGCCAAAGTATTGGAGTTTCAGCTTCAGCTTCAGCAACAGTCCTGCCAATGAATATTCAGGACTCATTTCCTTTAGGGTGGCCTGGTTGGATGTCCTTGCAGTCCAAGGGACTCTCAAGAGTCTTCTCCAACACCACAGTTCAAAAGCATCAATTCTTCTGTGCTCATCATTCTTTATAGTCCAACTGTCACATCCATACATGACTACTGGAAAAACCATAGCCTTGACTAGATGGACCTCTGTTGGCAAAGTAATTTCTCTGCTTTTTAACATACTGTCTAGGTTGGTCATAACCTTTCTTCAAGGAGTAAGTGTCTGTAATTTCATGGCTGCAGTCACCATCTGCAGTGATTTTGGAGCCCCCAAAAATAAAGTCTGCCACAATTTCCACTATTTCCCCATCTATTTGCCATGAAGTGATTTGCCATTACCTCCCAGAGTAATGGAAATAAAAACAAAAATAAACAAATGGGACCTAATTAAACTTAAAAGCTTTTGCACAACCAAGAAAACTATAAGCAAGGTTAAAACACAGCCCTCTGAATTTGAGAAAATAATAGCAAATGAAACAACTGACAAGGAATTAATCTCCAAAATATACAAGCAGCTAATACAGCTCAATACCAGAAAAATAACGACCCAATCAAAACGTGGGCAAGAAACCTAAACAGACATTTCTCCAAAGAAGACATACAGATGGCTAATAGACACATGAAAAGATGCTCAACATCACTCATTATTAGAGAAATGCAAATCAAAACCACAATGAGGTGTCATCTCACAGTGGTCAGAATGGATATCATCAAGAAGTCTAACAACAACAAATGCTGGAAATGGTGGGGAGAAAAGGAAACCTTCTTACACTCTTCGTAGGAATGCAAACTGGTATAGCCACTCTGGAGAAGAGTGTGGGATTCCTTTAAAAACTGGGACTAGAACTGCTATATGACCCAGCAATCCCACTGCTGGGCATACACCCCGAGGAGACCAGAATTGAAAGAGACACATGTACCCCAATGTTCATTGCAGCACTATTTACAATAGCTAGGGCATGAAAGCAATGTAGATGTCCTTTGGAAGATGAATGTATAAGAAAATTGTGGTATCTATACACAATGGGATATTTCTCAGCTATAAAAACACATTTGAATCAGTTCTAATGAGGTGGATGAACCTAGAGCCTGTTATACAGAGTGAAGTCAGAAAGAGAAAGACAAATAGTACATATTAACGCATATATATGGAATTTAGAAAGACAGTAGCAATGATCCTACAAGCAGGGCAGCAAAGGAGACAGAGACATAAAGGACAGACTTTTCAAGTAGGCGGGAGAAGGCGAGGGTGGGATGATTTGAGAGAATAGCAGTGAAACATGTACATTACCGTAAGTAAAATAGATGACCAGTGCAAGTTCCATGTATGAAGCAGGGCACCCAAAGCTGGTGCTCTGGGACAACCCAGAGGGATAGGGTGGGGAGGGAGGTGGAAGGGGGGTTCAGGATGGGGGAACACATGTATACTTGTGGCCAATTCATGTTGATATATGGCAAAAAACCATCACAATATTGTAAAGTAATTATTCTCCAATTAAATTAATGATTAAAAAAAAAGAAGAATCCACCTGCCAGTGCAACGGTCAGGCATTCGATCTCTAGTCCAGGAAGATCCTACGTGCCACAGGACAACTAAGCCTGTGTGTCACAACTACTGAACTTGCCTGCTGCAACTTCTGAAGCCCACAAGCCTAGAGCCTGTGCTCCACAACAAGAGAAGTACCTGCAATGAGAAGCCCATGCACCGCCACCAGAGAGTAGTCCTTCTTCTCCACAACTAGAGAAAGGCCTCACGCAGCAACAAAGACTCAGGGCAGCCAACAATAAGTAAATAAATTAGAAAGAAAACCAGGCCAATCTTACTATAGGTTCATTTGAAAAATCCAATGGTAAATATTGAAGTAGGTGCATCTCTTTATATTCTTTGAATAATCATATCTTGGGTGAAGCTAACAAAAATGACACCACAGGCTATATTAAAACCTTAGATCAGCTTCCCAGGCACTGCTCTTTTCTAGAGAGCTACTTTTCTCAGAGAACTGTTACTTAGCAACTTTAGTAACCAGACCTGCGGCCTCCAGTACATTCAAGGGCAGGAAACAAAACACATTAGGAAGACAGGATTCAAATCCTATGAGTTGCCTGTGACCACAGGCTAGTAGGAACACACATCCCGGAAAGAGCCTCTTCACATTTCAGTAACTGAAACCTGTATTTTGACCACTCCATTCAATTCTTGAGGGCTACTGTCCCCTTATACAAACACGTGGTGTGAAACATTTGGAAAATGACCTGAACTCAATTCACTCCCAACCACTTTTCACATGTCACAGGGAGTCTCTCACAATGATATTTCTTCACATACAAAGCCAATTCTCAGATAAAGAAAAGATTTTGCACACAAACACACACACACCTTATGAAGAAATACTGAGATTTTAGAAACTGACTCATAACTAATCAATGGTTCACCATTCTCTTCTCTTCTCTTCTCCCTCCATCCACTCTGAGAAGTGAATATTTGGCCATACTATCAGATTTGCCCACCAAGTTTCTCATAAAGCACACATGATGTTGTTCCTAGTGAGCCTATACACAAGGCATTAACACCAGCCAGCCCTATTGAAGTCAGCTACCTGGGGGCAGGGAGGTGGCTGGAGCAATAAATTCATCATCTCATTTCCTTCATCACCCCACCCCATTTCATTCCCTGCAGTCACTTGGCCCAAGTGAATAAAAATCTCACACCCAATCTCTGCTTCAATCACCACTGCTTCAAGATTCCTCCGTTATCTCACATGGCTTCTGAGGCAAGGGAACAGACTTTACTTGAGATGAGTAAAGCTAGACAGCCAGGCTATTGGCCAGAGATTCTGTTTGGGAGGTGATGTCTCTCAGTGTACTGCTTCCCCACTGTGAGGAATAAAGTAAAAGTCTTCTTGGCTTGTCTCTGGTGCCCCGTTGTTCAGATGTTAGCCACTAGATGGCGGGCTAGGAAGATACTTGGATCTGTGATTCACATTGTAATCGGTAGACTTTAAGGGAAGTGGATTACCCTGCATAATAGGGGTGGGGGGCGGCAGGGGCAGGGCGGCCTCTTCATTCAATCAGTTGAAAAACCTTAAGAACAGGGACTGAGGCTTCCTGCTGTTGCTGCTGCGGCTGCTAGGCTGCTAAATCGCTTCAGTCGTGTCTGACTCTGTGCGACCCCGTAGAGGGCAGCCCACCAGGCTCCCCTGTCCCTATAATTCTTCAGGCCAGAACACTGGAGTGGGTTGCCATTTCCTTCTCCAATGCATGAAAGTGAAAAGTGAAAGTGAAGACGCTCAGTCGTGTCAGACTCTTAGCGACCCTATGGACCACAGCCTACCAGGCTCCTCCGTCTATGGGATTTTCCAGGCAAGAGTACTGGAGTGGGTTGCCATTGCCTTCTCCCGAGGCTTCCTTAGGGTGATACAATTTAGCCTCAAGAGTACAGCCTGAGAAACCCTGCACGAGACTCAAAGTTGCTGGCTTGCTCTGCAGATTTCGGATTCTGGATGGCAACCTGGATTTCCAGCCAGCCGACTTGCCCTAAAGATATCAGAACTACCAGCACCAAGGAGCCCATGATCCAATTCCCTAAAATAAGTCTCTCTCTATTGGTTGTGTTTCTCTGCAGAGCCTGACAGATACAACCCCCAGTATGTCACATCTTACTCAGTCCAATCCAAAGATATTGACTGAGTCACTGTATTATCCTACACCAGCTGCTGTGCATTAAAGAAGCTGATAGATAGAGGGCACAGTCTTTCATTTAGTGCCTTCCCCCTGCCAGGTCATGGGCGCTAGGTATTTTACATCTGTTATCTCCAGTAGGTCTCCCAAGAAACCTCACCAACAGGTAGAGTTATTGCCATTTTATAGATAAGGAATTTGAGCCTGAAGGAGCGTGACTGGGCTGGTAGGGGCTGCACTGGAACACAGCTTGAGTGTTAACTGTGAACTGTGATGACATGGGGAGAGGAGTTTGGGCCCAGGTCCCAGAGAGTTTCAGTACCATGGGGGAACAGGGAAACATCACACACTTGTTATCAGTCCTGGGCATCCCCTTGCAATAGAAGCAACCCCAATCCATCTGCGGACAAAACTGCCACGAATTGAATCATGCACGAAATAGAAGTTGAAGTCTGGGGGTGATTTCCCTGTGGGCGATGTGTAAAAGAAAAGTCAGTCTCCTGGTGAGGGTTCATCCAGCTGTGAAGGAAAAGCTTGAGGACTGTGGCTGAGAAAGAAGGAGCCTCTAGAACTGGACACAGATGTCTAATGTGACCTTGAAGTGCTTCCTGATGCTTGAAGGTAAGGCCTGACCTGCAACCTGTCCCATGGCAGCTCAGTAGTTGTTACGACAAGGAACAAGCCAGCACATTTCTATGAACCTCATTCCATACTCACAATTACAACCCGCTCAGTTCATGTCGTCATTAAGAATAATTCACCCATTTTCAGGTGACGATAGTATGGCACAGTGGGCCAATTTAATTTCTCAAGATAATATGATAACAAGTGGCAGAACTGGGTTGAAAGCAAGGTTTTCTGAATCAGAGCTGGTGTCCTCACCCACAACACTATATTGTTTCCTCATAAAAGGAAAATAAAAGTAAAAATAAAAAAAGGAGAAAATGAATGAACAAGAATAAAAGGAGACCCACAATGCTTACTGTATTTGGGCATCCACCTTGGGCTGCAAGTGAAAAGAAAACTCCTCAAAGTGGCCTAATCAGAAAGGTAACTGACAATCACACAACATGAAGTCAGGAGACAGGGTGGGCTCAGGCACAGAGTACATGTACACAGAGAGCAGCAGGAGCACAAAATAGGGCACAGGGGAGGGTAAGGAGTACAAGCAGCTATGGAAGCAAGAGGAAGATGAGGACAGCAGAGTGACAGAGCTCCTGTGGACTTGCCCAGGACACTGATCAGCGGGTTCAAACCATCCATCCTACTGATGGCAGCCTGAGTGGAAGCTACACCTCTCACCCATGAAATAAAGTAGCCCAGCTCTCTGAGCTGTATTCATCCAACAAGTATCCCCCCAGCACCCACCTGGTCATCAATGCCCTCAGCACAGTGCTGAAAGCAGCCATAACCTAGGATACACCACAGTCTCAGGAGGCAAAGCGTTGTCCAAAACACAGAATAAAGGGCAAGAAGTGGGAAGAGAAGGACACTAGACACTCCTGTCAGAGTGGGGCTAGAAGACAGGATGTCCCTCACCCACTCGAAGGAACAAAACCTTGAACTGAGGATTTTCAGGGTTCACTCACTGACAATTCAGTTAAGATATGGCTGCTACAATGGTTACACACTAGGAAGGGGAAAGGTGGGTGTTACTCTGGTATAATAAGGTTCTGGATAATGTGGGGATAAAAGACACAAACAGCCCTGGACCAACAGAAAACTGAGGCGATCAGTTTGCTCTAGCCACTCGTTTCGTATATGTTGTTTGCAACAAACAAATTGACAGCATAACAACAGCTGCACTGCTCTGTGTACCTCACCTTATCATCACTCATAAGATGGTAAACATGTTCTGAGCACCTGTGGGGCACCAGACTCCCAGACTGATGCTTTCCAGACTTCGTGCCCACAGGAACATTTCATGTGGGAAAAGGGTCCTCAAGGAGCTCACCATGGGCAGGGAGCCAGACTGAAGACAATGGTGCAACAAGTGTGATGAGAGCCTTGGCCTCGGGAGCCAGCAGAGGCTGGGATCAGACGGTGAGGAATGGGATTCGCCTGTAGGTGGGATAACATATACTATTATTGTCCTCATTTCAGACAAGGGAACCCAGGAGCAGAGAGACTGAGCATCTTACTCAAGGTCACACTGCTTGGTAGTGGTCCTGACCATTTTTCATCTAGGTCTATTAAAATGTAAAGGTCTCTGCACTATTCAATACACCACTCTCTCTCTCTCTCTCTCTCTCTCTCTCTGTCTTAATGTTGTCACCTACTTTAACTCACAATCGCCACCTTATACATTCCCTTGGCTCTACAGCTCCCTTTATTAGATAAATAATCTGCTGAACAAAGTATAGATTTCCTGTTAGCATATCCAGTCTCTCCACTGTATAAACAAAATTTCCTTGCAGGGCACATTGGCCCCACCCAAACTGATGGTTTACACTGGGTTTGTACTGCACCCATATGCAAGGTAAAGAAAATGCATCACTGAGATCTGTAGTTTTACTTACCTATTTCACACAATCTCAAGCATAATTTTAAATGTAGCCAATATTCAAGTAAGAACAGTAGAACCACTGCTTTCCTAAAATGACCACTCACAAAAGAGTTCACTGAATGTCAACATGTTCTAGGCAGGAGACTAAAACCCTTTCATAGGGAGTTATGTAAATTCTTTCCCTTAAATTAAGGAAATCCTTTCTTTTTATACATTTTCTCCGTTGCTGGTTCCCTGAGAGACTCAAGCAAGCAAAGCCACTTCACTTTTCTGTTTTTTGACAAAACAAACAAGCAAAGCAAGCCTAACACACAGGTACACAGACATATGTAATATACCCAGTAGAGGTATGTCAAATATAAGGCAATTGCATTGGAAATACAAGGGCTTCCCTGGTGGCTCAGTGGTAAAGAATCTACTTGCTAATACAGGAGACTGGGGTTTGATACCTGGCTCATAAAGATCTCCTGGAAAAGGAAATGGCAACCCACTCCAGTATTCTGGCCTAGGAAATCCCATGGACAGAGAAGCCTGGTGGGTACAGTCCATGGGGTTGCAAAAGAGTGGGACATGATTTAGGGACTAATGAACAACAATTGAAATACAAATGGAAACCCCTAACAAATCATATATGCAAATTCCTGACCACAGCAGAAGTCTACTGTCCAGGATCAGCTGTACTCCAGAAAACCAGACAATCAAATATACTTTCCTTTTTAAATGACTATATACTGACTCTTGTTCATTCATGAGATAAATGTTTTCAAAAGCATTGCTCAGGAAGGCAGGACTCAAGGAGCCTATTAAAAGTATGTACTTATTCCTATGTCACCCCAGGGCCTAACTCACACACTTGGGAAAGAATGCCTGCTATAATTTCAATACCCCTGACCAGTAATGCTGAAGAAGCTGAAGTTGAACGGTTCTATGAAAACCTGCAAGACCTTTAAGAACTAACACCTAAAAAAGATATCCTTTTCATTATAGGGGACTGGAATGCAACAGTAGGAAATCAAGACACACCTGGAGGAACAGGCAAATTTGGCCTTGGAGTACAGAATGAAGCAGGGCAAAGGCTAATAGAGTTTTGCCAAGAGAATGCACTGGTCATAGCAAACGCCCTCTTCCAACAACACAAGAGAAGTCTCCATACATGGACATCACCAGATGGTCAACACCAAAATCATATTGATTATATTCTTTGCAGCCAAATATTGAGAAGCCCTATAGAGTCAGCAAAAATGAGACCAGGAGCTGACTGTGGCTCAGATCATGAGCTCCTTATTGCCAAATTCAGACTTAAATTGAAGAAAGTAGGGAAAACCACTAGACCATTCAGGTATGACCTAAATCAAATCCCTTACAATTATACAGAAGAAGTGGGAAATAGATTTAAGGGACTAGATCTGATAGACAGAGTGCCTGATGAACTATGGACAGAGGTTCGTAACATTGTTCAGGAGACAGGGATCAAGTCCTTTGGACTGCAAGGAGATCCAACCAGTCTATCCTAAAGGAGATCAGTCTTGAGTGTTCTTTGGAAGGACTGATGTTGAAGCTGAAACTCCAATATTTTGGCCACCTGATGCAAAGAGCTGATTCATTTGAAAAGACCCTGATGCTGGGAAAGATTGAAGGCAGGAGGAGAAGGGGACGACAGAGGATGAGATGGTTGGATGGCATCACCAACTCAATGGATATGAGTTTGGGTAAACTCCGGGAGTTCATGGTGGACAGGGAGGCCTGGCGTGCTCCAGTCCATGGCATTCCAAGGAATTAGACAGGACTGAGCGACTGAACTGACTGACTGATAATACTTCATTCTTCTGTCTCATTTTATGAAGTGGAAATGAGGCAGGGAGGGAGGTGATGCCAAGGAAAGAGCCAACTTCTGAACCTGGTGAACACCGATTGGAGCCCAGTTATCCCGGACATGGACCAATGACCATTGGATGTTTCAATATCGGCTTAAAACTGGCAATTCCCAAGGAGAGAAAGAGAAATAAGTCATATACAGACTGTCCAACTGCCATCTGATACTGAAGAGGTGGGGCATCTGCAGAAAGTAACTGTTCTGAGAGAATCATGGATCCCACTTGGCTAAAGAGGATTCTGGGTCCTGTGACCCTAATGCACACCTGGTCGGTCCTAGAGAGATAGATGTCTCCCTCTGTCTGCATGTCTGTCCCTCTCTCTATCCCTGGCTCTCACACGTTCTTTCTCAGGATCAGGTTCTCACCAGCAGGACGCCAATGCAGGGCCTCCCATCCTCAGCCCAGGTGAAGAGCATGGAGTTGCAGGGGCGGGGTTGGCCTCCCATCCTCAGTGTGTGTGGAATAGAAGGGTAAAGACCACCGAGAGATGGAGTCCTCCAGCGTCCTATAGAAGCTACCTGCCCTTCAGCGGGGAGGAGTCTGCGGGCCTGAGTTGAATCACAAAGATGGGACACGCCTTATAGAAGGACCTTCCTGGGTATTCCCTGGGTTTTAGTGGATTGAGGGGGAGCTGGGAGTGGCTTGAAGAAACCTAGGTTCCTCCCCAGGGACGGCGGCAATAGGGCGGGGGTATTCGGGGAAAAGAAGGTAGTGCCCTGTCTTCTCAGCCGCGCGCCAGAGAACCTCTCCCAGCAGCTTGGAGGCTAGAAGGGACAATCGCTTCCAAAGTCGCAGCAAGAGTTTTCGGGTATTGGAGACGACATCACAGATGACAGCTGGTGAGGGGTGGCTCTTGGGGAGGAAGGCGGGGGCTTCTCCCTGATTGCCTGGTAATTTGTATTGTCGCCTGTCTACGTTAGGAGCAGCTCCTGTTACTTGGAATTTTTTTCTTACCAATTTTTGCCAGTAACACACTGGGAAAGACTAAAAACTAATAAAGACACTGACCTTATTCTACCCATTGCAACTGGGAGAGCACCACAGATCTGAAAATCAGACTGTCAGCAAGGTGGTTTTGCATTCTACTTCATTCCATAGAGAGTAGCTCTACTACTCTCTAATTAGTTACAGTGGGGACATTTGCAGGTGGGAAAACATTTAGTGGGAAGTCTCCTTAACAGAACAGGAAATGATTATCTTTGTGACTGGCTAGTTTCAGGAGAACTGACTTTTAATGTCTGTTACTAGTCATGAGACAAAAAACAAGGAGTTGGATGGTCTGTGTCTGCCCTTTAATGACAAGGAGGAAGGTCTGTACTTGACCTTGTAATAGGAGTCTGGAGACTTAGGACAAGTCTTACCGAAGTCAGAAGAGGAAGGTTGCTGCTTTGCATTGTCATTCTGGGAACATGAAAGTCTGCCAAGATTTCCCTGTGACATTTTTTAGAGCTCAGATGAAGTTGAACTTTGTCAGCACCATAAATATGAGCATCTTTCATGCCTGTCCCAGTAGTTAATTCTATAGGCAGAGAGATTGGACTCCCCACCCCCCCGACCACCACCATTTTAAAATTGGATTGTATTTGCCTTACAGTGTTGTGCTAAGTTCTGCTGTAGGACAATGGTGAATCAGCTATAAGTATACATATATGTATGTATATGTACATATATAAGAAGGTCCTCCCTCTTGGACCTTCCTCTTGAAACTGAGTCACAGAGAATGTAAGTAACCTGCCCAAGGTCTCCAAAGGAGTAAGTGGTGGCACCTTGATTCAAATCTAGGTATCTGTGGCTTCATCATCTCCCAGCTAGGCAGCACACAGTGATGGTTTCCAGATCCACACATCAGTCTCAGCACTCTTTTCTTAACTACAGACTTTCCTGACAGGTCTGCAGGGAGACTGCACTCAATAAGTGCTAGGCAACTTCTGGGACACCGGAGATGCCTTCACAGGAAAGAGAAGTGTTAGAAACACTGGGTCCCAAAGACTTCTACCCACCCGCTGGAGGGATTCAGGAGCTACAGGAGGAGGATTGCAGGGTCTAAAGGGGGCTGTTTCTCTGAGAGACAGGTTGGTGGACTGTCTCTCTGCATGCATGTGACAAGAAACACTTGTTCCTTTGAACTTATTTTTCTTTTATGGTTGGCAATACATACTACATGGTGAAAATACAGGAAGCAGATATGTAAAATCAATTGGATATACATATCAGTGGATACATTCCCATTTTACCTGGGAGTGTTTGACAGTGAAACAGCTCTTCTTTGTAAAGGAGAACATTCCCCTAGGTTGAAGCAATGAAACAGGATATTAGTCTTTTTCTTACTTATTATTCTCATTCCCCCTATCACAGATGAGGCATCATGGACACAGAGAAGTTAGGTCAACTCCCCCAAGACATTCTGATAGAATGTGTTTGAGTCCCACAGGCAAGGAATGTTCAATGTGTCCAAGCAATGTGTCCATTTCCACCACTACCCACACAGCTGCACCTCCTTTACTGTTGCCTGACAAAGTGCAAGGCAGCCTTCTCCCCAGCTGCTTAGGACAGAGATGCTTAAAGCCATCCTTGCCTGCTGCCTCTCTCTCACCACACTCTCAATCATTAAGCCTCACCTCTCTGCCTCCGAAGTCTAAGTAAGATCCTGTTCCTTCTCTCCATCAACACAGTGAGTTCCCTAGGCCAGGTCACCCTTGTCTCTCTCCTTGACAAGCACCAGCAATCCTGATGCTTTCCAACTCATGGGCTGTCCCACTGCCTGAGGAAGTTTTCTTCAGTCCAATCTGGGCATGACAGCCCTGCTCAAATCTCTGCACGGGCTGCCTGCTGCTCTTAGGATACTGTCCGGCCTCCTGGACTAGGCACAGTAAGCCTTGTCTACACACAAAAGCCTGATCTTTATAAGACCCCCGCTCTTCTGCTCCATGCCCCACTTGATATTCCAGCCCACCCAGACCTCTCTCTGTTCATCAGATGGAGAGTGCCCTCACACTCATACTCCCTAGCTCCTCCCTGCCCCTTCTTGCTCCCTCCCAAACCACAGATTTCATAATCTCACTCCTGCTTTTGCCTCCATCTTACACACCCTTCCTTCCTCCCCATCTGCCTGATTCCTTCTTAGGTTCAGCTGTCAGGCTGGGTAGAGCGATTTCCATTTTTCCTGGGAAGTATCTGATGAAGAGGCACAGTTGACAGGGTTGATAGTTTTACCAAATGGAAGGTGACGGAGATTTCACTATGAGTCCCCCAAATGGTCACATGTTTTACCCTGCTGCAGGATGTGCTGATGCAAAATGCAGTCTGATGGCAGAGTTTTTCTGGGAAAGGCTTCCTTGCTAAGAATAGGATACAGACAGCAAAGCTCTCCTCTTGTTTCATATGGACTCATTTTTGTGTTTGAATATGGCCTTTGGAATTTGGTCACAGTGTTGGAAGAATAAAGGGATCCAGGGTGACCACCTGCTTCACGGTGAGGAGGGATCAGCCGAAGCATGGGAATTTCAAAAGGTCACTTTACGGTGTCTGTGACCCAGTACACGGAATAGGACTTGAACTGCCCTAAAACATGCACTGTGTTTTGATGAGACTTTCACTATTTTTCACTTTACACTCTGAGTTTCTGTAAGGACAAGAGGAAGTGCATTAACACATCCTCCCTATGCAGGGATTTGATTTACTAGTCCCTGTGGTCATCAGGGAGGCGAGAGTTTTGCCAGCTAGCGTGGGGACCTTTCTAGGGAATGTGACAAAACCTTCTTGCAACTCCTCAGGTGTCTCCACCAGGTGCCATCAACCCCTGGAGGAAACTGCCAGATTCTGTGATGTTCAGTGCAGGGAGCGAACCCACTGCTGCTTCTGCCTGCTACATATACAACTGTGAAGACTGACTTCATTCACTACAACTCCTCTGAGAAAAGCACACCTAAATATGAAATGAAGTGTGAGCCTGTGTTATGTAAAGACAATTAAAAAGTTGGACATAATACCAGTTCCACCACCACCACCCCAACCCCAACCCCAGCCAGAGGATGGAGTAGACTCCCAGGGGCTCTGGCATGCCTCCCTCCCCACTGATGTGTCCCTAACACTGGGTGCAGTGTAAATGACTCACCTGGAGCCTAGTTATGGAGCTTGTGGGAGCCGGGCATAGGGGTTTTATTCCTCACAGACCCAGAGAAGTAAGATGATCCTCAGCCTTCTCACAGAAAAGGAAGCAAGCTGAAAGAGCTTAGGTGACTGACGCAGTAAAGGCTGGATCTGGGAGTCACGCCCTAGTTCCTCTTGAGTGCAAAGGTAGTCTTCTTTGCAGTCAGAACAACACGTGTGGCTTGCGTTTCAGTTACCAAGATGCAGATGTTATTCTATGAGAGGAGAGCCATCATTGTTCCAATCCCCTGTCCACTTGTGAAATGCAGGTACCCTGTAGGGCAAAGCCACCTTGAAAGGTTCTAAGATCCTTTCTGTGTGTACCTTAGGAGGAGCTGCCTTGCAGCCAAGAAACTGGAGTCCACTGGTGGGAAAGGCTTGCCCCAGAGGCAACAGCCAAGCAGGACTTCAACTTCCCCTGCAGGGAGGCACTTTGCCATACCAGAGAGGCTTTGCAACCAACCACCACCCCCAGTTATGTCTCAACCAGTTTCACAACTATGAATGTGTCTTAAGGAATTATCCACACATGCACAGAGATGTGTGTACAATTTCAGCAAATCTAGAGGAAACTAGTGCCCATTGATAGTGACCACTGGATGGATAAATGAGACATGAATATTCCATATTATAACATGGACCCTATCAGATACATGAGGTACCAATATTTTGCCCTATTCTTTGAGTTGTGTTTTCACTTTATGATGATGTTCTATAAAGCACACTTTTTGGATGAAGTCATTTTAACCTATGTTTTCATGCATTACCTGTGCTTTTGGTGTCACATGGAGGAATCCATTGCCTAACCCAAAGTCATTAAGGCATCTATGCTCTCTTATGGGAGCTTTATTATAATAGCACTTACATTTGGATTTCCATCTGTTTGGACCTAATTTTCTCTGTGGTATAAGGCTGGAATTCAAATTCATTCTTTTGCATGTGGGTGCCTGGTTGTCCTAGCACCATTTGCTAAAACAATGTTCTTTCCCTTCAATTGTCTTGGCACTGTTGTCAAAAATTAATGTACTACTGATATGTGGATTTCCTTCTAGACTCTTGATTCTATACCATTGATCTATACGTTTATTCGTAGGCCAGTTACATGCCATCTTGGTCATTACAGCTTTGTTATAACATTTGAAATTGGAATATGTGAGTCCTCCAAGTTTGGTTTTCTTTTGTGAAGTTAAGGTATTCTTTGTCCCTGATCAGCCTCTCAGTGTCTAAAAAGTATACAGTTAGAATATTAATAGGGATTACACTGAATGCCTGGATCAATTTGGGGAATATTGTAATTGTGACAATATTGTCTTCCAATCTATAAACACAGAATATCTTTCCATTTATTTATGTGGATGTGTGCTCAGTTGCTTCAGTCACAGCCAACTCTTTTTAACCCTATGGACTGTAGCCCACCATGCCCCTCAGTTCATGGGATTCTCCAGGCAAGAATACTGAAGTGAATTGCCATGCCCTCCTCCAAAGGATCTTCCCTACCAAGGGACTGAACCCTCATCTTCTGCATCTCCTGCATTTCAGGCGGTTCTTTACCACTGAGCCAACCAGAGAAACCTTCCATTTAGTTAAGTTTTCTTCCATTTCTTTCAACTCTGTTTTGTCATTTTCAGTGTCCAAATCTTCAACTTATTTGGTCAAATGAATTCCTAAGTATATTGTTCTTTTTATTCTAACTGGAATTTTCTTACTTATTAGGAGTATTCACTGCTAGTATAGAAATAGAGTTGAGTTTTGTACATTGAAGCTGGTGATGATTTCATGCATGTATACACACTCCCAAGTTTGTGAAGTACACATTAAATATGTTCAGGTTTTTACATGTTAAACATACCACACTAAAGTGGCTTAAAAAAACAGAAGTGAAAAATTAAAGGCATCCTGAAGTTTAAAAGAGTCAGGGAATTTGTTGGTAGGAGAAGTGGCTTACAAGAAAAGCTAAAGGAATTTCTTCAGGCTGAATTAAATGACTTCAGATGTTAGTTAGAATTCACATGAAAACACAAAGAGCACAGGTAAAAGTAATTATACAAACATAAATACTTTATGAATACACATTTTCACTCCTTTCATCCTGTATTTAAAAAACATTGGTGCACTGGGAAGACACAGAGGGATCGGGTAGAGAGGGAGGTTGGAGGGGGGATCGGGATGGGGATACATGTAAATCCATGGCTGATTCATGTCAGTGTATGACAAAACCCACTACAATATTGTAAGGTAATTAGCCTCCAACTAATAAAAATAAATGAAAAAAAAACAGTATCATGTAAATTATTGCTGAGGCAATAACATATGATATGTAAGATATCTGCCAGCAACAGCACAAAGGAGGCGGTTGTTAGCAAATGGTATTAGGTGAGGAAATGTTCTGGATGGTGTCAAATCCACATGAACATATGCAAAGTATCAGATTTCATGAAAAAAAAAAAAAACGGTTAATATAAGTTTCAGTTCAGTGGCTCACTCGTGTCTGACTCTTTACGACTCCATGAACTGCAGCACACCAGGCCTCCCTGTCCATCACCAACTCCCAGAGTTTACACAAACTCATGTCCATTGAGTCAGTGATGCCATCCAACCATCTCACGCTGCCATCCCCTTCTCCTCCCACCTTCAATCTTTCCCAGCATCAGGGTCTTTTCAAATGAGTCAGTTCTTCACATCAGGTAGCCAAAGTATTGGAGTTTCAGCTTCAACATCAGTCCTTCTAATGAACACCCAGGACTGATCTCCTTTAGGATGGACTGGTTGGATCTCCTTGCAGTCCAAGGGACTCTCAAGAGTCTTCTCCAACACCACAGTTCAAAAGCATCAGTTCTTTGGTACTCAGCCTTCTTTACAGTGCAACTCTCACATCCATACATGACTACTGGAAAAACCATAGCCTTGACTAGATGGACTTTTGTTGACAAGGTAATGTCTCTGCTTTTTAATATGCTATCTAGGTTGGTCATAATTTTCCTTCCAAGGAGTAAGCATCTTTTAATTTCATGTCTGCAATCACCATCTGCAGTGATTTTGGAGCCCCAAAAAATAAAGTCAGCCACTGTTACCAGTAGCTATAAATATATATCTGATATTCTGCCTAATATCAGCTTTTCATAGACATGACATTATATATAATGTAATAATGATGAGTGTATTCATGGGATGTACACTTTATAGATTTACTATATATAACAATATGAGGGAAAGAGTGAAACCAGAATAGAGTGACATAGAAGTAATGTTTGTATATCTTATTTGAATTAGTATAAATTTCAAGCTGATTATGATAATATAAGTTTATGGTAGCCTGAGCAGCTACTAAGGAAATAACTTAAAAGTAGTGGAAAAAATCAGTAAAGAATTTAAAATGCTACATTGGAAAATATCCATTTAATGCAAAAGAAAACAGTAAAAGGTGGACCATAGAAGAAAACGACATGAGACAGAAAAACTTATTGGCAGATGTGAGTCTGTATCAACATTAAATGTGAACAGATGAAACAATCCAACCAAAAGGCAGATGTTGATAGGCTGTATTAAAGAAAAGCAACAGGGTGCAACTGTATGTTGTCTCTAGAGGACACAATTTAGATTCTAAGATACATAAATTTACTGTGAGTGTGTGTGTGTTTCTGTGTGTCTCTGTGTCTGTGTTCAGTCCCTGAGTCATGTCCAACTCTTTACGGCTCTATGCATTGTAGCCCATTAGGTCTCTCCATCCATGGAACTATCCAGGCAGGAATACTGGAGTAAGTTGCCATTTCATTTTCCCAGGGGACTTCCCCACCCAGGGATTGAACCAGCATTTCTTGCACCTCCTGTGTTGGCAGGTGGATTCTTTACAACTAGCACCACCTGTGAATCCTAATATGATTCAGCCATTCTACATCTGGAAAATGTTGCCCAAGAGAAATGAAAATATGCTCACAAAAAGACCTGTACTCAAATATTCCACACAAGTATACCTAATAGCCAAACCTAGAAACAACCCTAATATTCAACAACTGGTATTCAGATTAAAGAAAACCAACAGTTACACTAGTTCAAAATTGGGAAAGGAGTACAGCAAGGCTGTATATTGTCACCCTGCTTATTTAACTTATATACAGAGTACATCATGAGAAATGCCAGGCTGGATGAAGCACAAGCTGGAATCAAGATTGCCAGGAGAAATACAAATAACCTCAGATATGCAGATGACATCACCCTTTTGGCAGAAAGCAAAGAGGAACTAAAGAGTCTCTTGATGAAGGTGAAAGAGGAGAGTGAAAAAGCTGGCTTAAAACTCAACATTCAACAAACTAAGATCTGGTCCCATCACTTCATGGCAGATAGATGGGGAAAAAATGGAAACAGTGACAGACTTTATTTTCTTGGGCTCCAAAATCGTTGTGGACAGTGACAGCCACCATGAAATTAAAAGACGTTTGCTCCTTGGAAGAAAAGTTGTGACAAACCTAGACAGTGTATTAACAAGCAAAGACATCACTTTGCTGACAAATGTCCGTATAGTCAAAACTGTAGTCTTTCCAGTAGTCATGTACAGATGTGAGAGTTGGACCCTTAAAAAGGCAGAGCATCCAAGAATTGATGCTTTTGAACTGTGGTGATGGAGAAAACTCCTGAGAGTCCCTTGAACAGCAATGTGATCAAACCAGTCAGTCTTAAAGGAAATCAACCCTGAATAGTCATTGAAAGGACTGATGTTGAAACTGAAGCACTAATACTTTGGCCACCTGATGCGAAGAGATAACTCATTAGAAAAGACCCTGATGCTGGCAAAGATAGAAAGCAGGAGGAGAAGGGGATGACAGAGGACAAGTTGGTTGGATGGCACCAGTGATCCAATGGACATGAGTTTGAGCAAGTTCTGGGAGATGGTGAAGGACAGGGAATCCTGGCATGCTACAGTCCATGGGGTTGCAAAAAGTTGGACACAACTGAGCGACTGAACAACAATACTTGTGTTCTATAATTCTCCAGTGATCACTTGCTTTCCTGTCATTATACACATCATATGAAGAGGTCATTAGACTTCTAACTTCATAGAGAATATTCACTAAACTTTTTCACACAATTACATGATGAAACCTCAATATTTCATTTAGGATTCACAATATCCCCATACAAAGAGGTGAATACTCATTATGCTAAAAAACAAACAAACAAATAAACCAAAACCCTCCTGCATGCCTTATACACTCCATTCTTGAGGCCCTGAAGGGCTGAAATGATAGCGCAAGGTCCATGAGGTGAGTCAAAGGTGGTCTTGACATTGTGTCCCTGGAACACTATCCAGGGAAAGAATCTAGGGAGCACTATCCAGGGGAACAGCAATAATATTAACAACAGTAATGACAGCAGCTAGAATTGACTGGGAACATACCATATGGCACATACTGTCCTGATAGTTTCCCCTGTCTTAATGTGGTCAGTGTTCTATACTGCCCTATGAAGTAGTCAAATTTACTCCAATCTAGTGTTTCCATGTGGCTAATGGAGGAATGAAGCACAGAGATGCTACGCAACTTGCTCTGTGTCACCCAGCAGTAAGGGAGCCACCGGTCTGGAGGCATAGTGGAAAATTCAATGTGTTCTGTATTTATTCAGTTAAGTGTAAGATCCAACAGCTATGGCAAAATATGTAGAATAACAGCTACCACATAACACAAATTATGTTACATCATGGAAATGCACACTAAATAGAAATACGATTTCCTCAGAAATCTTTCTGATAGAGGCTTGGCAAGACTGGAATCAGGATGTTTTGTAGAAATGGTGGTCTGAGAGCCTCCTCAGAACAGAAGACAGCATGTCAGTGAGTCTCCTAGATGGGAGGTCTTGGGTTTGTGCATCAGAGAAGGCAGGAAAACCCTGTCACCTACACATGCTTCCAATGGAGACAGAGCCTGGCAGTAGGCAAAATAAGACCATTCCTCTTGGTGCCTAGACAAGTTGTCCATGTCAATCATAACTGAGGAATTCTAAAAAAAAAAAAAAAAATTTAAATGCGGATTCCTTCATCTGCACTCAGTGGATCTCACTCATTGTGGTTACAAGAGTGCCCTAGAATCTGTGAGCTTTCACTCTGCTTGGGCAACTCTCAGGGACTTTATTAAGCCCCTTTGGTGGTGAGACTGTCTCCAACAGTCTTCCCGGGACAAACACATAGTTTCAGAGACCAACCTGATAGCACCAGGAAGACAGAATGTAATGAACGCATGAGAGTCAAACCAAGGGCAGGGTAGTGGATCTTCTGAGAAGACATCACCACCCCCCACTGGCCTGTCTTTCTGAGGTTTCAGTTTCTCTCAAATTCATTCTCTTCATGACTGGTGAATGCAGGTGATGAGAGATAACCTGTGAAATCCCTCATGGCCTGGGCTTTTCTCAAGGACCACGTGACAGACAATGTGAGGTTGTGTGATATTCTCCCAACCTCCTTTCAGCCTATGATTCTCTTTCTACCATCACTCCCTCCATCCCACACAAGCCCAGAGCAGCTAGATCTTAGGGCAAATATCTTCCCTTCACTGATCAGACACCTGCCCCTGATCTGAGGAGGCTGTCTCCCTTCTTCTCCTCTCAGCTGTTCCCTTTTGATCTCACCTGCTGTCCCAAAGCAGACAGCCTTCCCTAGTAGCTTAAAGTCCTAGCCTGGACCCTGACTCTGGTGACCAAGCCTGGAGCAGGCTTGTCCTCCTTGAGGAGGATGACTGTGTTGCTGATCCTGTTCCTGACACCAGTTGTCTTGCTGTATCTCACAGTGGGCACTGTTTGCTGGACCTATGGTAGGCAAGGCACAAGCTAAAATGCTGGAAGATAGTGTGAGGAGCCATAGGAACTGCAGACACGTTTATTTACTCCTGGCTGGCGCAGCAGACATAACATAATACAACATAACTGCACACAGTCCTTCATGGCTTTTCCAGGTGAAGCTTACATATGTATACTTACAGAACAAAAGTAGCCTGTGGCCAAGCGAGTAACTTATGATGTGCATGCGCAGTGCTATAAGTGATCTCAGCTCTTACATAACTGTGCAAAGTCATTGTTTACAGAACACGGGGCAAGAGGGCATGAGAGCATGGGGCGAGAGAGCCTGACTGGCACCATCTTGCTACTTCCCCACAAGGACCCGGAACCAGGAACCAAGAGCCATGAGAACCACAGAACCATCCTTAACTTTGACGCCTGGCAGTGCTTGACCAAGGAAAGAAAGCTTTGCTTCACACCCTACCTGTCCACGAACCACTATCTTATCAGATTTTCCTACATGAAATATGAAATATCTATATTTCACATATAACAATCTCTGAACAGATATTCATACATGACATATGAAAATTGCCATGTTTCATATGTGGACATCTCAGCCCAGATATTTTTTACAATGTATATGGGAATCTCTACATTTCCCATATAAAAACCTGATGGGAATTTTAGACATGAAATATGGAATTTTGTTCATTTCACATATGAAAACCAGGGAATAGATTTTCTTACATGACAAATGAACAGGGTATATTTTAGATATGAAAATTTGAGTACAAGATTTGTACATGAAATATGGAATTTTCTGTGTTTCAAATATGGAAATCTTACCTCAGATATTCTTCCAGGAAATATAGAATTCCTATATTTCATATATGAAATCTGAGCACTGACATTTCTCCATAATATGTGCAATTTGCTGCATGTCACATATGAATATCTGGGTGAGATTTTCCCACATTAGATATGGAATTCTCTATTTCCCTTTTCAAAATATGAGGATAGGCTTATTTTCTAAAATATGGAATTCTTTATACATTACATTTGAAAATCTAGGTGTAGATTTTGTACATAACATATGAAATTCTGTATACTTTTTGTATCAAAGAATTAGTGCAGATTTCCCTGCTAAAAAATATGAAATTCACATATGACAACCTGAATGATGACTTTCCTGCATGAAATACATAATTTTCTATATTTCATATATTTCACACCCATATGAAAATATGGGTGCAGATTTTTCTACATGAAATAGGAAATTTGTATTTCATTTTTAAAATCTTGCTGTACATTTTTGTTCATGATATATGGAATATTGCATGTTTCACATATGGATATAGATGCACACATTTTCCTGCATGAATATAGAATTCTGTATTATACACAAAAGGGAATTTGAGCATACATTTTCCAACTTGAAGTATGGAAGTTTCTATTTCATAAATGAATTACCCAATTAAATTTTCTGACAAGAGGTATGTAATTCTCTATAGTTCTTATATGACACTGTGAGAGCAAATTTTCATTCCTGAACTACTGAATCTGTACATTTCATGAATAAAAATCTAGATAGAGATTATATTAACTGAACTTTGGTCCTCTTTATATTTCATATAAGAAAATGTGAGCACAGATTTCCTTGATTGTATAGAATAATCTATATTTCACATAGGAAAATATGGCCCTATGTTAAATATGTAATTCTCTCTAATTCAGAAATGAAAATCTATGCATAGAATTTCCTGCATGAATATGGAATTCAGTATATTCCATACATGAAAATTTGGAAAAAGATTTTCCTGAATGAAATATTGTAATATTTAGATTGCAATTATGAATATTAGTTGCACATTTTCCTGCATAATACATGGAATTGACTGTGTTTAGCATTTGAATATATGGACATTCACTTTCCTACATTAATATTAAATTATGTATACTTCACATATGAAATTATTAACATGGATTTTGAAGCATAGATTTTTCAAATGTGAAATATTGAATTTTGTATGTTTTGCATGTGGACATCATGTGAAAGTTTTCCTAAATGAAATGGAATTATATGTATTTCAGAGATGATAATTAAGAAAAGAATATTCTGCTATATTGATATGTGGGATCCTGTATATTTCATATATGAAAATCTTAAGATTTTCTGACATAAACATGTAATTTTCTATATTACATGTTATAGAAATCTTGGAACAGACTTTTCTGTATGAAATATGAAATCTCATTTCACCTATAGAAATCTATAAACAGATTTTCATATATGACACATGAAATTCTTCATGTTTCATGTAAGGGAATCTCGGACCTGATAGTGCTACAAAAATATGGAACTCTATATTTCTTATTTGGAAATATGGGTACCAATTTTCCAACAGGAAATATAAAATTCAATATAAATCACATTGGAAATCTGGCCACCTATTTTCTACATGAATTAAGAAATACACTATGTATCATATATGAAATTCTGTGTTCAATTTTCCTGTAGGAAGGATTGACCATTATCCATATCACACATGAAAAACTGGGTGCCAATTTCCCCACATGCAATCTGGAATTCTGTATATTTCAGATATCAAAATGTAAACACCAATTTTACAACATAAAATGTGGAATTGTATATACTTCACATATGAAAATCAGGATGATAATCCTCCTCAATTTAAAATGGATTTCTCTACATTTTACATATAAAAATCTTGATGCTGATTTTACTTCATGAAATAATGAATTTTTGCATTACACTTTGTGAAAATCTGTAGGCAGATTTTCTTACATCAAATATGGAATCCTCTATACTTCATATATGAAAATCTGAGGGTGATTTTCTTACATTAAATATGGAATTCTCTATATTGCACACATGAAAATTTTGGCCTTGTTTTTCTTAAGATATGGAAAACCAATGTGGTATTGGAGTTATCTCTATTTCAAAAATGAAACTATGGGCACCACTGTTTCGTCATGAAGAATGGAATTTTTTATATTTCTCACACATATGCCAAGACAATTTTCGGCCATGAGATATAGAATTCTCTGTATTTTTTTGACAGACATTTTATATTTTTTCTTTTAATTTTCTTTTAATTATTTTAATTGGAGGCTAACTACTTTACAATATTGTAGTGGGTTTTGCCATACATTGACATGAATCAGCAATGAGTGTACATGTTTCCCTATCCTGAACCCCCCTCCCACCTCTCTACCCATCCCATCCCTCAGGGACATCCCAGTGCACCAGCCCTGAGCACCTTGTCTCATGCATCAAACTTGGGCTGGCGATCTGTTTCACATATGATAATATACATGTTTCAATGCTATTGTCTCAAATCATCCCACCCTCACCTTCTCCCACAGAATCCAAAAGACTGTTCTATACATCTATGCCTCTTTTGCTGCCTCGCACATAGGGTCAACGTTACCACCTTTCTAAATTCCATATATATGCTTTAGTATACTGTATTGATGTTTTTCTTTCTGACTTACTTCTCTCTGTATAATAGGCCCCAGTTTCATTCACCTCATTAGAGCTGATTCAAATGTATTCATTTTAAAGGCTGAGTAATACTCCACTGTGTATATGTACCACAGCTTTCTTATCCATTCATCTGCCCATGAACATCTAGGTTGCTTCCATGTCCTGGATATTATAAACAGTGCTGTGATGAACACTGGGGTACACGTGTCTCTCTCAATTCTGGTTTCCTCGGTGTATATACCCAGCAGTGGGAAATACTGGGTCATAAGGCAGTTCTATTTCCAGTTTTCTAAGGAATCTCCACACTATTCTCCAGAGTGGCTGTACTAATTTGCATTCCCACCAACAGTGTAAGAGGGTTCCCTTCTCTCCACACCCTCTCCAGCACTAATTGTTTGGAGACTTTTGAATAGCAGCCATTCTGACTGGTGTGAAATGGTACCTCATTGTAGTTTTGATTTACATTTCTCTAATAATGAGTGATGTTGAGCATCTTTTCATGTGTTTGTTAGCCATCAGTATGTGTTCTTTGGAGAAATATCTGTTTAGTTCTTTGGCCCATTTTTTGATTGGGTTATTTATTTTTCTGGAATTGAGCTGCAGGAGTTGCTTGTATATTTTTGAGATTAATTCTTTGTCAGTTTCTTTGTTTGCTATTATTTTCTCCCATTCTGAAGGCTGTCTTCTCACCTTGCTCATAATTTCCTTCATTGTGCAATAGCTTTTAAGTTTAATTAGGCCCCATTTGTTTATTTTTGCTTTTATTTCCATTACTCTGGGAGGTGGATCATAGAGGATCCTGCTGTGATTTATGTCAGAGAGTGTTTTGCCTATGCTTTCCTCTAGGACTTTTATAGTTTTTGGTCTTAAATTTAGATCTTTAATTCACTTTGGGTTTATTTTTGTGGATGGTGTTAGAAAGTGTTCTAGTTTCATTCTTTTACAAGTGGTTGACCAGTTTTCCCAGCACTACTTGTTAAAGAGATTGTCTTTTTTCCATTGTATATCCCTGCCCCCTTTGTCAAATATAAGGTGTCCATAGGTGCATGGACTTATTTCTGGGCTTTCTATTTTGTTCCATTCATCTATATTTCTGAATTTGTGCCAGTACCATACTGTCTTGATGACTGTAGCTTTGTAGTATAGCCTGAAGTCAGGCAGGCTGATTCCTCCAGTTCCATTCTTCTTTCTCAAGATTACTTTGGCTATTCGAGGTTTTTTGTATTTCCATACAAATTATGAAATTATTTTGGTCTAGTTCTGTGAAAAATACCATTGGTAGCTTGATAGGGCTTGCTTTGAATCTATAGATTGCTTTGGGTAGTATACTCATTTTCACCATATTGATTCTTCCAATCCATGGACATGGTATATTTCGCCATCTATTTGTCTCCTCTTTGATTTCTTTCATCAGTGTTTTATACTTTTCTATTTTTAGCTCTTTTGTTTCTTTAGGTAGATTTATTTCTAAGTATTTTATTCTTTTCGTTGCAATGGTGAATGGGGTTGTTTCCTTAATTTCTCTTTCTGTTTTCTCATTGTTGGTGTATAGGAATGCAAGGCATTTCTCTGTGTTAATTTTCTATCTTGCAACTTTACTATATTCATTGATTAGCTCTAGTAATTTTCTGGTGGAGTCCTTAGGGTTTTCTATGTAGAGGATCTGTTTTGGGTGTTAGTTCTAAAAGGTCTTGTAGGTCTTCATAGAACCGTTCAACTTCAGCTTCTTCAGTGTTACTGGTTGGGACATAGGCTTGGATTACCATGATATTGAATGGTTTGCCTTGGAAATGAACAGAGATCATTCTGTCAGTTTTGAGATTGCATCCAAGTACTGCATTTCGGACTCTTTTGTTGATCATGATGGCTACTCCATTTCTTCTAAGGGATTCCTGCCCACAGTAGTAGATATAATGGTCATCTGAGTTAAATTCACCCATTCCAGTCCATTTTAGTTCGCTGATTTCTAGAATGTCAACATTCACTCTTGCCATCTCCTGTTTGACCACTTCCAATTTGCCTTGATTCATGGACCTAGCATTCCAGGTTCCTATGCAACATTGCTCTTTAGAGCATCGGACCTTGCTTCTATCACCAGTCACATCCACAACTGGGTATTCTTTTTGCTTTGGCTCCATCCCTTCATTCTTTCTGGAGTTATTTCTCCACTGATCTCCAGTAGCATATTGGGCACCTACCAACCTGGGGAGTTCCTCTTTCAGTATCCTATCATTTTGCCTTTTCATACTGTTCATGGGGTTCTCAAGCCAAAAATACTGAAATGGTTTGCCATTGCCTTCTCCAGTGGACCACATTCTGTCAGACCTCTCCACCATGACCCAAACTTCTTGGGTGGCCCCACACAGCATGACTTAGTTTCATTGAGTTAGACAAGACTGTGGTCCTGTGATCAAGTTGGCTACTTTTCTGTGATTATGGTTTTAATGTGTCTGCCCTCTGACGCCCTCTCAAAACACCTACTGTCCTACTTGGGTTTCTTTTACCTTGGACCTGGGGTATCTCTTCATGGTTGCTCCAGCAAAGTGCAGCTGCTGCTCCTTACCTTGGACAAGGGGTATCTTCTCACTGCCGCCCCTCCTGACCTTGAAAGTGGAGTAATTCCTCTCGGCTCTTCTGCGCCCGCGCAGCCGCTGCTCCTTGGAGGTGGGATTGCTCCTCTTGGATGCCTCCCCTAACCTGGGGCGTGGGGTAGCTCCTCTCGGTCGCTGCCCCTGACCTCAGACGTGGGGAAGCTCCTTTGCGCCGCTCTTACGCTATCGAAGCCTGGCGCTCTCGGTCACCACCCCTGACCTTGGGCAAGGGGTAGCTCCTCACGGCCATGCTTCTGCGTGGTCCGTCGCAGCTGGTGCGCTGCAAAAGTAGGAAGTCACGAAACACCTGGAGTTACAGGCAAACTTGGCCTTGGAGTACACAGTGAAGCAGGGCAAAGGCTAATAGAATTTTGACAAGAGAACACACTGGTCATAGCAAACACCCGCTTCCAACAACACAAGAGAAGACTCTACACATGGACATCACCAGATGGCCAACACCAAAATCAGATTGATTATATTCTTTGCAGCCAAAGATGGAGAAGCTCTATACAGTCAGCAAAAACAAGACCGGGAGCTGACTGTGGCTCAGATCATGAACTCCTTATTGACAAATTCAGACTTAAACTGAAGAAAGTAGGGGAAACCACTAGACCATTCAGATAGGACCTAAATCAAATCCCTTATGACGATACAGTGGAAGTGAGAAATAGATTTAAGGGACTAGATCTGATAGACAGAGAGCCTGATGAACTATGGACAGAGGTTCGTGACATTGTACAGGAGACAGGGATCAAGACAATCCCCATGGAAAAGAAATGCCAAAAGGCAAAATGGTTGTCTGAGGAGGCCTTACAAATAGCTGTGAAACGAAGAGAAGCAAAAGGTACAAAGGAGAAGAAGAAAGATAGACCCATTTGAATGCAGAGTTCCCAAGAATGGCCAGAAGAGATAAGAAAGCCTTCCTCAGCAATCAATGCAAAGAAATAGAGGGAAAAAAATACAATGGAAAAGACTAGAGATCTCTTCAAGAAAATTAGAGATATCAAGGGAATATTTCACACAAAGATGGGTACGATAACGGACAGAAATGGTATGAACCTAACAGAAGCAGAAGATATCAAGAAAAGGTGGCAAGAATACACAGAAGAACTGTACAAAAAAGATCTTCAGGACCAAAATGATGACTATGGTGTGATCACTCACCTAGAGCCAGACATCCTGGAATGTGAAGTCAAGTGGGCCTTAGAAAGCATCACTATGAACAAAGCTATTGGAGGCGATGGAATTCCAGTTGAGCTATTTCAAATCCTGAAAGATCATCCTGTGAAAGTGCTGCACTCAATATGCCAACAAATTTGGAGAACTCAGCAGTGGCCACAGGACTGGAAAAGGTCTGTTTTCATTCCAATCCCTAAGAAAGGCAATCCCAAAGAATGCTCAAACTACCACACAATTGCACTCATCTCACACTCTAGTAAAGTAATGCTCAAAATTCTCCAAGCCAGCCTTCAACAATACATGAACCATGAATTTCCAGATGTTCAAGCTGGTTTAGAAAAGGCAGAGGAACCAGAGATCAAACTGCCAACATCTGCTGGATCATCGACAAAGCAAGAGAGTTCCAGAAAAACATCTATTTCTGCTCTATTGACTACACCAAAGCCTTTGACTGTGTGGATCACAATAAACTGTGGAAAATTTTGAAAGAGATGGGAATACCAGACCACCTGACCTGCCTCTCGATAAACCTATATGCAGTTCATGAAGCAACATTTAGAACTGGACATGGAACAACAGACTGGTTCAAAATAGGGAAAGGCATATGTCAAGGCTGTATGTTGTCACCCTGCTTATTTAACTTATATGCAGAGTACATCATGAGACACGCTAGGCTGGATGAAGCACAAACTGGAATCAAGATTGCTGGGAGAAATATCAATAACCTCAAATATGCAGATGACATCACCCTTATGGCAGAAAGTGAAGGTGAACTAAAAAGCCTCTTGATGAAAGTGAAAGAGGAGAGTTAAAAAAAGTTGACTTGAAGCTTAACATTCAGAAAACTAAGATCATGGCATCTGGCCCCATCACTTCATGGGAAATAGATGGGGAGACCGTGGGAACAGTGTCAGACTTTATTTTTGGGTGCTCCAGAATCGCTGAAGATGGTTACTGCAGCCATGAAATTAAAAGATGCTTACTCCTTGGAAGGAAAGTTATGACCAACCTAGATAGCATATTAAAAAGCAGAGACATTACTTTGCCAACAAGGGTCCGTCTGGTCAAGGCTATTTTTTTTTTTCCCAGTGGTCATGTATGGATGTGAGAGTTGGACTGTGAAGAAATCTGAGCACTGAAAAAAATGATGCTTTTGAACTGTGGTGTTGGAGAAGATTCTTGAGAGTCCCTTGGACTACAAGGAGATCCAACCAGTCCATCCTAAAGGAGATCAGTCCTGGGTGTTCATTGGAAGGACGGATACTGAAGCTGAAACTCTAGTATTTTGGCCACCTCATGCGAAGATTTGACTCATTGGAAAAAGCCCTGATGCTGGCAGGTATTGGGGGCAGGAGGAGAAGGGGGCGACAGAGAATGAGATCGTTGGATGGCATCACCTACTCGATGGGCATGAGTTTGAGTAAACTCCGGGAGTTGCTGATGGATAGGCAGGCCTGGCGTACTGTGATTCATGGGGTCGCAAAGAGTTGGGCACGACTGAGCGACTGAACTGAACTGAACTGAACTGATGTAGAGGATCATGTCATCTGCAAACAGTGAGAGTTTTACTTCTTCCTTTCCAATCTGGGTTCCCTTTAGTTCTTTTTCTTCTCTAATTGCTGTGGCTAAAACTTCCAAAACTATGTTGAATAGTTATCCTTATGGGAATCCCCTTGTGTGTTATTTGTTGTTTAACCCTTGCTGCTTTTAATATTTGTTCTTTGTGTTTGATCTTTGTTAATTTGATTAATACGAGTCTTGGGGTGTTTTGCCTTGGGTTTATCCTGTTTGGGACTCTCTGGGTTTCTTGGGCTTGGGTGACTATTTCCTTCCCCATTTTAGGGAAGTTTTCAACTATTATCTCCTCAAGTATTTTCTCATGGCCGGTTTTTTTTTTTTTTTTTTTTTTCTTCTTCTTCTGGGACTCCTATGATTCGAATGTTGGGGCATTTGACATTGTCCCAGAGATCTCTGAGGTTGTCATCATTTCTTTTAGTTCTTTTTTCTTTTTTCCTCTCTGCTTCATTTATTTCCACCATTCTATCTTCTACCTTACTTATCCTATCTTCTTCCTCTGTTATTCTACTGTTGATTCCCTCCAGAGTGTTTTTTTATCTCATTTATTGTATTATTCATTATTGATTGACTTTTTAAAAATTTCTTTTAGGTCCTTGTTAAACATTTCTTGCATTTTCTCAATCCTTGGCTCCAGGCTATTTATCTGTAACTCCATTTTGTTTTCAAGACTTTGGATCATTTTTACTATCATTATTCTGAATTTTTTTCAGGTAGACTCCCTATCCCCTCCTCTTTGGTTTGGTTTGGTGGGAATTTATCATGTTCCTTTACCTGCTGAGTATTTCTCTGCCTTTTCATCTTGTTTAGATTGCTGTGTTTGTGGTGGCCTTTCTGTATTCTGGCAGTTTGTGGCTTCTCTTTATTGTGGAGGTTCCTCCCTGTGGATGGGGTTGGACGAGTAGCTTGTCAAGGTTTCCTGGTTAGGGAAGCTTGCATTGGTGTTCTGGTGAGTGGAGCTGGATTTCTTCTCTCTGGAGTGCAATGAAGCATCCAGTAGTGAGTTTTGAGATGTCTATGTGTTTGGTGTGACTTTGGGCAGCCTGTATATTAAAGCTCAGGGCTATGTTCCTGTGTTGCTGGATAATTTTTCATGGCATATCTTGCTCTGGAACTTGTTGAATCTTTGGTGGAGCTTGGTTTCAGTGTAGGTATGGAGGCTTTTGGATGAGTTAATGAGTTAATGAGTTAATGTTCCCTGGAGTCAGGTGTTCTCAGGCTTTGGACTTAAGCCTCCTTCCTCTGGTTTTCAGTCTTATTCTTACAGTAGCCTCAAGACTTCTCCATCTATACAGCACCAATGATAAAACATCTAGGTTAATGGAGAAAAGATTCTCCACAATCAGCGACACCCAGAAAGGTTCGCTGAGTTACATGGAGAAAAGAAGAGGGAGGAGGGAGATAGGGGCGCCCAGGAGGAGAAGAGGGGGAATCAAAAGGGGAGAGAGCAATCTAGCCAGTAATCAAATCCCTATGTGCTCTCCACAGTCTGGAACACCCAGAGAGGTTCACGGAGTTACATAGAGAAGAGAAGAGAAGAGGGAGGAAGGAGATAGAGGTGACCAGGAGGAGAAGAGGTGGGTGCCAAAAGGAGAGAGTCAGATCTAGCCAGTAATCAGTTCCCTAAGTGTTCTCCACAGCCCGGAATACCCAAAGAGATCCACAGAGATGGGTAGAGAAAAGAAAGGTGAGGAGGAAATAGAGGTGACCTAGGGGAGAAAAAGGAGAGTCAAAAGGGGGAGAGGGCAATCAAGCCAGTAATTACACCCCTAAGTAAAAATGGGTACTGAAGGTTGGATTCCTAAAGGTACAAAATTGATAACAAATACCAAAAAGGAAGGGTTAAAAATCTAGAGTAGAGGTTAGACTCTCAAAAATACTATATGAAAAAAAAATCACAAAGATTATGAAAAATATATATGAAGCTTGCTTTCAAAATAGGGTCTTTTTTTGCAAGGTAATAGTAGGTTATAAAAATGAAAGTTAAAGGA
The DNA here is from genome assembly GCF_019320065.1 of Cervus canadensis. Lineage (NCBI taxonomy): Eukaryota > Metazoa > Chordata > Mammalia > Artiodactyla > Cervidae > Cervus > Cervus canadensis. Next base: position 125,866,399 of record NC_057419.1, on the reverse strand, counting down.
GTGATAGAGGACTTAAAAATAAAAATTTAAAAATGATAATAATAAAAATATATCTAGGAATTTCTCTGGAGCTGTTGTGGGCAGTGTGGGGTCAGTTCAAATAGTTCAGATAGTCAGTTCAGATAGTTCCTTGTTCCAGCTTATACTTCTCAAGATCTATAGGCCCCTTCCAATGTAATCAGTGCTAAGTACAGAGGTTTAATCTGTTGCACCTGTCACTTCCAAAGCCGTTCCATCTGTTATATTGGCTTTTTCTGTTTACAAGTCTCTTCACTGTTTAATTTCCACTCTGACACAAAGGGGCAAAGGTGGCCATTATTTAAGCTCATTTGTTAAGTCGTGCTGTGGGGAGGGAGGAACACTGCAAACCAATATCACTGACGTGTGTGGGGAGTGCTCACAGCATCTCGGCCACCCTGGGTTTTCCCCTGCTCATGGCGAATGTGTTTTCCCAGTCTATCCTGCTTAGGCTCCAGGTTGCTCTGCAGGGAAACTGTCTAAAGCGGGCCCTGGGTTGCATGCACTTCCCAGGTCTAAGCCACTCATGTTCAGGTTCTTGGGTACTGCACAAAGGCACAGACTCAGTTGGGCCTGCATTTTGTGCCCTTACGAGGTCCCAGCAGCTCAGGTGACCAGGTGCTTGGTGAGTGCACTCTCCTTAGGTTCGGTGCATCTTATCGCCTCCCCCATCCCAGCTGCTTGGTTTCCTGGGTGCGCTGTCTCAGGTGTGTCATGTGTCTCTTCTGGGGAGCTGATCTCTGGCTATTGCCCTCCAAGCAGATGTCACCCGTCCAGGATCCCAGGAAGGCTTGGTTGGCAACTGGAAGCCTGCTCACAATTTGGTGGTGGATCCGTCTCTGGGGCTGAGTTTGCCCCTTTCTGGCTCTGGCTGCTGTCCTCCTGCCTGCCTGCCTCCAGTGGGGGATGGGCTGGCCCGCTGCTGGCTAGCTGTCTTCTGGTATTTGCTCAGTCCTTTGTTCTGTGAGCAGGCCTGGCAGTGCCTTAGGTTAGGGCTTTTTGCAGGAAAGTTCTCTCTCTCTCTCTCTCTCTTTTTTGTCTCTCTCTCTCTGGCTATCCCACAGTTTGGGTTGCTCTCTCAGGTTAGCTCCCTCAGATTGCCCTCAGGGTGTTCAGTCCCGATCCTTACCCTAAGCAATGTGGCCAGTGCCTCCCTGTTCAGCCCCTGCTTGCTGGTGGCGGATGCGAGTATCTGGGCTACATTTCCACTGGGAATTACCCTTAGGCACATAATCTGTGGGTTTTATTTATTTATTTATTTATTTTTCCTCCCAGTTATGTTGCCCTCTGAGATTCCAAAACTCCCCACAGACCCATTGGTGAGAGGGTTTCCCGGTGTTTGGAAACTTCTCCTTTTTTATGCCTCCCTCCCTGGGACAGATCTCCATCCCTAACTCTTTTGTCTCTCTTTTTATCTTCTATATTTTGTCCTACCTCCTTTCGAAAACAGTAGACTGCCTTTCTGGGTGCCTGGTGTCCTCTGCCAGTGTTCAGAAGTTGCTTTGTAGAATTTGCTCAGCGTTCAAATGTTCTTTTGATAAATTTGTGGGGGAGAAAGTGGTCTCCCCGTCCTATTCCTCTGCTATCTTAGGACCGCCCCCCTCTCTGTATGTCTTATATCAAAATCTAGGTGCTAATACTCTTTCCTAAAGGTGGACTTCTCTATATTTCACATGTGAAGATCAGAATGGGGAATTTCCTATATGAAATATGGAAGTCTCTATATTTCATATGAACCACTGGTTCTTCAGGTACTGATACATGTGGTCTCCTGTTATGTTTCTGTCTGTGTGCCTCACATGTATGTGGGTACAGGTGTGTGCTTGTGTCATCTGTGTTTGTGGATGGTGCATGGTTCTGTCTCACTTCAGACACAGTGTTGAGGGTGAAAGAACATGAGACATGGAACAACCAGAAGAGGAGGCAGAAGGCATCCACAGACTAGGGGAGACTGGTTCACTCATCTCTGTGGTGCCCATGTCCAGGACAGCAATGAAGGAAGGATTGCCAAGGACAGTTCCTGACAGTGGGTCCACAAATCTGCAATCACAAAAAGAGACATAAACAAGCTCACAATTTCTGCTGTGTTGTTTTGTGTGTTTGTGTTGTTAAGCAGGGGTAGAGGGTTTGAGGAGTCACCCAGAGTAGATCAAGTGGTGTGGGACTTTAAAATCACTGCCTGTGGAACCCTCCATCTGTGGGGTATTGACTTCCCTGTGGAAATGGTAGACATGGATAGGGTAGGATCCGGGATTGTGAAGAGATCTTGAATCCTAGGTCTATACCTATACTCAAAGCTACCTCCAACACCACTTTATCTTGGTGTCTTATTCCCTTAGGATCTTATTTTCTACTAGAAAATCACCAAATTCATAGGCTCAGTTCAGTTAAGAATTGCAAGGATATAATCCAGAGAAATGATTTATGATATGAGCTTTTTGGCATGCAAAATTAACAGCAGGAAGAGAAGCTTCTTTTGTGAAGTTCCAGAGTTAATTCAGAATAAAATATATTGTCATTTTCAAAAGATTACTTTGCTACTTTTCCATAACTTAAAGCATCCAATAAGAAATTTGCTAAAGAAGTAAGGCCACATGCATCTCAGGAAAGTCTTTGTTTCTAATCTCAAACTTATTAGGATTTTACCAAGAGATAGCCATCAAGGGAAAGAAATCTTTCTTCAAAAACCCAGTTAGATTGCATATAAAAAGTTTAAAAAAAAGTGAAAACAAACAACATTGTCAACCAACTATGTGCTGTGCTTAGTCAGTCATGTCTGCCTCTTCACCACCCCATGGACTGTACTTCAACTTAAAAAAAGAAAATTGCATTTAAAATACATAAAAGCATGTATATTTTGAGGCTGTGGCTAAGAACTCACCATGTCTACTTTAAACACTGCATTGACTAATAGCAAAATATAATTCAGGGCACGACTTTCTCAATGTCAGTTCCACACTGTCTCAGGTTTCCTATATTAGTGACAACAATGAAAAACATAGAAAAAGTAAGTGTTAGTTAATTGAATTCTTTCTTTCTCTGCCTGTTTTTTCTCTGTGGCCCTTAGTGATTATATGATATATTTTACTTCTTTACTTATTGTATATCTCTACCAACTTGGAAATAAAATATAAACTCAATGAGGACAAGGGTTTTCTTTTCTTTATTTTTTTTTATTCCTGCTCTACCTCTTGAAGCTGAAAAACTGATACATAGTATGTGCTAAAAAAATCATCTGATGTATGAATGTGAAATGATACCACTATATTAAGAGAGATAAAAGGTTCAGATTCTATTATAATGGAACAACATAAATGGAGTTGAATGATTGATAGAAATGCCTTTATATGTTCATATCTATATTGTAACTGTATTTATATGCCATGATGTGAAAGAGAAATGCTGAGTTAATTTTCTTTCATTTCAAATAATGGGTAATACTTGTTTTGATAAAACTAGTGTTCTGTGAAGTATAATAATCTTTTGCCTCATTCTCAATGTTGGTTAGTTTATATTGCTATTTTTGTCTTCTGTGAAAGTTTATTTCATTTTTTAATGTTTTATTTTATATTGGAGTATCATTGGTTAGCAACGTTGTGTTAGCTTCAGGTGTACAGCAAAGTGATTCAGTTACACATACATCTATTCTTTTTCAAATTCTTATCCCATTTAGGTTCTTACAGAGTATTCAGCAGAGTTCCCTGTGCTATAGAGTTTCTGGTTATCCATTTGAAATAGACCAGTGTGTACATGTCAATCCCAAACGTATTTAACTGAAATATGTCTTGTATCATAAGTCACTTGAAATCAGTGTTGGAAGTAAACAGAATGTACATTTTACTAATGATAACATATTAATTAGAAAAATATTCATCAGGCACAGTTCCAGACACCCAAAAACAAGTGTCTTAAGATTTCTCTTCTCTTGAAAATCAAAAGCATATGAAAAGGTTGATTAAAATAGTCTTCCCCCCAAAGAGAACTAGCACATTCTCTTTGCTGACATGAAAACAAGACTGTGGATACCTGAACTATAACAAGACTCTAAGTTGAACTAGTTAAAACTGAACATTAGATTTTCTGTAAATCTATGTTTTCTTGAGGTGCTTACTAATTTATCTTCTCTGTTTATAGACTATATGCAAGAACATTTGGACTTTGATAATTACAAAATACACTGAGAGAAAATTAATTATGCTATCAAATAGCAAACCGTTTAGTTACTGTTCTTTTTGAAATATATTTTTTCAATAACTATAATAACATATTTTATGATTGTTCTCTGTTTTAAACATTATATAAATGGATTCATTTGAATCTCAATGGAGAAGAGGCACAGACTGTTAAAAACTGGAATAATGAGCATAGAGTTCTTCAAAACAATATGAAGAAGACACATAATAAATTCAAGATTCCATTAAATTACACATATGCTTGTAATAAAACTTCATGATAAATGTAAAATTGTAACTGCAACTGGTACTAATACAGATTTGGGTAACATCTAGTAAGTATGCTAAGTCACTTCAGTCGCGTCCGACTCTGTGCGACCCCATAGACGGCAGCCCATCAGGCTCCCCCGTCCCTGGGATTCTCCAGGCAAGAATGCTGGAGTGGGTTGCCATTTCCTTCTCCAATGCATGTAAGTGAAAAATGAAAGTGAAGTCGCTCAGTCGTGTCCGACTCTTAGCGACCCCATGGACCGCAGCCTACCAGGCTCCTCCGCATGGGATTTTCCAGGCAAGAGTACTGGAGTGGGGTGCCATTGCCTTCTCCGTCTAGTAAGTAAAGAAGAGAATAAAAACAAACAAAAAAAGGGGGGGGGGTGGCAGTTCATGCTGAACTTAAACTTTTGTGTGGAGGCATTAAACATTAGTGGACAAAGCAATACTCAGGAAAAGAAAATGTGTTCAGTGTTTTTCAATTATTTTTTCCCTAATATACATGATTTCAATGTATAAGTTCTTCATGAAAAAATTATTAGAGGACTAATTAAGGAAAGTAATCACTGATGGCATAAACAGAGCAGAAGTTTTGCTGAGCAGATCTATTTAAACCTCAGATTTAAGAGAAAACTCCTGAATAGCCTCCAATGAAAAAAAAAATAATTGGTGGTAATAAAGCACAATGGGAATATGGAAATAAGATAACATTTTACAGTAGACTGGTGAAATTATAACAAAGAGATACAACCACAGACTTATTGGAATGGTCAAATACAAAAATCTGACAATCCATTTACTGGCAAAGATGAGAAACAATAGGAATTCTCATTCATTGTTAGTGGGAATGCAATTTGGAAGCAATTTCTTACAGAACTAAACCTTGTCATACCACATGATCTAAAAATTATGCTCCTAGATAGTTCAGCAAATGATTTGATAGTTAATGCCCACACAAAAACGTGCACAATGATTTTATAACAGCTTAATTCATACTATCTCTCTCTCACACACACATACACACACACACACAAATTGGAAGCAACCAAAGTGTCCTTTAATAGATGACTGGATAAACAAACTATGGTACATCAACATAACAGAATATTATTCAAGAATAAAAAGAAATCAACTATCAAATCACAAAAAGAAATGGATGAAACCTAAATGAATGCTATTAAGTAAAATAAGCTAGTCTGGAAAAGGTTATACATTGCACACTGACAATTATATGACATTCTGAAAAGATAAAACTATAGAGTGAATAAAAATTATCAGAGGCTTTTTTCTTTTGCTTCAGAATAGTTTTATTAGTTTGGATAAGGTATGTCAACGCTCAACAATTCCTTTCCTACTTTGACTCACAAATCCACTCAGTCGAATTCTTCATTGCCCCAGAACTCATACGTCTGCAGGAACCTCGACATTGAGGGGGTTGAGGTTACCACTGATTGATGTGGTGAGTTTCAGATTCTGCACCCTGGACACAAATTTCACAAGGTCCATCTTAAGCAGGGTTAAAGTATGGAACATGTACACTTCTTCAGAGGAAGTCTATCGTTTTCCTTCCGAGAGAGCCAAAGGAACAGCCCTGACGGGCAGCAGGAGTCTACATTCTACTCTCGCCACTCTCTCCTGCCAACTTCACTGTCATGTACATCAACACAACGAAGAAAAGCCAGAGCAACATGATCTCAAGCCAGTCTTGGGCTTGCTCTTGTAGATTCTGCCGAATTAAAAAGTGCCCTCTGTGGGAGAAGGCGAGGGTGGGATGTTCTGAGAGAATAGCATTGAAACAAGTATACTATCAAGGGTGAAACAGATCATCAGCCCAGGTTGAATGCATGAGACAAGTGCTCAGGGCTGGTGCACTGGGAAGACCCAGAAGGGTGGGATGGGGAGGTAGGCGGGAGGGGGGATCGGGATGGGGAACACATGTAAATCCATGGCTGATTCATGTCAAAGTATGACAAAACCCACTACAATATTGTAAAGTAATTAGCCTCCAACTAATAAAAATAAATGAAAAAAAGAAAGTGCCCTCTGCAGAGCACCTTACCCTGGATTTCTTCGGCTTTCTTTCTCAGAGAAGTAAACATTAAGGCGTAGATACAGGAAACACCCATGGATAAGCACAGGAATGATCTGAGGGACCACATTGTGAGCTGAGAGGAAATGGCTCCTGGTGTGCTGGTCTGCCCTGGCACCAGGAGACTGAGGACCAGCCAGGACCAGGCCCTTTGGGAGTCACAGAGGGCCCCACCCCAGCCAGAACCCATGTAGCCATTGTGATGACTTCAGGGCAGAGGATAAGGAGGCTTGCATAAGTCAACTAGTAGTAGGGCTTAAAGGAAGATGGTGACATTTCCAGCAGGTAGTTGCAAAAGAGTTGGGGGGTGACAGAATGCCATCTCCTTGCCAGTGTATTCTTTCTGAACCTGGTGCTCTACTGGGAGGGTGGGTCCCTGTTTTATTTTTATTTTTCCATTTGTTAAATCCAGACAATGGGTGAGCAGAGCAGACCCATGGGCATGTGCCCCTGTGGAGCAGAGGGCCAAGTTGGAAAGAAAGATAGAGGCCATAAACTAGGAGCCACTGATGTGCTTTCTGTGGCCTTCACTGTTCCTAAAAATGACTACTTTCAGTTGTTAAGTCCTGTGTGATTCCTTGACACCCCATGGACTGTAGCCCTTCAGGCTCTTCTGTCCCTGAGATTTCCCAGGCAAGATTACTGGACTGGGTTGCCATTTTCTTCTTCAGGCATAGAGGATATTTTAGGGCAGTGAAACTGTTCTGTATGATGTTATGTTAAATAGATGACACTGCATATTTGGCAAGACCCTTAGAATCTTACAGCACAAAAAGTGAATCAATGTATGCATATTAAAAAGAACATTTTGACATCAATAATGGAACTCAGAATTTGACTAAACAATCTAATTATATTGCAAATATTTAAAACTACCTCACTCAGATCCCCTGACTTAAGTAACTTTGGAAATGAATGGAGTGTGCAAGACTGAAAGCAAAAGATAAAAGCACTGTGATCTAGCTGATAGTGTTCTTTCTCGTAGGGGTACCCATTAAAAATCTTGATACGGTTACACATGCTTACATGAATTAAGCAGTTAAATAGATGGCACATGAGTATACATACATATATTTCTTTGTTCTGTGAGCTGAAAGTGTCTAAGAGAAATGATACTCCCAAAATCTGAAAGAAGCAGTGATGTAGAAATAAGCATAGATTTTGGTTTCCAATACTTTTTCCAAGAAAAGGAACCAGGCTTCTAGGAGTAATTACTGATTGTGACACAGAGAAGAAATATTGAAAAAGAGTCTGGGGGATCTTATTGTATGAAAAAGGAAGTGAACAAAAAGAAGATCCCCACAGTAATGGGGTTATGTCAAAGCAGAAAGGAATGAACTTCCAATAGCCTAAACTAGAACAGGATGATCAATGTAATAAATTAAGTAAACCATCCTTTGGGATTATTCATAAAGCAATTCAGTGAGACCTATCAAGACAGGCATCCATGATAGGGGAACATGGTGCCATAGTGGGCCAGATGAGATGAGGGGTGAAGAGGATATCCATGCAGACAGAGTATCCTAGTACAGGGAGTCAGAACTCAAATATGGTAAAACGATAAGATCCACAAGAACAGGTAAGGGAGGTGTGTAGTATAAGATGTGACAACTTGAGCGGGGGGAAAAAAGATATCCATCCCAAGACATATCATGGGTAGTCAGTGCCAAAGTGATTAAGAAGCCTTCACAGAGCAGAGAAGCCTGCCACAAGAGTCAGTTTAGCCCAGAGGATGTTAAGTAGGAGGCTTGCCAGGCATGCAGAGTAAAAGCCTAAGTCCAGAGAAACAGAAATCAACATGGGGGAAGCAGATTTGTGTAGAAAATCTGAGGCCAATCAAGGGGAGGAGTGCATCCATGCATGGAAGTGGGCAGCCCTGTGTGGGCAGGTAGAGGCTGAGTGGAACAAGGAGAGTATCTGAACCTGTGGGTATCCCACTGCAGAGTATCCCAAGCAGGGTAAGGGGAACATGTTTATAAAACAGTTGCCTGGAGTGGGTGTCAGAGTCTGAATATGTTGAGAAAGGCATTCACATGGATTGGGGACAATTGAGAATTTTGTGATCTCAGAGCCAGAGCTATGCAGGGAGGATACACACACAAAGGCATGCACACACACATTCACACTTCCCAGACTCTGTCCAATGACAGGAACTGGGAAATAATGAGTACATACAAGTCTCATATATTGGATTCTGATTTCCATTTTCCACTAAAAATTATTGGGACTTCTGGGAGAGATTGTTAATTCCATGGCAAGTCCAGGGAAAGTACAAGATGAACCTGGAATATCTTGTACAAAAAGCATCAAATTGTTCCAAGAATGATGGGGAGATGTCAAAAGGACAGAGAGCCTGACATAAGGAGGTTCCCACTCTCCGAGGCTGGATATGAACAATATGAACATCAAAATAAATAATGATAGTGACAGGTCATGATTCATTTAGTAAAATAAGAGGTTATTAATCAAATAGATTTAATTAAATTGATGAATCTAACTTTTGGTGAGGAATAAAATATGTATATACATTAAAATACAAAATAATGTCTTAATCACAAGATAGGAGAGAGTAACTTGACAGTGGAGAAGCTTGACAGAAACCACTTTAATCAAGTGATCCAAGTGAATATCATCAATACTGGGACACACTGAAATCATGAATCACTTGATAGAATGAGATGATATGAACACAATATCATTTCCATCATTTTCCTGTCAAAGATGCAAAACATGATATTCATTATGAGCAAATACTGGGTGGAGCAAAGTTGAGGAGAATTCTACAAAATAACTGACTTATGGGTTTTGGCATTCGAGTAATACTGCCTCACAGAATGAACAGGGAAATGTTTCTTTCCACTTCTATGGATACATTTAGAACGCACGTGTGGAGAATTGGCTTGAATTTTGGTTTAAATATTTGGTAGAATTCAGCAGTGAGGCTATTTGGGTCTAGGTATGGTAGGGAGACTTTTGTGAGGTGGGTTGGGTAAGAAGTTTAAAAATGAATAATTCTTTCTCTATGCTTCATATTTTCATTTTCCTTTTGAGTCAATTTCAGTCAATTGTGTATTTCTAGAAATTTGTCTGTTTCATCTAAATTTTCTCATTAGTGCATATTCCTAATCAGGAAAGGAGTTGACAAGGCTGTATATTGTCACCCTGCTTACTCAAATTATATGCAGAGTACATCATGAGAAATGCTGGACTGGATGGAGCACAAGCTGGAATCAAGATTGCCAGAAGAAATACCAATATCCTCAGGTATGCAGATGATACCACACTTTTGGCAGAAAGCGAAGAGGAACTAAAGAGCCTCTTGATCAAGGTGAAAGAGGAGAGTGAAAAAGTTAGCTTAAATCTCAACATTCAGAAAACTAAGATCTTGGCATTCAGTCCCATCACTTAATGGCAACTAGATGAGGAAACAATGGAAACAGTGAGAGATTTTATTTTTGGGGGGGGGGGGGCTCCAAAATCACTGCAGATGGTGACTGCAGCCATGAAATTAAAAGATGCTAGGTCCTTGAAAGGAAAGCTATGACCAACTTAGACAGCATATTAAAAAGCAGAGACATTACTTTGCCAACAAAGGTCGTCCTTGTCAAAGCTGCGGTTTTTCTAATAGTCATGTATGGATGTGAGAGTTGGACTATAAAGAAAGCTGAGCACCAAAGAACTGATGCTTTTGAATTGTTATGTTGGAAAAGACTCCTCAGAGTCCCTTAGACTGCAAGGAGATCCAACCAGTCCATCCTAAAGAAAATCAGTCCCGAATATTCACTGGAAGGACTGATGCTGAAGCTGGAACTCCAATAGTTTGGCCACCTGATGCAAAGAACTGACTCATTTGAAAAGACCCTGATGCTGGGAAAGATTGAAGACAGGAGGAGAAGGGGATGATAGAGGATTAGATGGTTAGATGGCATCACCAACTCAACTAAACATGAGTTTGAGTAAGCTCCAGGAGTTGGTGATGGACAGGGAGGCCTGGCATGCTGCAGTCCACAGGGACGCAAGGAGTCAGACACGAATGAGCAACTGGACTGTCTGACTGATTCCTTTACAATTTTATTTATTTCTCTGAAGTGGTAGTAATTTTTCCTATTTTATTCCTAATTTTAGTAATTTGAGTCTTCCTCCCTTGATCAATATCACTAAAGTTTTGTTATTTTTGACCTTTCTAAATAACCAAATTTTCACATGTTGAATATATCTGTGGTTATTCTATTTATTTCCTTTATTTTGCTCTAATATTTATTGTTGACTATATCTGCCTATTTGAGTTCAGTTTGCTATAGGTGTGGTGTGTTTTTGCTTTCATTCCACTCAAAGTAATTCAAGTCGATGTGCCTACTACAGATGCCGAAGTAGCTCAGGCTGATCAGTCATATGAAGACCTAGAAGACCACCTAGAACTAACACCAAAAACAGATGTTCTATTCATCAGTTGGGATGGGTATGCCAAAGTAGGAAGTCAAGAGATACCTGGAGTAACAGGCAAGTTTTGCCTTGGAGAAAAAAATGAATCAGGGCAAAAGCTAACTAAATTCTGCCAAGAGGATGCACACAGCATAGCATATACCCTTTCTGAACAGCACAAGAGATGAGTTTACACATGGACATTGCCAAATGGTCAATATCAAAATCAAATTGATTACATTCTTTGTAGCCAAAGATGGAGAAGCTGTATGCAGTTAGCAAAAACAAGACCTGGAGCTGACTGTGGTTCTGCTCTTCAGCTTCTAATAGAAAACTTAAGGCTTGAACAAAAGAAAGTGGGGAAAACCACTAGGAGAGCCAGGTGTGGCTGAAATCCAATCCCCTGTGATATGCAGTGGAGGTGACTCATAGATTCAAGGGGTGAGATGCAGTTAACAGTGCACCTGAAGAGCTATGGATGGAGGTCCATAACACTGTACAGTTCAGTTCAGTCGCTCAGTCGTGTCCAACTCTTTGCAACCGCATGAACTGCAGCATGTCACACCTCCCTGTCCATCACCAACTCCCGGAGTCCACCCAAACCCATTTCCATTGTGTCAGTGATGCCATCCAATCATCTCATCCTCTGTCATCCCCTTCTCCTGCTGCCCTCAATCTTTCCCAGCATCAGGGTATTTTCAAATGAGTCAGCTCTCCGCATCAGGTGGCCAAAGTATTGGAGTTTCAGTTTCAACATCAGTCCCTCCGATGAACACCCAGGACTGATCTCCTTTAGGATGGACTGGTTGGATCTCCTTGCAGTCCAAGGGACTCTTTCCCAGCATCTGGGTCTTTTCCAATGAGTCAGTTCTTCCCAGCAGGTGGCCAAAGTAAGGGAGCTTCAGCTTTAGCATCAGTCTGCCCAGTGAATATTCAGGATTGATTTCCTTTAGGATGGACTGGTTGGATCTCCTTGCAGTCCAAGGGACTCTCAAAAGTCTTCTCCAATGCCACAGTTCAAAAGCATCAAGTCTTTGGAGCTCAATGTTCTTTTTGGTCCAACTCTCATATCCATATGTGACTACTGGAAAAACCATAGCTTTGATGAGATGGAACCTTGTCACCAAAGTAGTGTCTCTGCTTTTTCATATGCTGTCCTGGTTTGTCACAGCTTTTCTTCCAAGGAGGAAGCATCGTTTAATTTCATGGCTGCAGTCATCATCTGCAGTGATTTTTGAGTCCAATAAAATAAGTCTGTCACTGTTTCCACTGTTTCTCCGTCAATTTGCTATGAAGTGATGGGACTGGATGCCATAACCTTAGTTTACTGAATGTTAGGTTTAAGCCAGCTTTTTCACTTTCACTTTCATGAAGAGGCTTTTTCGTTCATCTTCACTTGCTGTATACCAGTAGCGTTATCTGCATAAGTGATGTCAATGTTATTTGTCCCAGCCATCTAGATTCCACCTTGTGCTTCAACCATCTGGGCATTTTGCAAGACGTTCTCTGCATATAAATTAAATGAGCTGGGTGACTATATACAGCCTTGTCGTATTCGTTTCCCAATTTGGAACCAGTCTGTTACTCCATTTCTAAATGTTGATTCTTCACAACCATAGATTTCTCAGGAGGCAGGTAAGGTGGTATTCCCATTTATTTCCACAGTTTATTGTGATCCACACACTCTAAGGCTTTGGTGTAGTCAATAAAGCAGATGTTTTTCTGGAACTCTCTTGCTTTTTCTATGATCCAGTGGATGTTGCCAATTTGATTTCTGGTTCCTCTGCCTTTGCTGAATCCAGCTTGAACATCTGGAAGATCTCAGTTCACATACTGTTGAAGGCTGGCTTGGAGAATTTGGAGCATTCATTTGGTAGCAAGTGAGATGAGTACCATTGTGTGTTAGTTTGAACGTTCTTTGGCATTGCCTTTCTTTGGGACAGCAATGACCCAAAGACCCAAAACTGACCTTTTCCAGTCCTGTGGCCACTGCTGAGTTTTCCAAATTTGCTGGCATATTGAGTTCAGCACGTTCACAGCGTCACGTTTTCAGATTTGAAATAGCTCAACTGGAATCCCATCACCTCCACTAGCTTTGTTCGTGTAGATGCTTCCTCAGGCCCACGTGACTTTTGCTTCCGGGATGTCTGGTTGTAGGTGAGTGATCACACCATCGTGCTTATCTGGGTCATTAAGATCTTTTCTGCATAGTTCTTCCCTGTATTCTTCCCACCTCTTCTTAATATCTTCTGCTTGTCTTAGGTCCATGCCATTTATGTATTTTATTGTGCCTATATTTGCATGAAATAGAGTCTCTAGTCTTTCCCATTCTACTCTTTCCCTCTATTTCTTTTCTTTGATCTCTGAGGAGGCTTTCTTTTCTCTCCTTGCTCTTCTTTGGAACTCTGCATTCAGATGGTTACATCTTTCTTTTTCTCCTTTGTCTTACATTTCTATGATTTGCCCAATTATTTGTAAGGCCTCCTCAGACAACCATTTGGCCTTTTTGTGATTCCTTCTGTTGGGGACGGTGTTGATCACTGCCTCCTGTGCAATGTGACCAACCTCCATCCATAGTTCTTCAGACACTCTGTCTATCAGATTTAATCCCTTGACTCTATCTGTCACTTCTACTGTAAAATTGTAAGGGGTTTGATTTTTGTCATACCTGAATTTTCTCATGATTTCCCTACATTCGTCAGTTTAATTCTGAATTTGGCAATCAGGAGTTCATGATTTCAGTCAGAGTCAACTCCCAGTCTTCTTTTTGCTGCCTGTATACAGCTTCTCCATCTTCATCTGCAAGGAACATAATCGATCTGATTTTGGTATTGGCCATCTGGTAATGTCCATGTGTAGTGTCGTCTCTGGTGTTGTTGGAAAAGGTTGTTTGCTATGACCAGTGCATTATCTTGGCAAACTCTGCTAGCCTTAGCCCAGCATTTCGTTTTCTACTCCAAGGCCAAACTTGCCTGTTATGGCAGGTATCTCTTCACTTCCTCTTTTTGCATCCCAGTTCCCTATGATGAAAAGGACATCTTTTTTTGTTTTTAGATCTAGAAGGTCTTGTAGGTCATCACAGAATCATTCAACTTCAGCTTCTTAGCCATTATTGGTTGGGGCATAAACTTGGATTACTGTGATATTGAATGGTTTCCCTTGGAAACGAACAGAGATCTTTTTGTCATTTTTGAGATTGCACCCATCCCATCAGAGGCAAGTAGCCTAACCTATCTGTGCTTCCATATCTCAGCTGTGTGATCTTAGGCAGGTTGCCTGAACTCTCCCTGCTTTCACTTCTGAGCTCTTTGATCTTAGGCAAGGTACCTGTATGCACTGTTCTTTCATATTTCAGCCTTGTGAGCTTAGACAAGTTGTCTAAACTCTCTGTGCTTCTGCATGTAAGCTGTGTGATCTTAGGCAAGATTGCTAACCCCTCTCCTTCCACTTCTGAACTGTGTGAACTTAGGTAAGTTGCCTGATCTCTCTGTGTTTCTTCATATGAGCTATGTGATCTTAGCCAAGTTGCCTGACCTCTGAGTGCTTCCACTTCTGACCTATGTGATCTCAGTCACGTTGCCTGACTTCTCTGTCCATAACATTAAGTGGTGTGTGATCTTGGACAAGTTGCCTGACCTCTCTGTGCTTCCACTTCTGAGCTCTTTGAACTTAGGGAAGTTGCCTGAACTCTCTGTTGGCTTCCCTGTCTGTCAGCAACTCCTGGAGCTTGCTCAAACTCCTCTACATCGAGTCGGTGATGCCATCCAACCTACTTATCCTCTATCATCCACTTGGAATCCAGCAATCAAAATTTCCGCCATTTGGGTCTTTTCCAGTGAGTCAGTTTTTCACATCAGGTGGCCAGAGTGTTGGAGCTTCAACTCCAGCATCAGTCCTTCCAATGAATGTTCAGGACTGATGTCCTTTAGGATGGACTAGTTTCATCTCCTTGAACTCAAGAGACTGTCAAGAGTCTTCTCTAATACCCCAGTTCAAAAACATCATTTCTTCTGTGCTCAGCTTTCTTTACATTCCAACTCTCACATCCATACATAACTACCAGAAAAACCACAGGTTTGACTAGAGGGACCTTTGTCAGCAAAGTAATGTCTCTGCTTTTTCATATGCTGTCTAGATTGGTCAGAGCTTTTCTTCAGGAAAAGTGTCTTTTAATTTCCTGGCTGCAGTCACCATTCACAGTCATTTTGGAGCCCAAGAAAGTAAAGCCTGATACTATTCCCACTGTTTCTCCCTCTATTTGCCAAAAAGTGATAGGACTGGATGCCATGATCTTAGTTGTTTTTAATGTTGAGTTTTAAGCCAACTTTTTCACTCACCTCTTTCACTTTCATCAAGAGGCTCTATAGTTTTTCTTCGCTTTCTGTCATTAGGGTGATGTCATCTACATATCTGAGGTTATTGGTATGTCTCCCAGAAATCTCGATTCCACCTTGCTCTTCATCCAATCTGGAGATTCCCTCGATGTACTCTGCATATAATTTAAATGAGGAGGGTGACCATAAACAGCCTTGTACTCCTTTCCCAGTTTTGAACTGGCCTGCTGTACCATGTCTAGGTCTAACTGTTGCTTCTTGACCCACATACAGATTTCTCAGGAGGCAGGTAAGGTGGTCTGGTATTCCCATCTCTTTAAGTATGTTCCACAGTTTTTTGTGATCCACACACTCTAAGGCTTTGGTGTAGTCAGTAAAGCAAAAGTAGATGTTTTTCTGGAACTCTCTTGCTTTTTTGATGATCCAGTGGATGTTGGCAATTTGATCTCTAGTTCCTCTGACTTTTCTAAATCCAGCTTGAACATCTGGAATTTCTCAGTTCACGGACTGATGAAGCCTAGATTGGAGAATTTGGAGTATTCCTTTGCTAGCGAGTGAGATGAGTGCCATTGTGTGTTAGTTTGAACGTTCTTTGGCATTGCCTTTCTTCAGGATTGCAATGAAAACTGACCTTTTCCAGTCCTGTGGCCACTGCTATTTCCAAATTTTTGGCATATTGAGTGCAGCACTTTCACAGCATCATCTTTTCAGATTTGAAATAGCTCATTGGAATCCCATCACTTCCACTAGCTTTGTTCGTGGAGATGCTTCCTCAGGCCCACATGACTTTGCTTTCCAGGCCCTCTGCATGTAGGTGAGTGATCACACCATTGTGGTTATCTGGGGCATTAAGGTCTTTTTTGTATAGTTCTTCTGTATATTTTTGTCACTTCTTATTATCTTCTGCTTCTTTTAGGTCCATACTGTTTCTGTCCTTTATTGTGCCCTTATCTTTCATTTATTTTCCTTAGATTTGGGAGATTAAAGATTTCATGGGAAGAGATTCACACTGTATGAAAAAAGAAAAAAAAATCAAGTTGTATTGGCTTGCCATTGAGCTGCTTTTTGCACTGGTGGCGGGAAGATTTTCAGTGCTCTAATGTGTAAGTCCACGGGTCTACTGCAGGTTGACTTTGTACTAGACCATCCCATGGTACCGTCTTAAAGTAAGCTGTGCTTTGGCTGGTACCCAGCTATAATGAATTGCTTTTTAGCACTACAGTTAAGAGACCTTCTTTCTCAACTATATACAAGTCCATAGTTTTTGCTATTTTTATTCACCAACACTAAATGAGGATCAAGCCTGTGTCAAACTTTCTATGAAAAAAGGGAAATATTCACAGTTCTGCTGCTTCACTTTCAAGAAAGCATTTTCCATTGGCCATCGAACAGATATTCATTATTTAAGCTCACTTCAGAGTTGAAGCACAAAAATTTCAAAGGCGGAGTCATCGATACATTTCCTTAAAAATAGTAATGACTAGATCACAGACCTGTATGATAGTGAAGCTTAAATAGCTAAAATTGTGTACCATACCTTCTTATCAGCTGCCAGACCAAAGCTTAAGTCAAGGTTTGATTTCCATTTTTCAGATCTTGTGCTCCAATGCCAACCAGAGAGAATTTGGCAGCATGCTTCCCTAATTCAGTGGCATAGTTCCACTTTTCTAGCTGCAAACACACAAAAGCAAATGGTTAAAGATTTTTCCTTGTGTAATCTGTGTATGTGGGTGAACACACAGTTGGGCAACTTGCCTAGGATCACAAATCTCAGATGTGGAAGCATCCCCTGGAGAAGGGAAATGCTACCCACTCCAGTATTCTGGCCTGGAGAATGCCATGGACAATCCATGGGGTTGTAAAGAGTCGGACATGACTGAATGACTTTCACTTCACCTTACTTCACTTCACTGAGCAGACTAATTATAACTGATGCTGGATCTCAGGAGTGGCTACCTAAATGACAGAATTCAGTAAAGAATAAAATATGGGGCCCCTGCTTCAAAAACAATTCAAACTTTCAAGATGGTCACAGCAGATCATGAAACCATGGTTGAGGCCCTTCCAAGCACCCAAGAATAGGGCCTGGTGTAATTTCACAGAACACATAGCCATGAAGCCCATCTTCACTCACTTTGGCCCAAGGGTAGGATGTAAGGGAACTCCTCCTGTTATTCCTTAGTTGCTCTGAGAGCCTAAGGGAGGGAGTTCAAAGCAAGGGGCTAGGGCAGCCCTAGATGACAGAAGACAGATGGTCAAGAGAGGGACCATGGCTTAAGGCACTGTGTATAGACCAAGCATTTGGGAAATATGCAATACTTTAAACCCCTATCATAATGAAAAGCAGTTTTTAAAAGTGAGATTAGAAGCTACAATTTTAGAAAATTTTGGGTCACATTACTTAAAGGTAAATAAATCTCTACAGCTACAAGGTCAGGAGTTCCAGGGGTCCTTTTCCAGGGTCCAACTCTGTGAAGATTTGGTATCACATGGTTGGCATACCCAGTCTTGGCCCAGTATCGGGCCAACTGTGGTAGGGGCGTCTACATTTATGGCAGGTAATCCATAAACCTTTGATTAGAAGAGTTTGTTGTGCATGCTCTGAATTGGCCAATGGAAACAATAGGTCCTGAAAACCCATTCAGCCTCCAAGGATGGCATTGCCAACCATTTCCCTGTCTATGGTGAAGTCCACCCCCATTCTTATTTTCTTTTATGATTTTGTTTCAAATTTGTCCTTGTGAATTTTTCATAATAACAAAGTTGGAAAATATTAACAAAGTGATTAGATAAATGTGCCCTGTGTATCTCTTAACTCTCAATAAGTCAGATGTTTATATCATACAAGGTTGTAGTGAGTGAAATTTGGTCTTCAATTAAAGTCCCAGTGGGAATAATGGAGCTAGCCTTTAAGGGTCAAGCTTTGTAAAAATTGTCTCACATTCTGGTCACTGAAGAAATGAGCCTTGTCTTATCTTTCATTTTTTTTTTTAAGGGATGAAATTAGAATGATCCTTCTGCATAGCAAGGGCTTTCCTGGTGGCTCAGTGGGTAAAGATTCTGTCTGCAGTGTGGGACAGCCGTGTTTGATCCCTGGCTTGGGAAGATCCCCTGGAGAAGAAAATGGCAACACACTCCAGTATTCTTGCCTGGAGAATTCCATGGACAGAGGAGCCTGGTGGCCTACAGTCCATGGGGTCACAGAGTCGGACACAACTGAGTGATTAACACTTTCACTTTCACTGCATAGCAAGAAATGAGGCAACACTAGATAACCTTAAAAAGTTCACAAGACTTGTCCTTCCAAAACTAACATCTCCCACATGTTTTTGACATACTATGGAACATCTTGAATCCTAGGTCTACATCTATAGTCAAAACTATCTCCAACCTCACCTTTTTCTTGGTGTCTTATTCACCTAGGACCTTATTTTCTACTGGAAAATTACCAAATTGATGGACTCAATTCAGTTAAGGATTGAAGGATATAATCCAGAGAAATTACTAATAATATGAGCTTTGGGGCACACAAAATTAACAGTGGGGAATAGGCTTCTTTCATGAAGTTCCAGAGATATATTGTCATTTTGAAAAGATTGCTGTGCTATTTTTCTATAACTTAAAACATCCAATAAGAAATGTGCCAAAGAAGACCGCATGCATCCCAGGAAAGTCTTTGTTTCTAATCTCAAACTTATTATGATTATACCAAGAGATAGCCATCAGGGCAAGAGAAATCTGTCTTCAATAACACGGTTAAGATTGCATATAAAGAGTTTTTATAAAGCAGAAAAAAAACAAAAAAACAACCACATTGTAAACCAACTAAATGCTGTGCTTAGTCGCTCAGTCATGTCTGCCTCTTTGCCACTCCATGGACTATATTTCAACTTAAAAAAAGAAGATTGTATTTAAAATACATAAAAGCATGTATATTTTGAGGATGTGGCTAAAAACTCACCATGTCTACTTTAACCACTGCATTAACTAATAACAAGATATAATTCAGGGCATGCCTTTCTCAATGTCAGTTCCACACTGTCTCAGATTTCCTATATTAGTGACAAACATGAAAAACATAGAACAAATAAGTGTTCTTTCTGTTTCAATATATCTTTAATTAATTGAGTTCTTTCTCTCTCTCCCTATTTTTTTCTCTGTAACCATTAGTGATTATACAATATATTTGACTTCTTTGCTTATTGTATATCTCTACCTAATTTTGGAATAAAATATAAAATCCATGAGGAAACTTTTTTTTTTTTTTTTTACTGCTGTATGTCCAGTACCTGAAAAACTCTGACCCACAGTAAGTGCCTAAAAAACATCGACTGTTTGAAAGCGAATGACACCACTAAAGTAAGGGAGATAACAAATACAGATTCTATTATAATGGAACAATGTAAAAGGAGACAAATAATTGACAGAATTGCCTTTATACTTTTTCATCTATATCTGTATATGTATTTATATAGCTTCATGTCAAAAAGCAATGCTGAGTTAATTTTCTTCCATTTCAAAACATGACAAATATTTATATTGACAAAGCTAGTTCACTGTGAAGTACAATAATCTTTTGCCCCATTCTCAATGTTGTTTCTGTTAGGTCCATAGCATTTTTGGACCTAACAGAAGCAGAAGATATTAAGAAGAAGTGGCAAGAATACACAGAAGAACTATACAAAAAGCATCTTCATGACCCAGATAATCATGATGGTAAGATCACTCAACCTAGATCCAGACATCCTGGAATGTGAAGTCTAGTGGGCCTGAGGAAGCATCACGATGAACAAAACTAGTGGAGGTGATGGGATTCCAGTTGAGCTATTTCAAATCTTAAAACATGATGCTGTGAAAGTGCTTCACTCAATATGCCAGCAAATTTGGAAAACTCAGCAGTGACCACAGGACTGGAAAAGGTCAGTTTTCATTCTAATCCCAAAGAGAGGTAATGCCAGAGAATGCTCAAACTACCACACAGTTGCACTCATCTAACACGCTAGAAAAGTAATACTCCAAATTCTCCAAGCCAGGCTTTTACAGTACATGAATCATGAACTTCCAGATATTCAAGCTACATTTAGAAAGAGCAGAGGAACCAGAGAACAAATTGACAACATCTGTTGAATCATTGAGAAACAAAATGAGTTCCAGAAAAACATCTACTTCTGCTTTATTGATTATGACAAAGCCTTTTGAGTGTGGGGATCACAATGAACTGTGGAAAATTATTTTTTGGGAATACCAAACCACCTGACCTGCCTCCTGAGAAATTTGTATGCAAGTCAGGAAGCAACAGTTAGAACTGGACATGGAAAAACAGACTGGTTCCAAATAAAAAAGGAGTACATCAAGGCTGTATATTGTCACCCTGCTTATTTAACTTATATGCAGAGTACATCATGAGAAACGCTGGGCTGGATGAAGCACAAGCTGGAATCAAGATTGCCAGGAGAAATATAAATAACCTCAGATATGCAGATGACATTACCCCTTTGGCAGAAAGTGAAGAAGAACTAAAGAGCCTCTTGATGATAGTGAAAGAGGAGAGTGAAACAGTTGACTTAAAACTCAACATTCAGAAAACTTAGATCATGGCACCTGGTCCCCTCACTTCATGGCAAATAGATGGGGAAACATTGGAAACAGTGACAGACTTTATGTTTTGGGGCTCCAAAATCATGGCAGATGGTGACTGCAGACATAAAATTAAAAGATCCTTGGTCCTTGGAAGAACAGTTTTGACGAACCTAGACAGCATATTAAAATGCAGAGACATTACTTTGCCAACAAAGGTCTGTCTAGTCAAAGCCATGGTTTTTCCAGTAGTCATGCATGGATGTGAGAGTTGGAGTATAAAAAAAGCTGAGCACCGAAGTATGATGCTTTTGAACTGTGGTGTTGGAGAAGACTCCTCAGAGTCCCTTGGACAGCAAGGAGAACGAAGCCATCCATCCTAAAGGAAATCAGTCCTGAATGTTCATTGGAAGGACTGACGCTGAAGCTGCAATGTCAATATTTTGGCCACATGATGCAAAGAACTGACTCGTGTGAAAAGACCCTGACCCTGGCAAAGACTGAAGGTGTGATGAGAAGGTGACGACAGAGGATGAGATGGTTGGATGGCATCACCGACTCAATGAACATAGTTTTGAGTAAAGTCTGGGCATTGTTCATGGACAGGGAGGCCTGGCATGCCTCCATGGTGTTGCAAAAAGTCGGACATGACTGAGCGACTGAACAATGTTGTTTAGTTTATATTGCTATTTTTGTCTTCTGCAAAAGTTTATTTTCTTTAATACTTAATTTTATATTGCAGTATAATTGGTTAGCAATATTGCGTTACCTTCCAGAGTACAGCAAAGTGATTCAATTAGACATATATCTATTCTTTTTCAAATTATTTTCCCATTTGGGTTCTTACCGTGTGTTCTGCAGAGTTCCCTGTGCTATAGAGTAGGTCCTTGTTATCCATTTTAAATAGAGTAGTGTGTACATGTCAATCCCAAACATATTTAACTGATATATGTCTTTTATCATAAGTCACTTTAAATCAGCATGGAGAGTAATCAGAATGTACATTTTAACTAATGATAACATTAATTAGTAAAATACTCCTTAGGCACAATACCAGACATTCAAACACAAGTGTCTTAAGATTTCTCTTCTCTTGAAAATCAAAAGCATAGGAAAATACTGAGTAAAATGGTCTTCCCCAAAGAGAACTAGCACATTCTCTTTACTGACAGGAAAAATAAGAATGTTGATAACTGAACTATATTGCAAGACACTAAGTTAAACTAGTTAAAACCGAACATTAGGCTTTCTATAAATTGTTGTTTGACTGAGGTGCTTGCTAATTTATCTTCTCTGCTTATGACTATATGCAAGAGCATTTGGACTTGCATAATTACAAAATACACTGAGAGAAAATTAATGTTGCTAGCAAATATCAAATGGTTTAGTTACTGTTCTTTTTTGAAATATATTTTCTTCAATAACTATACCAACATATTTTATGATTGTTCTCTCTTTCTAGCATTATATAAATGGATTCATTGGAATCTCAATGGAGAAGAGGCACAGACTATTCAAAACTTGAATAATGAGCATGCAGTTTTTCAAAACAATATGAAGAAGAAAGATAATAAAGTCAAGATTCTGATAAAATATATAAATGCTTGTAATAAAACTTCATGATATATGTGTCACTACATCTGCAACTGGTATTAATATCTATTTGGTTAACATCTAGTAAGTATATAAGATAATCAAAACTAACCAAAAATAAGGGGGAGAAGTTCATGCTGGACTTAAACTTTTGTGTTGAGACACTAAACAATAGTGGACAAAGCAATACTCAGGAAAAGAAAGTTTCTGTGTTGCTCAGTTAAAAATAAATTTTTTCCAATATACATGATTTCAAGTTATGAGTCCTTCATGAAAATATTATTAGAGGACTAATTAAGCAAAGTTAGGACTGATGGCAGAAACAGCAGCAGAAGTTTTGCTGAGCAGAAGATCCATTTAAACCTCAGATTGAAGATGAAACACCTGAAGAATTGATAGTAATAAAACACAGTGGAAATGCTCCAATGGAAATATGGAAATAAGATAACATTTTAGAGTAGACTGATGAAATTAGAGAAAAGAGATGCCACTACACACTTATCAGAAAGGTTAAATACAAAAATCTGACAAACCATTTCCTGGCAAAGATAAGGGACAATAGGAACTCTCATTTGTTGTTAGTGGGATTGCAAAATGGTAGAGTCACTTTGGAAGCAATCTCTTACAGAGCTAAATATTGTCATACCACATGATCTAATGATTACACCCCTAGGTAGTTCACCAAATGATTTATTTGATAGCTAATGTCCACACACAAACATGCACATGAATTTTATAACAGCTTAATTTCTACTCTCTCTCTCTCTCACACACACACAAATTGGAAGCAACCAAAATGTCCTTTAATAGACATATGGATTATCAAACTATGGTACATCAACATAGCCGAATATTATTCAAGAATAAAAAGAAATGAGCTATCAAATCACACAAAGAAATGGATGCAACCTGAATGAATGTTATTAAGTAAAGTAAGCTAGTCTGGAATAGGTTATTCACTGCATAGAGCCAATTGTACAACATTCTGGGAAAGGTAAAACTGCAGAGCAAATAAAAAACATCAGAGGCTTGGCTTTTTTCTTTTGCATCACAATAGTTTTATTAGTCTGGATACAGTATATCAACCTTCAACAATTCCTCTCCTACACTGACACACAAATCCAGTCAATTGGAGTCTTCATTGCCCCAGAGCTCATATACTGTAATGTTATTCTGTGCATCTGCAGGAACCTTGACATTGAGAGGGTTGAGGTTACCACAGATTGGTAGTTTCAGATTCTGCACCCTGGACACAAATTTCACAAGGTCCATCTCAAGCAGGATTAAGGTATCAAAGCATAGTCTTTTTCTGGGGAAGCCTTTTGTCTTTTTCTTTCCCGGAGAGCCAAATGAACCACCTTAATGGGTAAGAGAAGTATGAACATTATTCTCGCCACTCTCTCCTGCCAACTTCACTGTCACATACATCTGCGAAGAAAAGCCAGAGCACCGTGACCTCAAACCAGTCTTGGGCATGCTCTGGTAGATTCTGACATATTAGAAAGTGTCCTCCACAGAGGACCTTACCCTGGAGCTCCCCTGAGCCAAGAGGAAATGGCTCCTGGTGTGCTGGTCTGCCCTGGCACCTGGAGACTTAGGACCAGGCAGGGCTAGGCCCTTGGTGATGTCATAAAGAGCCCCGCCCCAGCCAGACTCCATGTGGCCACTGTGATGACTTATGGGCAGAGGATAAGGAGGTTTGCAGGGCCAACTGGAAGTAGGACTTAAAGAGAAATGGGGACATTTTCCAAGGGCAATAGAAAAAGAGGTGGGGAGTGACAAAATGCCATCTCTTTGTCAGTGTATTCTTTCTGAACCTGATGTAATACTGGAAGGGAGGATCCATCTTCTATTCTCATTATTCCATTTGTTGAATCCAGACTCTGGGCTGAGCAGAGCAGAGCCCTGGGCATGCGTGCCTGTGGAGCAGGGAGTCAAGCAGGAAAGAATGATACTAAAGCAGAGGCCAGAAACTAGGAGCCATTGATGTGTTTTGCGTGGACTAAACTGTTTCTAAAAATGACTGTGGTCAGTTGTTAAGTCATGTCTGAGTCCTTGATACCCCATGGGCTGTAGCCCAACAGGCTCCTCTGTCCCCGGGATTTCCTAGGCAAGAATACTGGAGTGTGCTGCCATTTCCTTCTGCAGGCATCGGGGATGTTTTAGGACAGTGAAACTATTCTGCATGGTGTTATGGTAAATACATGGTACTATATATTTGTCAAAACCCATAGAATCTTACAGCACAAACAGTGAATCGATGTATGTATATTTTCAAAACAATTTGACATCAAGAATGGAATGCAGAATTTGACCAAACAATCTAATTTATATTACAAATGTATGAAACCACCTCACTAAGATCCACTGAATTAAGTAACTTTGGAAATGAATAGATTTTGCAAGACTGAAAGCAAAAGATAAAACCAATGAAATCTAGTTGGTAGTGTTTTTTCTCATAGGAGTATAGGTTATCAATCCTGATACTGTTACACATGCATACTTGAACAGTTTCACAGATGGCACATGAATATTCATACATACATATATTTCTTTGTCTGGTTAGCTGAAAGGATCTAAGAAAAATGACACTCATAATTAATGAAAGAAATAAGCACAGATCTTGGTTCCCAATACTAATTTCCAATAAAAGGAACCAGGCTTCTTGGAGAAACCACTGATTGCAGGGCTCAGGGAGGAAATATAGAACAGGAATCTGGGGGAACTTATTGTATCAAAAAGGAAATGCTAAAAATAAAATTTTTTTAAAAAGCCCCAGAATAATGAGGTTATGTCAAAGAAGACAGGAATGAGCTTCCAATGGCCATAACTATAACAAGATAAGCAATATAATAAAGTAAATAAGTCATCCCTTGGGATTATACCCCAAAGTATAAAAGGAATATCTATGCGTCCATACTGATATAAATAAAACATTGAATACATGTGAGAGAATAGACCAATTCCCATGCAGAAGAATTTCAGATAATTGACAAAGGTAATTGTGCTCTCAGGAAAGTGAAGTGTAACTCCCTATTCCTGAAGAGTGAGCTACACATAGTGAGTTCCTTCCAAAAAATACAACGTTATGTAGAGGGAGAAAAAGAGTAACTTGAGAGTGGAATAACCTGACAAACACTACTTCAGCCAGGTGGTAAAGATCAGCATTACCAGGGATAAGGCTTGTTGATTGTATCACATGATTAAAAGGGCATTCCACCTCTGCAGTCTTCTTCCCCCAAGACTCATGATGTGACAAAGTGAAAGTTGCTCAGTCGTGTCTGACTCTTCGCAACCCCATGGACTATACTGTCCATGGAATTTTCTAGGCCAGAATACTGGAGTTGGTAGCCTTTTCCTTCTCTAGGGGATCTTCCAACCCAGGGATTGAATGCAGGTCTCCTGCATTGCAGGCAGATTCTTTACCAGCTGAGCCACAAGGGAACCCCTCCCCCTCTCAAAATCCATAGTCCCAGGCTAATAGGAAAATCATCAGACAAATCCAAATTGAGAAATATTTTATAAAATACCTGATAATATTCCTCAAGATTATCAAGGTTATATAAAATAAGGGAAGTCTGAGAAATTGTCACATCCAAGAAGAACCTGAAAGGCATGACTACTACATGCAATGTGGGATTTGGGATGGGTTCCTGGAACAGAAAAAGGATATTAGGTAAAAACTAAGAAAATCTTCTTAGGAAAAATCTTAGAAATAATGTAGGCACTCTAGTTTATAACAATATGGGCGATATTTGGGAACTTTCTGATATAAGGAAAATATCTTTGCTTTCTTGTAAATCTAAAATCATTCCAAGGTTTTTTAAAGTTTATTTTCAAATCATAGAGCAATAAAGGCAACATCAACATTATTTGCTAATGACATAATTGTGTATCTGGAGACTCCAAGAGAAAAGTATTCTATACAGTTAGCCTTTCCTATCCATGTGTTTCACATCCAAGGATTCATCCAACTGTGGATTAAAATATATATATTAAAAAAAACTCCATAAAATTCAAAAAATCAAACTTCAAATTTACCATGTGCTGGGAATATTTACATATCTTTTACATTGTATTAGGTTCATAAGTAATTTAGAGATGATTTAAAGTATATGGGAGGATGTGTGTAGTTTATATGCAAATACTAAAATGCTATGTTACTTATTTAAGAGACTTGAACATTTGTGGATTTGGGTATCTGATGGTTGGCAGGGATGTCCTAGAACCAATCTCCCACAGAAATCGAGGGACAGCTGTATTTTAAAGGAATTGAGCTAGATGACTGGATAAAAATAATAATATATAAAACACTGTTCCTATACACTAACAAGTAATTACATTTATAAAAAAAGACACCATTTATAATAGCTACAAACAGGTAACTATTAAGAATATATTTAAGAACAAATATGCAATAGCTATTTGAAGAAAATTCTTAAATCCTACTGAAAAATTCAATGAAATACCTGATGAAATGGAAAGATATCTCTTTGGGAAATATGAAAATACTTTATACAGATATCAATTGTCCCCAAATTATTCTATAATTATGATAAGATTTCAGCAAAAATACTAATATGTTTGGTGTGGGAAATAAGCTAATTATAAAACATGTGTGGAAAAATAAACACGTAATAAGAGGCAGGACATTTCTGAAAAAAAAGACTAATGAGCGTGAAGGCTGTCCTTACCAGATTTTAAAGCACGTAGATAGCCTACATACTTACATAGAGAAGTACTGTTATACGACTAGTACTGGTACATGGCTCGCCTTACAGTTCATGAGGTAAGAAGTGAGAGCAGAAATCAACTCAACTACACGCACACATACACACACATACAGCTTTTGTCTGAATGTGGCACCCCCAAAATTCATGTTGTAAATCTAATGTCCAGTGTGATAATATTAGAAGGTGGGGCCTTAGGGAGATATTTAGGTCATGAGGGTGTAGCCCTCAAGAATGGAGATTAATGCTCTTACAAAGAGAACTCACAGAGCTCCCTAGCTCCTTTTTCCATGTGAGAATACAGTAAGTCCCTTACATAGAAATTTTCAAATTGCCCACTTTCAAAGATTCGAACTTGCATTCCCTTGTCCAATCTCGTAAGTTAGTTCATGTGTCTGGTGGACATTGTCACATGTGTGCATCCTCTACAATTGGTTGTGTTTTTTGTATTTTACAGCACAGTACTGTATAGAGTACATTAGTGCACTACTTTTTTTTCATTTATTTTTATTAGTTGGAGGCTAATTACTTTACAATATTGTAGTGGTTTTTGTCATACATTGACATGAATCAGCCATGGATTTACATGTATTCTCCATCCCGATCTCCCCTCCCACCTCCCTCTCTACCCGCTCCCTTTGGGTCTTCCCAGTGCATCAGGCCCGAGCACTTGTCTCATGCATCCAACCTGGGCTGGTGATCTGTTTCACCCTAGATAATATACATGTTTCGATGCTGTTGTCTTGAAACATCCCACCCTCGCCTTCTCCCACAGAGTCCAAAAGTCTGTTCTGTACATCTGTGTCTCTTTTTCTGTTTTGCATATAGGGTTATCATTACCATCTTTCTAAATTCCATATATATGTGTTAGTATACTCTAATGGCCTTTATCTTTCTGGCTTACTTCACTTTGTACTACTTTTATTTCTAGCCCAGGATGTCGGGAAGCATGTGTAAAAACAACAGTACATAAGTCATTCTGTTAGTTGGGTACTAAGGTTAACTTTGTTGGACTTCTGAATAAATTGGGCTTACATGTGCACTCTCAGAATGGAACTCGTTCAAATGCAGAAGACTACCTATAGGTGAGAAGTCTGCAATCCAGAAAAGGGCTCTCATCTGACCCTACTGCTACCTGTATCTTGTACCTCTAGCCTCCAGAATTGTGAGAAATAAATTTCTGATGTTTGCAAGCAACTCTGTGCCTGGTATTTTGTTATAGCAGCCCAAATGGACAGGCAAACAGACATGCAAACAGACACACATGCACATTAAGAATATGATAAAGGTAGTTATTTTACACTGCAAGAAGAGAATTTTTTCAACAAATTTTGATGCATTATTTAATAAACTTCTGAAAAACATATAAACTTTAAGAATACTTTTACTACATGCCATAATAAGTTCCCTAACTGAAATGTGGTTTATCGATCTTTGATTGGCAATGCTCACTTATGCTTCAAAATTCAATTCAAGAACTGCCCTCTCCCTTCCCCTTCTCTCTTTGCTGAGTAACTCATCATAAAGCAATTAGGTGAGATCAGTCCAGACAGGCATCCATGACAGTAGGGCATGGAGCCATCGTGGGCCAGAGTGAGATGTTAAAGGTGAATGAGTGGTGAAGAGGATATCCATACAGTCAGAGTAGCCTAGTATGGGGAGTCAGAACTCAAATAGAATGAAGTAAGGAGATCCACAAGAGCAGGGAAGGGAGGTGTGTAGTATGTGATGTCAGTACTTGATCAGGGAAAACAGAATGTCCATGCTAGGCTGTGCCATGGGCAGTCCGTGCCAAAGTGGAATTAAGACGCCTTCACAGAGCAGAGCAGAGCAATCTGCCATAAAATTCAGTTAATCCAGAGAATATTAAACAGGAGTCTAGCCAGGCATGAAGAGTAGAAGCATAAGTTCAGAGAAGAAGAAATCCACAAGGATGAGGCAGATTTGTGTAGAAAGTCAGAGGCCAAGCAAGGTGAGGAGGGCATCCATGGATGGAGGTGGGGCAGGTCTGTGTGGGCAGTTAGAGGCTGAGAACAAGGAGAGTATCTGAACATGGGGGTGTGCCAGTGCAAAGTATCAAAGCCCAAGCATGATAAGGGGAGTATGCTTATGAAAGGACTGCCTGGTGTGGGTGTCAGGGCCTGAATATGTTGAGAAAGACATTCAAATGGGTTGGGGACAATCCAACATTTTGTGATATCAGAGACTGAGCTATCTACGGAGGATACACACAGAGAGGAATGCACATGCACATGTACACTTCCCAGACTGTGTCCAATGATTGATGAACTGGGAAATAGTGAATACATACGGATCTCCTATATTGGATTCTAAATTTCATTTTCTGCTAAAAATAATCGGGACTTCCTGGAAAAATTGTAAATTCCATGGATAGGGCAGGGAAAATACAAGATGAGCCTGGAATATCTTTTACCAAAAGCATCAAATTGTTCAAAGAATGATGGGGAGATGTCAAAAGGACAAAGAGGCCAGCTTGAGGATGTTCCAACTGTCCAAGGCTGGAAAAATGTGAACATCAAAATAAATAATAATAGTGATAGATCATGATTCCTTTAGTAAATAGAGACTATTAATCAAATTTATATAAATAAATTAATAAATTTAAAGTTTAGTGAGGAATAAAATATTTATATCCTTTAAAATAGAAAAGAATGTGTTAATTCCAAGATAGGGGAGAGTAACTTGACAGTGGAGAATCTTGACAGCAACCACTTTATTCAAGTGGTCCAAGTGGTCATCGTCAATATTGGGACACACTGAAATCATATACCTCCTGATAGAATGAGATGATATGGACAGAGTATCATTTCCGTCATTTTCTTGTCAAAGATGCAAAACATAAAATTCATCATGAGCAAATACTGGATGGAGCAAAATTAGGGAGATTTGTGCAAATTAACTGGCCTTTAGTTTTGGCATGGGAGTAATACTTCCTCATAGAATGAGCTGGGAAATGTTCCTTTCCACTTCTATGAATACATTTCAAATGCATGTATGGAGAATTGGCATGATTTTAATTTGTTTAAATATTTGGTAGAATTCAGCAGCGAGGCTATCTGGGTCTAGGTAGGGTGGGTTGCAGGGGGACTTTTGTGAGGTGGGTTGGGCAAGAAATTTTAAAATTACTAACTTTATCTCTTTGCTTTTCAAATTTCATTTTCTTCTTGAGTTAATATCAGTCATTTGCGTATTTCTGGAAATTTCTCCATTTCATCTAAATTTTCTAATTAGCACCATGGTATTCCTTTATAATGATATTTATTTCTTTAAAGCTGGTAGTAATTTTTCCTTTTTTATTCCTAGTTTTAGTGATTTGAGTCTTTTTCCTCCCTTGATAAAAATATCGCTAAAGTTGTGTCAATTTACTGACCTTTCAAGTGTCAAAAGTATTTTCTACTTTCTCTTGTGATTCTTTGTTTGACCCTTTGTTTATGTAGGAGTATGTTGCTTAACTTCCACATATTTGTTTCTCAAAATGTATTATTTTCTAATTTCATCACATTCAGAGGACATACTTGATATAATTTGAACCCTTTCATATTTATTTAGGTTTGTCTTATGTCCTAGCATATAGGGTATCCTGGAGAATGTTCCATGGACTCTTAAAAAGAATGAATATTCTGTATTGGACAAATTGCTCTGTAGATGCCTGTTAGGTCCAGCTGGTTTATATTATCTTTCAAGTTCTCTATTTCATAGTTGATCTGCTTAGTCTTTCTATCCCTTATTGAAAGTGGATTAGTAAAGTCTAGCAATTATTGTTGAATTGTCTATTTCTCTCTTCAGTTATGTCAGTTTTTTTTTTTTCTCCATGCCCTTTTTGGTTGTCTTCCTAGTTGCATTGGTATGTCTTCCTAATAGAGTCACCTGTTTATTACTATAAAATGTCCTTCTTTATCCCTGGCAACAGTTTTAATAAAAATCATTTCTACTTGACATTAGTACAGTATAGCCAATTCTCTCTTTGGTTGATGTTGGCATGCTATATATTTTTCAGTCATTTCACTTAAAAGCTATATCTTTGACTCTAAATGATGTCTCCCATAGATAGCATAGAGTTGGATCTTTGTTTTTTATTTAGTGTAAAAAATTTGCTTTTTGATTAGATTGTTCAATTCATTCATATTTTATATCATTATTAACATGATCAAATTTATGACTGCTATTTTAGTTTTTGTTTTTTTCTAAAATTCATATTTTGGCCCTTTTTATCTTTATCATCTTGATTAGTAAATGAATGTTTTCAGGGTAGCATTTAGTTTGCATTAATGATATATTTTAAATTTTATTTTTTTAGTGACTACACTAGGACTTGCCATATCCATATTAACTTAGCTCTATTTCATACTTGTACTCACTTAACAACAGTGAGAATAATCATCAATGTCCTGGTTAACAGTGAACTAAACTGGAAAGGAATGGGTGAATTTAGTTCAGATGACCATTATAATGACTACTGTGGGCAAGAATCCCATAGAAGAAATGGAGGAGCACTCCTAATCTACAAAAAAATTCCTGATACACACTACTTGGGTGCAACCTCCAAAATAACAGAATGATATCAGGTTGTTTCCAAGGCAAGCCATTCAACATCACAGTAATTCAAGTCCATTCCACTGCCACAGACGCCGAAGAACCTGAAGCTGATCAGTCCTGTGAAGACCTAGAAAACCTACTAGAACTAACACCAGTAACAGATGTTGTATTCATCAGTGGGGATTGGTATGCCAAAGTATGAAGTCAAGAGATACCTGGAGTAACAGGCAAGATTAGCCTTGGAGAAGAAAAGGAAGCAGGGCAAAGGCTAACTGAATTCTGCCAAGACAGTGCACTCGTCATAGCCAATACCCTTCTCAACAACACACGAGATGAGCTTACACATGGACATCACCAAATGGGCAATACCAAATCAAATTGATTACATTCTTTGTAGCCAAAGATGGTGAAGCTGTATGCTGTCAGAATAAAACAAGACCTGGAGCTGACTGTGGCTCTGCTCATCAGCTTCTGATAGCAAAATTCAGGCTGAAAGTAAAGTCAGTGGGAAATCCAGTGGCATAGTCAGGTACGACTGAAATCCAATCCCCTATAAATATGCAGTGGAGGTAACAGATAGATTCAAGGGATTAGATCTAGTTAACAGCATGCCTGAAGAACTATGAACGGATGTCTGTAATACTGTACAGGAGGCAGTGAGCAAAGCCATCCCAAAGGAAATGAAAAGCAAGAAGGCAAACGGGTTATCTCAGGAGGCTTTCAAATAGTTGAAGAAAGAAGAGAAGCAAAAATCAAGAAAGAAAGGGAAAGGTACATTCAATTAAGAGCAGCTTTTCAAAGAAGAGGACCAAGAGACAAGAAGGCCATCATCAATGAACAGTGCATAAAACGAGAAGAAAACAACAGAAGGAGAAAGAATAGAGATCTCTTTGTGAAAATTGGAAATATCAAGGGAGCATTTTGGCCACAGATGAGCACAATAAAGAACAGCAATTGTAGAGACCTAATAGACACTGAGGAGATCAAGAAGTGATGGAAATCATACACAGAAGAACTGTATGAAAAAGATCCTGATGAATTGAATTATTATGATGCTGTAGTCAGTCACCCAGGGCCAGACGTTCTGGAGCGGGAAGTCAAGAGGGCCTAAGAAGCACCACAGCTAATAAAAGTAGAGGATGCGATGGAATTCCAGTGGAACTATGCAATTCTCAAAAGGATTATGCCATCATGGTGCTGCATTCAATGTGTCAGCATATCTGGAAGACCCAGCAGGGGCCACAGAACTGCAAAAGGTCAATCCTCATCCCAATTCCCAAGAAGGGTAGTCCTGAAGAATGTGCTAAGCATCTGACAATTTAAAAACTTGAGTAATGAGAACATAGTTTCTGAAAACCATATGAAGAAGACACATAACAAAGTCAAGATTCCACTAAAATACATATATGCTTATAAGTAAAACTTCAGGGTAAGTGTACAACAGCAACAGCAACTGGTACTAGTACAGATTTAGTTCACATCTAGTAAGTATATAAAAAAATCAAAACAAATGATATTAGGCAAGTTGCCTGACCACTCTGTGCTTCCACTTCTGAGCTGTGTAATCTTAGGCAAGCTGTCTAACCCAGCCGTGCTTCCACATGTGATATGTGTGATCTTAGGCAAGTTTACTAACCTCTCTGTGCTTCCACTTCTGTCCTATATGATCTTAGGCAAGTTGCCTGACGTCTCCTTGCTGCCCCTCCTCAGCTCTTAAGCAAGTTATCTCACTGCTCAGTGCTTCTGTATCTGTGCTGTGTTCAGTTCACTTCATCTCTTAGCCCTGTCTGACTCTTTGCAACCCCAGGGACTGCAGGAGGCCAGGCTTCCCTGTTCATCACCAACTCCCACAGCTTGCTCAAACTCCTGTACATCAAGCCAGTGATGTCATTCAACCTACTCATCCTCATTCATTCCCTTGTCCTCCTGCCTTCAACCTCTCCTAGCATCTGGATCTTTTCCAATGAGTCAGTACTTCCCATCAGGTGGCCAAAGTAAGGGAGCTTCAGCTTCAGCATCAGTACTTCCAATGAATATTCAGGATTGATTTCCTTTATGATGGACTGGTTTCATCTCCTTGCAGTCCAAGAGATTCTGAAGAGTCTTCTCCAACACCACAGTTCTAAAGCATCAATTCTTCAGTGCTCAGCTTTCTTTCTATATATGACTACTGGAAAAACCATAGCTTTGATGAGATGGAGCTTTGTCGCCAAAGCAATGTCTCTGCTTTTTCATATGCTGTCCTGGTTTGTCATAGCTTTTCTTCCAAGGAATAAGCCTCCTTTTATTTCCTGGCTGCAGTAATCATCTGCAGTCATTTTGGAGCCTAAGAAAATATAGTTTGTCACTATTTCCACTGTTTCTCCATCTATTTCTTATGAAGTGATGGGACCAGATGCCGTGATCTTTGTTTTTTAAAACTTGAGCCTTACCAGCTTTGTCACTCTCTTCTTTCACTTTCATCAAGAGGATCTTTAGTTCCTCTTCGCTTGCTACCATAAGGGTGGTGCCATGTGCATATTTGAGGTTATTGATATTTCTCCTGGTAATCTTGATTCCACCTTGTGTTTCCTTGATTCAACCTTGTGCTTCATCCAGCCCAGCATTTTGCACTCTCTACTCTGCATATAAGTTAAATGAGCATGGTGATCATACACAGCTTGTCGTATTCCATTCCCAATTTGGAACCAAACTGTTGTTCCATGTCTGGTTCTAGATGTTGCTTCCTGACCCACATACAGATTTCTCAGGAGGCAGGTAAAGTGGTCTGGCACTACCATCTCTTTAAAAATATTCCACAGTTTGTTGTGATTCACACAGACAAAGGCTTTGGTGTTGTCAATAAAGCAGAAGTAGATGTTTTTTTCTGAAACTCTCTTGCTTTTTCTATGATCCAATGGATGTTGGCAATTTGGTCTCTGGTTCCACTGCCTTTGCTAAATCCAGCTTGGATATCTGGAAGTTCTCCATTCACAAACTGATGAAGCCTAACTTGGAGAATTTCGAGCATTCCTTTGCCAGCGTGTGAGATGAGTGTCGTTGTGCTATAGTCTGAACATTCTTTGGCATTGCCTTTCTTTTGGATTGCAAAGAAAACTGACCTTTTCCAGTCCTGTGGCCACTGCTGAGTTTTCCAAATTTGCTGACATATTGAGTGCAGCACTTTAACAACAGCATCTTTCAGAATTTCAAACAGCTCAACTGGAATCCCATCACCTCCACTAGCTTTGTTCATAGTGATGCTTCCTAAGGCCGATGTGATTTTGTATTCCAGGATGTCTGGCTCTAGGTGAGTGATCACACCATCATAGTTATCTGGGTCATTAAATCTTCTCTGTATAGTTCTTCTGTGTATTCTTGTCCTCTTCTTAATATCTTCTGCTTCTGTTAAGTCCATAAAGTTTCTGTGTTTTATTGTGTCTATATTTGCATGAAATATTCCCTGTGATACTTGTAATTTTCTTGAGGAAGTTGCTATTCTTTCCCATTCAGTTGTTTTCCTCTATTTCTTTGCACTGATCACTGAGGACACTTTCTTATCTCTCCTTGCTATTCT
This sequence comes from Cervus canadensis, assembly GCF_019320065.1. NCBI lineage: Eukaryota > Metazoa > Chordata > Mammalia > Artiodactyla > Cervidae > Cervus > Cervus canadensis. The sequence goes on along the minus strand of NC_057419.1, from coordinate 125,831,081 downwards.
TTGGAACTCTGCATTCAGATGGGTATATCTTTCCTTTTCTCCTTTGCCTTTCACTTCTTTTCTTTGCTCACTTATTTGTAAGGCCTCCTCAGACAACCATTTTGCTTTTTTCAGTTTATTTCTCAGGAATGGTCTTGATCACCGCCTCTTGTGCAATATCACGAACCTCTGTCCATAGTTCTTCCTGTACTCTATCAGATGTAATCCCACGAATCTATCTGTCACTTCCACTGTAAAACCGTAAGGGATTTGATGTAGGTCATATCTGAATTGTCTCATGGTTTTCCCTATTTCTTCAGTTTAAGTCTGAATTTGGCAATCAGTAGTTCATGCTTTGAGTCAGAGTCAGCTCCCAGTCTTCCTTTTGCTGACTATATAGCACTTCTCCATCTTTGGTTGCAAGAAACACAATCATTCTGATTTTGGTATTGACCACCTGGTGAGGTCCATGTTTTCTGTCGTCTCTGGTGTTGTTGGAAGAGGTTGTTTGCTATGACCACTGCATTCTCTTGGCAAAACTCTGTTAGTCTTTGCCCTGCTTTTCATTTTTTACTGCAAGGTCAAACTTGCTTGTAATGGGAGGTATCTCTTGATATCCTGCTTTTGCATTCCAGTCCCCTGTGAAGAAAAGGGCATCTTTTTTGGTGTTAGTTCTAGGTCTTGTAAGTATTCATAGAACCATTCAACTTCAGCTTCTTTGGCATTAGTGGTTGGGGCATATACTTGGATTACTGTGATATTGAATGGTTTCCCTTGGAAATGAAGACAGATTTTTTGTCCTTTTTGAGATTGCACCCATCCCATAGGAGGCAAGTAGCCTACCCTGTCTGTGCTTCCATAGCTCAGCTGTGTGATCTTAGGCCTGTTGCCTGGCCTCTCTGTTCTTTCACTTCTGAGCTCTGTGATCTTAGCCAAGTTGCCTGTATGCACTATTCTTACATATCTGAGCTGTGTGGTCTTAGGAAAGTTGCCTAAACTCTCTGTGCTTCCACATCTGAGCTGTGTCATCTTAGGCAAGTTTGCTAACCTCCCTGCTTCCACTTCTGAACTGCATGAACTTATGTAAGTTGCCTGATCTCTCTGTGCTTTCACTTTGAAGCTGTATGATCTTAGGTAATTTGCCTGACATCTCTGTGTCTCCACATCTGAGCTGTGTGATCTTATGGCAGTTCCCTACCTCTGTGTTTCCACATGTCAGCTGTGTGATCTTAGGCAATTTGGCTGACCTCTCTGTGATTCCACTTGTGATCTGTGTTATATTAGCAAGTTTCCTGAGACCTCTGTGGCTTCGTCTTCTGAGCAGTTTGATCTTCAGGAAGTTGCCTGACCTCTCTGTGCTTCCACAGCTGAGTGGTGTAATCGAGAGAAGTTACCTGACATCTCTGTGCTTACACATATGAGCTCTGTGACTCGAGGCAAGTTGCCTAACCCCCCTATGCTTCCACTTCTGTGCTACTTGGGGAAAATTGAAAGTTTGTGTGTATCACATATCTGAACTATGTGACCATAAAAATTTGCTTAACCCTAGGTGCTTCCACTCCACTTTGCAGTTGTTTGATCTTACATAAGTTGGCTAATCTCTCTGTGCTTCTACTTCTGAGGTGTATGATCTCAGGCAAAATGCCTGACAGACATCTCCTTGCATCCACTTATGAACTGCATGTTCTTAGGCATGTTGCCTGACCTCTCTGTTCTTCAACATCTGAGCTGTTTGATCTTACGGAAGTTACATCAACTCTCTGTGTTTCAACTTCTGGGCTGTGTGACCTTAGGTATATTGCCTAACAGCTCTTTGCTTCCATATCTGAGCTGTGTTACCCTAGGCAAGTTGCCCATCCTCTCTGTGTCTACCCTTCAGAGTTCCTCAATTTGATGGAACACTCTGTGTTTCCACTTAAGAGCTGATCTTAGGCAAGTTTCCTGAACTCTGTGCTTCCACTTCTCAGCCGTGATGTCTTAGGCAAGTTTCCTAACTTCTTGTGCTTTCATATCTGCATTCTGTAACCTTGGCAAGTGGCCTAACAACTCCATGCTTCCACTTCTCAGCTGTTAGATATTGTGCAAGTTGGCTAACCTCTCTGTGCTTCCACTTCTGTGTTTTGTGACCTTAGGTTAGTTGCCTAAACTCTCTATGGTTCCCCTTCTGAACTGTGTGACCTTAGACAAGCTGCACAAACTCTCTGTGCTTCAACTTCTAACCTATGTGATAGTCGGCATGTTGCGTGATTTCTCTGTGCTTCCCCTTATGAGCAGTGTGTTCTAGGCAAGTTGTGCGGTCTCTGTGGCTCCACATCTGAGGTGTGTGATCTTAAGCCACTTTTGTAACATCTCTGTGCTTCCACTTATAGGCTGTGTGAACTTAGATAAGTTGCCTCACCTCCTTATGTTTCTACGTATGAGCTGTGTGATCTTAGGCATCTGACCTGTACTTCCACTTAAGAGCTGTTTGATCTTAGGGAAGTTGCTTGAACTCTCTCAAGGCTTCACTGTCCATTCCCAACTCCCAGAGCTTGCTGAAACTCCTGTATATAGAGTCGGTGATGCCATCCAACTTACTTATCCTCTATCATCCACTTGGAATCCTGCAATCAAAATTTCCCGGCATTTGGGTCTTTTCCAGTGAGTCAGTTTTTCGCATCAGGTGGCCAATGTATTGGAGCTTCAGCTCCAACATCAGTCCTTCCAATTTATGTTCAGGACTGATTTCCTTTAGGATGGACTGGTTTCATCTCCTTGGACTCCAAGAGGCTGTCAAGAGTCTTCTCCAGCTCCCCAGTTCAAAAGTCATTTCTTCTGTGTTCAGCTCTCTTTACTGTCCAACTCTCACATCCATACATGACTACTGGAAAAACCATAGCTATGACTAGACGGACCTTTTTCAGCAAAGTAATGTCTCTGCTTTTTCATATGCTGTCTAGATTGGTCACATCTTTTCTTCCAGGGAGAAGCATCTTTTAATTTCCTGGCTGCACTCACCATCTGCAGTCATTTTGGAGCCCAAGAAAATAAAGTCTGATACTCTTTTCATTGTTTCTCCATCTATTTGCCATGAAGTGATGGGACCAGATGCCATGAACTTCCTTTTTTGAATGTTGAGTTTTAAGCCTGCTTTTTCACTCTCCTCTTTCACTTTCATCAAGAGGCTCTTTAGTTGTTCTTTGCTTCCTGCCATAAGTGCGGTGTCATCTGCACATTTGAGGTTATTGATATGTCTCCCAGCAATCTTGATTCCACCTTGTGCTTCATTCAGCCTGCCATTTCACAAGATGCACTCTGCATATAAGTTAAATTAGCAGGGTGATTATATACAGCCTTGTTGAACTCCTTTCCCAGTTTAGAACCAGTCTGCTGTTCCATGTCCGGTTCCAACTATTGCTTCTTGACCCACACACAGATTTCTCAGGAGACAGGTAAGGTGATCTGGTATCCCCATCTCTTTAAGAATGTTCCACAGTTTGTTGTGATCCACAAAAATACTTTGGTGTAGTCAATGAAACAGAAGTAGATGTGTTTCTGATACTCTCGCTTTTTCTGTGATACAATGGATGTTTCCAATTTGATCTCTAGTTCCTCTTTGTTAAATTTAGCGTGAATATCTGGAATTTCTCAGTTCATTGTCTGTTGAAGCCTAGCTGAGAGAATTTGGAGCATTCCTTTGCTAGCGTGAGAGATGATTGCCATTGTGTGGTCGTTTCAATGTTCTTTGGCATTGCCTTTCATTGGGATTGCAATAAAACTGACCAATTCCAGTCCTGTGGCTACTGCTGAGTTTTCTATATTTCCTGGCATATTGAGTGCAGTACTCACAGCATCATCTTTTCGGATTTGAAATAGCTCAACTGGAATCCCATCACCTACATTAGCTTTGTTCATGGTGATGCTTTCTCATCCCCACATGACTTTGCATTCCAGGATGTCTGGCTCTAGGTGAGTGATCACACCATCATGGTTATCTGGGTCATTAAGATCATTTTGGTATAGTTCTTCCATGTATTCTTACCACCTCTTCTTAATACCTTCTGCTTCTTTTAGGTCCATACCATTTCTGTCCTTTATTGTGTCCTTATCTTAGGTTTGAGAGATAAAAGATTTCATGGGAAGAGACTCACACTATATGAAAAAAAAAAAAAAAAACCTCAAGTAGTAGTGGCTTGCCATTGAGCTGCCTTTTGCACTGGTGGTGGGATGATTTTCAGTGCTCTAATGAGTAAGCCCACCAGTCTACTTCAGGCTCACTTTGTACTAGGCCAATCCATGGTAACGACTTAAAGTAAGCTGCTTATGTATATGCCTTCATGTGAAAGAGCAATGCTGAGTTAATTTCCTTCTATTTCAAATAATGACTAATATTTATACTGATAAAGTTAGTGTACTGTGGAGTACAATAATCATTTGCCTCATTCTCAACATTGTTTAGTTTATATTGCTATTTTTGTCTTCAGTGAAAGTATTTTCCTTTTTTAATATTCTATTTTTATACTGGAGGAAAATTGGTTAGCAATGTTGTGATAGTTTATGTCTACAGCAAAGTGACTCAGTTATACATATATCTATTCTTTTTCAAATTTTTTTCCTGTTTATGTCCTTACAGAGTATTCAGCAGAGTTTCCTGTGCTATTGAGTAGGTCCCTGTTGGTTATGCATTTTAAATACAGCAGTGTGTACCTGTCAATCCCAAATATAGTTAACTGAAATATGTCTTTTATCATGAGTCACTTTAAATTAGTGTTGGAAGTAAACAGAATGTACATTTTATTAATGATAACATATTAATTAGAAAAAAATATTCATTAGGCACAGTACCAGACATTAGAAAACAAGTGTCTCAAGATTTCTCTTCTCTTGAAAATCAAAAGCATAGGAAAATATTGAGTAAAATAGTCTTCCCCCCAAGAGAACTAGCAAATTCTCTTTACTGCAGAAAAACAAAAATGTTTATAACTGAACTACAAGACTCTAGGTGAAACTAGTTAAAACTGATCATTAGACAGTCTATAAATCTATGTTCCATTTAGGTGCTTGCTAATTTATCTTCTCTGTTTATGGATTATATCGAAGAGCATTTGGACCTTCAAAATCACAAAATCACTGAGAGAAAATTAATTGTTACCAATAGCAAACAGTTTAGTTACTGTCATTTTTAAATATAACTTATTCAATAACCATACCAACATATTTTATGATTGCTCTCTAGTTCTATCAATACATATTGACTCATTAGAATCTTAGTGGAGAAGAGGCACAGATTATTAAAAACTTGAATAATGAGCATGTAGTTTTTCAAAACTATATGAAGAAGACACATAATAAGTCAAGATTCTGATAAAATACATATTTGCTTGTAATAAAACTTCAGGGTAAATGTACCACTGCAACTGTAACTGGTACAAATACAGACTTGGTTAACATCTAGTAAGTATATAAGAGGATCTAAACAAACCAAAAAAAATGGGGGAAGCGAGTTCATGCTGAACTTAAACTTTTGCGTGGAGACATTCAACATTAGTGGACAAAGCGATACTTGGGAAAAGAAAACGTGCTCAGTGTTATACATGATTTCAAGTTATGAGTCGTTCGAGAAAAAATTATTAGAGGACTAATTAAGCAAAGTAATCACTGATGGTGTAAACAGCAGCAGAAGTTTTGCTGAGCAGAAGATTTAAACCTCAGATTAAAGATAAAGCTCCTGAAGAATTGATGGTAATAAAACACAATGGAAATGCTGCAATGGAAATATGAAAATAAGACAACGTTTTAGAGTAGACTGGTGAAACTAAAACAATGAGATACCACTACATTTAATGGAATGGTCAAATACAAAAATCTGACAAACCAGTTACTGGCAAAGATGAGGAACAATAGGAACTCTCATTCGTTGTCAGTGGATTGCAAAATGGTAGAATCACTTTGGAAGCAATTTCTTACAGAGTTATTATACATATATATATAGAGTTGTTATACAACATGATCTATCAATTACACTCCTAGATTGTTCAGCAAATGATTTGATAGTTAATGCCCACACAAAAACATGCACATGAATTTTATAACAGCTTAATTCATACTCTCTCTCACCCACAAATTGGAAGCAATGAACTATCAAATCACAAAAAGAAATGGATGAAACCTGAATGAATGTTATTAAGTAAAATAAGCTAGTCTGGAAAAGGTTATACACTGCATGCTGCCAATTATAGGACGCTCTGGAAAAGGTCAAACTGTAGAGCAAATAAAAATTATCAGAGGCTTCTTTCTTTTGCTTCAGAAGAGTTTTATTCGTTTGGATAAGTTATGTCAACGCCTTATCCTCTCCTACTTTGACACACACATCCACTCATTCAGAGTCTTCGTCGCACCAGAGTTCATACAGTGTAATGTTATTGTGTGCTGCGGGAACCTCAACATTGGGAGGGTTGAGGTTATCGCAGGTTGCCGCGGCAAGTTTCAGATTCCGCACCCTGGACACAAATTTCACAAGGTCCATCTCGAGCTGGGTTAAGGTAGCGAACATACAGTCTTTGTCTGGGGAGGCCTTTTTCTTTTTCTGTCCCAGAGAGCCAAATGAACCACCCTGACGGGCAGGAGGAGTCTGCACATTACTCTCACCACTCTCTCCTGTCAGCTCCACTGTCACGTACATGAGCACAATGAAGAAAAGCCCGAGCAACACGATCTTAAACCAGTCTTGGGCATGCTCTGGTTGATTCTGCTGAATTAGACAGTGTCCTCCGCAGAGCACCTGACTCTGGAGTTCTTCGGCTTTCTCTCTCAGGGAAGTAAACATTAAAGCGTAGACATACGTAACAGCCATGGAAAAGCACAGGAACCATTTGACGGACCACATGGTGAGCCGAGAGGAAACAGCTCCTGGTGTGCTGGTCTGCCCTGGCACCTGGAGACTGAGGACCAGCCAAGCTTGGCCCTTGGTGATGTCACAATGGGCCCCGCCCCAGCCAGAACCCATGTGGTCATTGTGATGACTTCAGGGCAGAGGGTAAGGAGGCTTGTGGGGGTCAATTGGGAGTAGGGCTTAAAGGGAAATGGCGACATTCCCAGAGGGCAATTGAAAAAGAGGTGGGGAGTGACAGAATGCCATTTCCGTGACAGTGTATTCTTTCTCAACCTGGTGCTCTACTGGGAGGGTGGTTCCATCTTCGATTTTCATTATTCCATTTGTTGAATCCAGACCCTGGGCTGAGCAGAGCAGGTCCATGGGCATGTGCCCCTATGGAGCAGAGGGACAAGTGGGAAAGTAAGATATTAAACCAGAGGCCACAAACTAGAAGCCACTGATGTGTTTTGTGTGGCTACACTGTTCCTAAAAATGACTGAGCTCAGTCGCTGTCGTGTCTGACTCCTTGAGACCCCATGGACAGTAGCCCACCAGCTCCTCAATCCCTGGGATTTCCCAGGCAAGAATATTGGAGTGGGTTTCCATTTCCTTCTCCAGGCATAGAGGCTGTTTTAGGGCAGTGAAACTATTCTGTATGATGTTATGGAAAATACATGACACTACATATTTGTGAAAATTGGAAGAACCTTACAGCACACAATTAAATCAATGCATGTATATTTTTAAAAACTTTGACGTCAAGAATGGAATGCAGAATTTGACTAAAGAATGGAATTATATTACAAATGTATGAAACCACCTCACTAAGATCCCCTGACTTAAGTAACTTTGGAAATGAATGGAGTTTGCAAGACTGAAAGTAAAATATAAAAGCAGTGTAATCTAGTTGATAGTGTTGTTTCTCGTAGGGGTACAGGTTAACAATCCTGATATTGTTACACGTGCATACTTGAACAGTGAAACAGATGGCACATGAGCATACATACATATATTTCTTTAACTTCTTAGCCGAAAGGGTTTAAGAGAAATGATACTCCCAAAATCTGAAAGAAACAATTATGTAGAAATAAGCACAGATCTTGGTTCCCAATATTCTTTTCCAATAAAAGGAACCAGGCTTCTTGGAGAAATTACTGATTGTAGGGCTCAGAGAGGAAATATAGAAGAGGAGTCTGGGGGAATCTTATTGTATCAAAAAGGAAGTGCTTAAAAAATTTAAAAAAAAGATAAAAAAGCCCTGAAGTAACAGGGTTATGTCAAAGAAGACAGGAATGAGCTTCCAATGGCCAAAGCTATAACAAAATGAGCAACGTAATAAATTAAGTAAGTTATCTTTTGGGATTATACCCCAAAGTATAAAGTGAATATCTACAGGTCCATACTGATATAAATAAATGATTGAATACATGTGAGAGAATAGATCAATTTCCCTTGCAGAAGAATTTCAGATAATTGACTTAGGTAATTGTGCTCTCAAGGAGGTGGAGTGTAACTCCCTATTCCTTAAGAATGAGTTACACATGGTGACTTCATTCCAAAAAATACAACAATATGGAGAGGGAGAAAAAGAGTAACTTGACAGTGGAATAACCTGACAAACGCTATTTCAGCCAAGTGGTCAAGGTCAACATTACCAGGGATAAGGCATGTAGATTGTATTATGTGGTAAAAAAGGACACTCCATCTCTGCAGTCTTCCTCCCCCCAAACCTGTGAAGTGAAAGTGAAAATGAAAGTCACTCAGTCATGTCTGACTCTTTGCAACCCCATGGACTATACTGTCCATGAAATTCTCTAGGCCAGAATACTGGAGTGGGTAGCCTTCCCTTCTCTGGGGGATCTTCCCAACCCAGGGATCAAACCCAGGTCTCCCCCAATGCAGGTGGATTCTTTACCAGCTGAACCACAAGGAAGACCCCCCCAAAAATCCATAGTCCCAGGCTAATAGGAAAAGCATCAGACAAATCCAAGTTGAGGAACATTTTATAAAATGCCTGACTCGTACTCCTCAAAACTATCAAGGTCGTGAAAAATAAAGGAAGTCTGAGAAATTGTCACATCCAAGAAGAGCCTAAAGAGACATCTGCTACATACAATGTAGGATCTGGGATGGGTTCCTGGATCAGAAAAAGGACATTGGGTAAAAACTAAGAAAATCTTAATACGAAAAAAATCTTAGAAATAAAGTAGGCACTCTAATTTATAACAATATGCGTGATATTTTAGAGCTTTCTGATACACAGCAACTATCTTCGCTTTTTTGTTAGTAAAATCATTCTAAGGTTTTTTAAAGTTTATTTTTAAAACATAGAGCAATGGAGGTAACATTAACATTATTTGCTGATGACAGGAGACTCCAAAGAAAAGTACTCTATGCAGTCACCCTTTCCTATCCATGGGTTTTGCATGCAGGGATTCACGAAGTGTGGATTAAAAATATTTATTCAAAAAAGTTCCAGAAATTTCCAAAGATCAAAATTCAAATTTACCACATGCTGTCAACTTTTACATATCATTTACATTGTACTCGGTATTATAAGTAATCTAGAGATGATTTAAAGTCTATGACAGGATATGTGCAGTTTATATGCAAATACTAAAATGCTATGCTACTTATTATAAGGGACTTGAACATCTGTGGATTTGGGTATTTGATCTTTGGCGGTGGTGTCTTATAACCAATCTCCCACAAATATTGAGGGACAGATGTATTTTAAGGAAATTGAGCTATATGGCTGGATAAAAATAATAATATACAGAACTGTCTTCCTACACACTAACAACCAATTACATTTATAATGGAAGACACCATTTATAGTAGCTAGAAACAGATAAACATTAAGAATATATTTAAGAACAAATATGCAATAGCTATTTGAAGAAAATTCTGAAATCCTACTGAAAAACACAATGAAATGCATGATAAAATGGAAAGATGTATCTTTTGGGAGTATGAACAGATTTTATACAGATATCAATTGTACCCAAATTATTCTGAAGTTATGATGAGATTTCAACAAAAGTACTAATATGATTGGTATGAGAAATAAGCTAATTCTATAATATATGTGGAGAAATAAACATGTTATAAGAGGCAGGACATTTCTGAAAAAGAAGATGAATGAGCATGAAGGTTGTCCTTACTAGATTTTAAAGCGTATGGATAGCTTACATGCTTCCATAGAAAAGTACTGGTATACGACTAGTACTGGTACATGGTTAGACTTACAGCTCATGAGGTAAGAAGTGAAAGCAGAAATCAACTCAAATACACACACATACAGCTTTTGTAGGAATGTGGCACCCCCCAAAATTCATGTTGTAAACCTAATGTCCAGTGTGATGATATTAGAAGGTGGGGCCTTAGGGAGATATTTAGGTCATGAGGGTGGAGCCCTCAAGAACGGAGATTAATGCTCTTACAAAGAGAACTCACAGAGCTCCAAAGCTCCTTTTGCCATGTGAGAACACAGTAAGTTCCTTCCATAGGAATCTTCAAACTGAAATTTCAAAGATTCAAACTTGCATTCCCATGTCCAGTGACGTAAGTTAATTCAAGTGTCTGTTGGACATTGTCATATGTGTGCATCCTCTACAGGGGGTTGTGCTTTTGTGTATTTTACAGCAGAGTCCTGTATAGAGTACATTAGAACCCTATGTTGATTTCTAGCCCAGGATGTCTGAAAGCACGTGTAAAAGAGCAGTATACCCTATGACCCAGCAATCCCACTCCTAGGCATATACCCTGAGGAAACAAAAATTGAAAAAGACACATGTATCCCATTGTTCATTCCAGCACTATTTACAATAGCTAGAATATGGAAGCAACCTAGATGTCCATCAACACATGAATGGATAAAGGAGTTCTGGTGCTTATACACAGTGGAATATTACTCAGTCATAAAAAGGAGTCAGTTCCAAAATTTGAGTCAGTTCTAATAAGGTGGATCAGCTTCCCTTGTGGCTCAGCTGGTAAACAATCTGCCTGCAATACAGGAGGCCTGGGTTCGATTCCTGGGTTGGGAAGATCCCCTGGAGAAAGGAAAGGCTACCTACTCCAGTATTCTGGCCTGGGGAATTTTCCATGGACTGTATTGTCCATGGGGTCGCAAAGTGTTGGACACAACTGAGTGACTTTCACTTCACTAATAAGGTGGATGAACTTAGAACCTATTGTACAGAGTGAAGTAACTCAGAAAGAGAAAGAGAAATATCATAACCCATATATATGGAATCTAGAGAAATGGTACTGAAGAACTTATTTACAGGGCAGCAGTGGAGAAACAGACATTGAGAATAGACTTATGGGCATGGGAAGAGGGGAAGAGAGAGTGAGATATATGGAGTAAAGAGTATACATGAAGATATATATATAGAGAGATATAGATATAGATATAGATGATATATGGATATAAAGAGTAACATGGAAACTTACATTACCATATGTAAAGTAGAAAGCAACGGGAATTTGCTGTATGGCTCAGGAAACTCAAACAGGGTCTCTGTATCAACCTAGAGAGGAGGAAGATAGGAGGGAAGTTCAAAAAGGAGGGGATATATGTATACCTATGGCTGATTCATGTTGAGGTTTGACAGAAAACAACAAAATTCTGTAAAGCAATTATCCTTCAATAAAAAAATTAATTTTTTAAAAAAGCAGCAGTATACAGCCAATTCTGTTATCTGGGTACTAAGGCTAACTTTGCTGGACTTATGAACAAATTGGGCTTAAAAGTGCACTCTTAGAATGGAACTTGTTCATACACAGGAGACTTCCTATAGGAGAGAAGTTTGCAATTCAGAAAAGGACCCTCATCTGGCCATACTGCTACCCTGATCTTATACCTCTAGCCTCCAGAACTGTAAGAAATAAATTTCTGTTATTCACAAGCACCTCTATGCCTGGTATTTTGTTATAGCAGCCCAAATGCACTAAGATACATAGACACACATACTCATTAAGAATATGATAAAGGTAGAAGGTGTCATTTTACACTGGGAGAAGAAAGTTTCTTCAACTAATGTTGATGCATTATATAGTAACCCTCTGAGAAAAAAAATATAAACTTGAAGAATTATTTTTCTATACCCCATTTTTCACATATCAAGTTCCCTACTTGAAATGTGGTTTATCTATCTTTGATTGCAATGCTCACTTATGCTTCAAAATTCAATTCAAGAACCCCCTCTGTCTTCCCCTTCTCCCTCTTGCTAAGAAACTCATCACAAATGATTAGATGAGATCAATCAAGACAGATATCCATGACAGGGGTCCTAGAGGCATAATGGGCCAGAGTGAGATGTTAGAAGTGAAATAGGGGTGAAGTGGATATCCATGAAGTCAGAGTAGCCTAGTATGGGGAGTCAGAATTCAAATAGGGTGTAGCATGTGTAGCATGAGATGTCAGAATTTGAGTAAGGAAAAAAGGATGTCCATGCTAGGACGTGTAATGGGCAGTTGGTGCCAAAGTGGGATTAGGAGACATTCACAGAGCAGAGCAGCTTGCTACAAGAGTCCGTTTAGCCCGGAGGATATTAAATAGGAAGCTGGCTAGGCATACAGAGTAAAAGCCTCAGTCCAGAGAAGATGAAATCCACAAGGAGGAGGCAGATTTGTGTAGAAAGTCAGAGGCCAAGCAAGGTGAGGAGGGCATCCATGGATGGAGGTGGGCCGGCTCTGTGTGGGCAGTTAGAGATTGAGTGGAACAAGGAGAGTATCTGCACATGGGGTGTTCCAGTGCAGAGTATCAGAGCCCAGGCAGGGTGAGGGGGTATGTTTATATAAGGGTTGCCTGGAGAGGGTGTCAGAGCCTGGATATGTTGAGAAAGGCATTCACGTGAGTTGGGCACAATCCAGCATTTTGTGATATCAGAGTCTGAGCTATATCAGGAGGATACACACACACACACACACACACACAGGCATGCACACACATGTACACTTCCCAGACTGTGCCAATGAGAGGAACTGGGAAATAATGAGTACATACAGATCTCATATACTGGATTCTAAATTTCATTTTCCACTAAAAATACTTGAGACTTCTTGGAGAAATTGTTAATTCCATGGGTAGGACAGGAAAAGTATAAGATGAGCCTGGAATATCTTGTACCAAAAGCATCAAATTTTTCAGAGAACGCTGGAGAGATGTCCAAAGGACAGAGAGCCAGGCTTAAGGGGGTTCTCACTGTCTGAGGCTGGAACAATGTGAACTTCGAAGTAAATAACAATAGTGACAGATCTTGATTCATTTAGTAAAATAAGAGACCCTTAATCAAATAGACACAAATAAATTAATACAACTAATTTTGGTGAGGCATAAAATATTTATATACTTTAAAATACAAAAAATTTTTAAAATACAAGATAGGGGAGAGTAACTTGACAGTGGAAAATCTTGTCAGCAACCACTTTAATCAAGTGACCCAAGTGAATATCATCAATATTGGGACACACTGAAATCATGAACCACCTGATAGAATGAGATTATATGAACACAGTATCATTTCTGTCATTTTCCTGTCAAAGATGCAAAACATGAAATTTGTCATGAGCAAATACTGGATGGAGCAAAATTGCGGAGAATTCTACAAAATAACTGACCTCTAGTTTTGTCACCAGAGTAATACTGCCTCATAGAATGAGTTGGGAAATGTTTCTTTCCACTTCTATGAACACATTTAGAATGTATGTGTGGAGAATTAGCATGATTTTTGGTTTAAATATTTGGCAGAGTTCAGCAGCGAGGCTATCGGGATCTAGGTAGGGTAAGGGGGGACTTTTGTGAGGTGGGTTGGGCAAAAAGTTTTAAAATGACTAATTTTATCTCTTGCTATTCAGATTTTCATTTTCTTCTTGAGTCAATTTCAGTCATTTGTGTATTTCCAGAAATTTGTCCATTTCATCTAAATTTTCTAACTAGCATCATGGTATTCCTTTACAATTATATTTATTTCTCTAAAGTTGGTAGCAATTTTTTCTTTTTTATTCTTAATTTTAGTCATTTGAGTCTTCTTCCTCCCTTGATCAAAATCGCTTAAGTTGTGTCAATTTATTGACCTTTCTCAGAGAAGGCAATGGCACCCTGCTCCAGTACTCTTGCCTGGAAAATCCCATGGATGGAGGAGCCTGGTGGGCTGCAGTCCATTCGGTCCCGAAGAGTCGGACACGACTGAGCAACTTCACTTTCACTTTTCACTTTCCTTCATTGGAGAAGGAAATGGCAACCCACTCCAGTGTTCTTGCCTGGAGAATCCCAGGAACGGGGGCGCCTAGTGGGCTGCCGTCTATGGGGTCGCACAGAGTCGGACACGACTGAAGCGACTTAGCAGCAGCAGCAGCATCAGCAGCATTAACATTTCTAAATAACCAAATTTTAATTTGTTGAGTATCTCTGTGGTTTTTCTATTCTCTATTCCATTAATTTTGCTCTAGAATTAATTGTTTACTATGAATGCCTATTTGAGTTTAGTTTGCTACATCCCCTCACATAGGTGTGGTGTGTTTTCTCTTTCATTCTTCTCAAAGTAAAGTTGATCCTTGAACAACAGGCATATGAACTGTGTAGGTCCATTTATACAAAGATTTTTTTTCAACAGTAAACACTGCAGCACTACACCATCTGCAGCTGGTTGAATCTGCAGAGGTGAAATCACGGATTTGGAAGAACCACATAGAGGGCCAACTACAAGTTATATATGGATTTTCGACTGCAGAAAAGGTGGTTGCCCTAAACCCCGCACTGTTGAAGAGCCAGATGTATTTTCTACTTTCTCTTGTGATTCTTTCTTTGACCCTTTGATTATTTAGGAGTATGCTGTTTAACTTCCACATATTTGTCTGTTTCTCAAGATGTTTTGTTTTCCAATTTTATTATATTCAGAGGATGGGTTTGATATGGTTTGAACCCTTTAATATTTATTTAGGTTTATCTTATGTCCTAGCATATAGGGTATTCTAGAGAATGTTCCCTGCACCCTTAAGAAGAATGCATATCCTGTATTGGATAAATTGCTCTATAGATGTCTGTTAGGTCCATCTGGTTTATATTATCATTCAAGATCTCTATTTCATTGTTGATCTTCTGCCTAGTCTTTCTATCCATTATTGAAAGTGGATTAGTAAAGTATAGCAATTATTGTTGAATTGTCTATTTCTTTCTTCAATTCTATCAGTTTTTTTTTCCTCCATGCATTTTTCTGTTGTTTTGTTAGGTGCATATATAATTATTATGTCTTCCTAATAGAGTCCCCTTTTTATCATTATGAAATGTCCTTCTTTACCCCTAGTATCAGTTTTTAATAAAAATCTTTTTTTTTCCTTAGTACAGTATACCCAATTATCTCTTTGGTTGATGTTTGCATTATATGTATTTTTCAGTCATTTCATTTAAAATGTATATCTTTGACTCTAAATTATGTCTCCTGTAGAGAGCATATAGTTTTATCTTTGTTTTTTATCTAGTCTCAGAATATTTGCTTTTTGATTAGATTGTTCAATTCATTCATAATTTACATAATTATTCAGTTCAGTTCAGTCAATTAGTTGTGTCTGATCCTTTGAAACCCCATAGACTGCAGCACTCCAGGCTTCCCTGTCCATCACCAACTCCCAGAGCTTGCTAAAACTCATGGCCATTGAGTCGGTGATGCCATCCAACCATCTCATCCTCTGTCATCCCCTTATCCTCCCTCCTTCAATCTTTCCCAGCATCTTGGTCTTTTTCAATGAGTCAGTTCTTCGCATCAGGTGGCCAAAGTATTGGAACTTCAGCTTCAGCATCAGCCCTTCCAGTGAATATTCAGGACTGATTTCCTTTAGGATTGACTGGTTTGATCTCCTTGCAGTCCAGGGGACTCTCAAAAGTCTTCTCCAGCACCACGTTTAAGATCATCAATTCTTGGGCTTCAGCTTTCTTTATAGTCCAATTCTCACATCCCTAGATGACTACTGGAAAAACCATAGCTTTGACTGGACGTTTGTTGGCAAAGTAATGTCTCTACTTTTTAATATGCTGCCTAGGTTGGACATAGCTTTTTTTCCAAGGAGCAAGTGTCTTTTAATTTCATAGATGCAGTCACCATCTGCAGTGATGTTGGAGCAAAAATAATAATAATAATAATAATAAAGTCTCTCACTGTTTCCATTGTTTCCCCATCTATTTGCCATGAAGTCATGGGACCGGATGTCATGATCTTAGTTTTCTGAATGTTGAATTTTAAGCCAGCTTTTCCACTCTTCTCTTTCATTTTCATCAAGAGGCTCTGTAGTTCATCTTTGCTTTCTGCCATAAGGGTGGTGTCACCTGTGTGTCTGAGGTTATTGATATTTCTCCTGGCAATCTTGATTCCAGCTTGTGCTTCATCCAGCCTAGCGTTTTGCATCATTATTAATATGATCAAATTTATAACTATTTTATTTTTTCCAAAATTCATGTTTTTTGTCCTTCTTTTTATCTTTATTGCCTTCATTTATAAATGAAATTTTTCAGTGTAGCATTTGGCTTGCATTAATGATATAGTTTAAGTTTTATTTTCTTAGTGACTACACTAGGACTTTCTGTATTCATATTAACTTATTAGCTCTACTTTATATTTTTACTAACTTAATGACAGAATAATCATCAACATCCTGGGTAACAGTGAACTAAACTGGACAGGAATGGGTGAATTGAATTCAGATGACCATTGTATCAATTACTGTGGGCAAGAATCCTATAGAAGAAATGGAGGAGAAATCATAATCAAAAAAAGAATCCTGATATGCTCTACTTGGGTGCAACCTCCAACACGACAGAATGATCTTGGTTCTTTCCAAGGCAAGCCATTCAGCATGATAGTAATTCAAGCCTATGCCCCTACCACAGATGCCAAAGAAGCTGAAGTTGATCAGTCCTATGAAGACCTAGAAGACCTCCTAGAACTAACACCAAAACCAGATGTTCTATTCATCAGTAGGGATTGGTATGCCAAAGAAGGAAGTCAAGAGATACCTGGAGTGACAGGCAAGTTTGGCCTTGGAGAACAAAATGAAGCAGGGCAAAGGCTAACTGAGTTCTGCCAAGAGAATGCCCTCGTCAGAGCAAATACCCTTTCTAAGCAACACAAGAGACGGGTTTACTCATTAACATCACCAAATGGTCAATACTGAAATCAGATTGATTACATTTTTTGTAGTCAAAGATGGAGAAGCTGTATGCAGTCGGAAAAAAACAAGACCTGGAAGCTGTTCATCAGCTTCTCATAGCAAAATTCATGCTTAAGCTAAAGAATGCAGAGAAAACCAGTAGAACAGTTGTATATAACTGAAATCCAATCCCCTATGAATATGCAGTGGAAGTAACAAATAGATTCAAAAGATTAGATCTAATTAACAGCATGGCTGAAGAACTATGGGCAGAGGTCCATAATACTGTACAGGAGGCAGTGAACAAAGCCATGCCAAAGAAAAAGAAAAGCAAGAAGTCAAAGAAGCTATCTCAGGAGGCTTTAAAATAGCTTAAGAAAGAAGAGAAGCAAAAACCAAGGGAGAAAGGAAAAGGTACATCCAACTAAACGCAGCGTTCCACAGGAAAATGGAGAGACAAGAAGGCCTTAATCAATGAACAGTGCATAAAACCAGAAGAAAACAAGAGAAGGAAAAAGAATAGAGATCTCTTCATGAAAATTAGAAATATCAAGGGGAAATTTTGGCCAAAGATGGGCACAATAAAGGACAGCAATGGTAGAGACCTAGTAGATGCTGAAGAGATCAAGAAGAGATGGAAGGCATACACATAAGGACTGTACGAAAAAGATCCTAATGAACCAGATTATTATGATAGTATGGTCAGTCACCCAGGGCCAGACATTCTGGAGTGTGAAGTCAAGAGGACCTTACCTACTTTATTAACTACTGTTAATAAAGCTAGAGAATGCGACAGAATTCAGTAGAACTGTCCAAAACCCAAAAGGATGATGCCATCATGGTGTTGCATTCAATATGTCAGCAAATCTGGAAGACCCAGCAGTGGCCACAGGACTTCAAAAGGTTAATCCTCATCCCAATTCCCAAGAAGGGTAGTACTGAAGAATGTGCTAAACTATCAGACAACTACACTCATCTCCCATACTAGTAAAAGTCAGGTTTAAAAACTTGCATGCTAGGCATCAGCATTATTTGAATCAAGAACTTCCAGCAAGCTGGGTTTAGTAAAGGAAGAAGCACCAGAGATCAAATTGACAGTATTTGCTGGATCACAGAGAAAGCAAGGGCATGCCAAAAATCATCTATGTCTGTTTCATCGATTATGCTAAAGCTTCCGACTGTGTGGATCATAACAAATTAATGAAAGCTCTTAAAGAGATGAGAATACCAGACCCTCTTACCTGTCCCCTGAAAAACCTGTATATGGGTCAAGAAGCAACAGGTAGCAACCTGTATGAACCAACTGATTGGTTCAAGATTGAGAAACAAGAGCCTCAATAAGTCGTGCTGGGAAAACAGATAGCTACATGTAAAAGAATGAAATTAGAATACTTCCTAACACCATACACAAAAATAACCTCAAAATGGATTAAAGACCTAAATGTAAGACCAGAAACTATAAAACTTTTAGAGGAAAACACAGGCAGAATACTCGATGACATAAATCAAAGCAAGATCCTCTATGACTCACCTCCTAGAGTAATGGAAATAAAAACAAAAGTAAACAAGTGGGACCTGATTAAACTTAAAACTTTTTCCAGGAAAAGAAACTATAAGCAAGGTGAAAAGGCAACCCTCAGAATGGGAGAAAATAATAGCAAATGAAACAACTGACAAAGGATTAATTTCCAAAATATACAAGCAGCTTATATAACTCAATAGCAGAAAAAACAAACAAGTCAATCAAAAAGTGGGGAAAAGACCTAAACAGACATTTCTCCAAAGAAGACATATAGATGGCTAACAAACACATGAAAAGATGCTCAATATTGCTCATATTAGAGAAATGCAAATCAAAACAAATGCAAATGAGATATCACCTCACACCACTCAGAATGGCCATCATCAAAGAGTCTACAAACAATAAATACTGGAGAGGGTGTGGAAAAAAGGGAACCCTCTTGCACTATTGGTGGGAATGTAAATTTATACAGCCACTATGGAAGACAGTATGGAGATTCCTTAAAAAAAAAAAAAAACTAGAAAGAAAACCACCATATGACCCAGTAACCCCACTCCTAGACATATACCCTGAGGAAACCACAATCAAAAAAGACACATGTACCCCAATGTTCCCTGTAGCACTGTTTACAATAGCTAGAACATGGAAGCAACCTAGATGTGCATCAGCAGATAAATGGATAAAGAAATGGTGGTATATATACACAATGGAATATTACTCAGCCATAAAAAGGAATGTATTTGAATTAGTTCTAATGAGGTAGATGAATCTAGAGCCTATTATACAGAGTGAAGTACATCACAAAGAGAAAGATATATATTGTACACTAATGCCAATATGGAATCTAGAAAGATGGTACCAAAGTCATTATTTGCAGGGCAGCAATGGAGAAACAGACATAGAGAACCGACTTATGGACAAGGGGAGAGGGGAGGAAAGAGTGAGATATATGGAGAGAGTAACATTGAAACTTACATTGCCATATATAAAATAGATAACCAATGGGAATTTTCTCTGTCTCAGGGAACTCTAACATGGGCTCTGTATCAACCTAGATGGGTGGGATGGGGATGGAGATGGGAGGGAGGTACAAGAGGGAGGGGACATATGTATAATTATGGCTGATTCACCTTTAGTTTTGAGAGAAAATGAAAAAATTCTGTAAAACAATTATCCTTCAACTAAAAATAAATAAACTTTGAGAAAAAACAACAACAACAACAACTACACTGATTTAGGGCTTCCCTGGTGGCTCAGGAGTAAAGAATCTGCCTGCCAATGCAGGAGACATGAGTTTGATCCCTGATCTGGGAAGATCCCATGTGCTGTAAAGCAACTAAGCTTGTTCTCTGGAGTCCAGGAGTCACAACTAGAGACCCCATGTGCCACAACTACTGAAGCCTGCATGCCCTAGAGCCCATGCTCCACAACAAGAAAAACTACCACAGTGAGAAGCCTGCACTACAAGTAGAGAGTAGTCCTGCTTGCTGCAACTAGAAAAAGAAAATCCCTCTAAGCAACAAAGACTCAGTACAGTCAAAAATAAATAAATTTAAATTTAAAAAACTTAATTGATTTAAACATAACAGAGAAGGACCATTAGAAGTAATATAAAGTCTGAATTAGATGACATGGTTAGACAGCATCATCGATTCAATGAATATGAATTTGAGCAAACTCAGGGAGATAGTGAAGGACAGGGAACCCTGTGTGCTACAGGTCATGGGGTCACAAAGAGTTGGACATGACTTACTGACTGGACAACAATAACAAAGCCTGACTTGTAGGATACTTTTTGAATAACTATAATAAAGCAAATGCAAATAGCTACTGCTAAAAAAAAAAAAAAAAAGATTGAGAAAGGAGTACAATAGGGCTGTCTGCAGTTACCCTGTTTAACCTGTACACTGAGCACAGCATGAGAACTGCCAGGCTGCATGAGTTACAAGCTGGAATCAAGATAGGCAAGGAGAAACATCAACAACCTCTGATATACAGATGATAGCACTCTAATGGTAGAAAGTGAAGAGGCACTAAAGAGACTCTTGATGAAGGTGAAGGAGGAGAATGAAAGAGCTGGCTTAAAACTAAATATTTAAAAAAAAAAAAAAAAACTAAGATCATGGCATCCAGCCCCATTACTTCAGGGCAAATAGAGGGGGAAAAGGTGGAAGTAGTGACAGATTTCCTTTTCTTGGGCTCTAAGATCACTGCAGATGGTGACTGCAGCTATGAAATCAGAGGGCAACTGCTTCTTGGTAGGGAAGCTATGACAGACCTAGACAGTGTCTTGAAAAGTAGAGACATTACTCTGCTGACAAAGGTCCGTATAGTCAAGGCTATAGTCTTCCCAGTGGTCACGTATGACTGTGAGGGTTGGACTGTAAAGAAGGCAGAATGCCAAAGAATTGATGCCTTTGAACTGTGGTGCTGGAGAAGACTCCTGAAAGCCCCTTGGACAGCAAGGAGATCAAATCAGTCAATTGTAAGGGAAATCAGCTCTGAATACACATTGGAAGGACTGATGCAGAAACTAAAGCTCCAGTCTTTTGGTCATCTGATGTGAAGAACTGACTCATTAGTAAAGTCCCTGATGCTGGGGAAAATTGAGGGCAGAAGGAAAGAGGGCATCAGAGGATAAGACAGCTGGATGGGATTACCAACGGAGTGGATGTGAATTTGGCAAACACTGGAAGATGGTGAGGGACAGGGAGTCCTGGCATGCTGCAGTCCATGGGGTTGCAAAGTGGTGGAAATGACTGGGTGACTCAACAACAACAATGACAGTGAGATATAGAAATGTTTCTCCTATACAGCTCCATCTCCTCTTCTGCATTTTTGTTGTTTGCTCAGCAGCAAAACCTGCACTTCTTATAGCACTCTTAAACTTGAACATCTTCAGTCTCTATTCCAAATAATGTTAGTCTCTTCAGGAGAGCTAGGCAGCTCTGTTCTTACAACCTGACTCTCACCCTCTGCCAAATCTCTGTGCTACTGCTCCAGAGATGGAACAGGAACTTTTATCCTGGCAGTCATTCCCATACAAGCAAGACTCTAGGCTGGGGGGGTGGGGGCAGGAGGGGATGGGTCATCACTGCTCTTCTTGGTTTGTCTCTCCCAGTATGGAATCTCTGCCCTTCAGGGAACCTGGTGTGAAGATTATTGAATCCTAGTATTCTCAGCTTACTGTGCCTCAGTTCAGTTGCTCAGTCGTGTCCGACTCTTTGCCACCCCATGATTCGCAGCATGCCAGGCCTCCCTGTCCATCACAAACTCCCGGAGTTTACTCAAACTCATGCCCATCGAGTCGGTGATGCCATCCAGCCATCTCATCCTCTGTTGTCCCCTTCTCCTCCTGCCCCCAATCCCTCCCAGCACCAGGGTCTTTTCCAATGAGTCAACTCTTTGCATCAGGTGGCCAAAGTACTGGAGTTTCAGCTTCAGCATCAGTCATTCCAATGAACACCCAGGACTGATCTCCCTCAGGATGGACTGGTTGGATCTCCTTGCAGTCCAAGGGACTCTCAAGAGTCTTCTCCAGCACCACAGTGCAAAAGCATCAATTTTTTGGCGCTCAGCTTTCTTCACAGTCCAACTCTCACATCCATACATGACCACTGGAAAAACCATAGCCTTGACCAGACGGACCTTTGTTGGCAAAGTAATGTCTCTGCTTTTTAATATGCTATCTAGGTTGGTCATAACTTTCCTTCCAAGGAGTAAGCGTCTTTTAATTTCATGGCTGCAGTCATTATATGCAGTGATTTTGGAGCCCCCCCAAAATAAAGTCTGGCATTGTTTCCACTGTCTCCCCATCTATTTCCCATGAGGTGATGGGACCAGATGCCATGATCTTAGTTTTCTGAATGTTAAGCTTTAAGCCAACTTTTTCACTTTCCTCTTTCACTTTCATCAAGAGGCTTTTTAGTTCCTCTTCACTTTCTGCCATAAGGGTGGTATCATCTGCATATGTGAGGTTATTGATATTTCTCCCGGCTATCTTGATTCCAGCTTGTGCTTCTTCCATCCCAGCGTTTCTCATGATGTACTCTGCATATAAGTGAAATAAGCAGGATGACAATATACAGCCTTGACGTACTCCTTTTCCTATTTGGAACCAGTCTGTTGTTCCATGTCCAGTTCTAACTGTTGCTTCCTGACCTGCATATAGGTTTCTCAAGAGGCAGTTCAGGTGGTCTGGTATTCCCATCTCCTTCAGAATTTTCCACAGTTCATTGTGATCCACACAGTCCAAGGCTTTGGTGTAGTAAATAAAGCAGAAATAGATGTTTTTCTGGAATTCTCTTGCTTTTTCGATGATCCAGTGGATATTGGCAATTTCATCTCTGGTTCCTCTGCCTTTTCTAAAACCAGCTTGAACATCTGGAAGTTCTCGGTTCATTTATTGCTGAAGCCTGGCTTGGAGAATTTTGAGCATTACTTTACTAGCGTGTGAGATGAGTGCAATTGTGCAGTAGTTTGAGCATTCATTGGGATTGCCTTTCTTAGGGATTGGAATGAAAACAGACCTTTTCCAGTCCTGTGGCCACTGCTGAGTTCTCCAAATTTGTTGGCATATTGAGTGCAGCACTTTCACAGGATCATCTTTCAGGATTTGAAATAGCTCAACTGGAATTCCATCACATCCACTAGCTTTGTTCATAGTGATGCTTTCTAAGGCCTACTTGACTTCGCATTCCAGGATGTCTGGTTCTAGGTCAGTGATCACACCATTGTGATTATCTGGGTCATGAAGATCTTTTTTGTACAGTTCTTCTGTGTATTCTTGCCACCTCTTCTTGATATCTTCTGCTTCTGTTAGGTCCATTCCATTTCTGTCCTTTATTGAGCCCATCTTTGCCTGAAATGTTCCCTTGGTATCTCTAATTTTCTTGAAGAGATCTCTAGTCTTTCCCATTCTGTTGTTTTCCTCTATTTCTTTGCATTGATCGCTGAGGAAGGCTTTCTTATCTCTCCTGGCTATTCTTTGGAACTCTGCATTCAAATGGGAATATCTTTCCTTTTCTCCTTTGCTTTTTGTTTCTCTTCTTTTCACAGCTATTTGTAAGGCCTCCTCAGACAATCATTTTGCTTTTTTGCATTTCTTTTCCATGGGCGTGGTCTTGATCCCTGTCTCCTGTACAATGTCACGAACCTCTGTCCATAGTTCATCAGGCTCTCTGTCTATCAGATCTAGTCCCTTAAATCTATTTCTCACTTCCACTGTATAGTCATAAGGGATTTGATTTATGTCATACCTAAATGGTCTAGTGGTTATCCCTACTCTCTTCAGTTTAAGTCTGAATTTGTCAATAAGGAGTTCATGATCTGAGCCACTGTCAGCTCTAGGTCTTGTTTTTGCTGACTGTATACAGCTTCTCTACCTTTGGCTGCAAAGAATATAATCAATATGATTTTGGTGTTGGCCATCTGGTGATGTCCATGTGTAGAGTCTTCTCTTGTGTTGTTGGAAGAGGGTGTTTGCTATGACCAGTGAGTTCTCTTGTCAAAACTCTATTAGCCTTTGCCCTGCTTCATCCCATGCTCCAAGGCCAAATTTGTCTGTTACTCCAGGTGTTTCTTGGCTTCCTACTTTTGTATTCCAGTCCCCTATAATGAAAAAGAAATCTTTTGGGGGTGTTAGTTCTAAAAGGTCTTGTAGGTCGTCATAGAACCGTTGAACTTTGGCTTCTTCAGCATTACTGATTGGGGCATAGCCTTGGATTACTGTGATATTGAATGGTTTGCCTTGGAAACGAACAGAGATCATTCTGTCGTTTTTGAGGTTGCATGCAAGTACTGCATTTCAGACTCTTTTGTTGACTATGATGGCCACTCCATTTCTTCTAAGGGATTCCTGCCCACAGTAGTAGATATAATGGTCATCTGAGTTAAATTCACCCATTCCAGTCCATTTTAGTTCGCTGATTCCTAGAATGTCAACATTCACTCTTGCCATCTCCTGTTTGACCACTTCCAATTTGCCTTGATTCATGGACCTAACATTCCAAGTTCCTTTGCAATATTGCTCTTTACAGTATCGGACCTTGCTTCTATCAGCAGTCCCATCCACAGCTGGCTGTTGTTTTTGCTTTGGCTCCATCCCTTCATTCTTTCTAGAGTTATTTCTCCACTGATCTCCAGTAGCATATTGGGCACCTACTGACCTGGGGAGTTTCTCTTTCAGTATCCTATCATTTTGCCTTTTCATACTGTTCATGGAGTTCTCAAGCCAAGAATACTGAAGTGGTTTGCCATTCCCTTCTCCAGTGGACCACATTCTGTCAGACCACCATGACCCGACCGTCTTGGGTGGCCCCACACGGCATGGCTTAGTTTCATTGAGTTAGACAAGACGGTGGTTCTGTGATCAAGTTGGCTAGTTTTCTGTGATTATGGTTTTAGTGTGTCTGCCCTCTGATTCCCTCTTGCAACACCTACCGTCTTACTTGGGTTCCTCTTACCTTGGATGTGGGGTATCTCTTCACAGCTGCTCCAGCAAAGCGCAGCCGCTGCTCCTTACCTTGGACGACAGGTGTCTTCTCGTGGCCGCCCCTCCTGATCTTGAATGTGGAGTAGCTCCTCTCGGCCTAGGACAGAGTTTCTGTGTTATGGATGTAAGCTGGGTAGAGGAAGGGAGTCTTGGATCTCTCTTGCCTGAAAAGAGCTTCTGCAATAAAGCTGGGAAGGATAAAGAATGCTGGAGCCAACCCCTCATGGGGAGAAATCATTGTCTTGAATTGAAGTCTGGAAAAAAGAGCAAGTCCTGTGTAATTAGCTATAACCATGTGGAACAGAGTTTCTGCTGCACTGAGCTGGGCAAGGTGGGAGGTGGGGAGTAGGTCATGGTTCAAATGCCATAGACTCTAGCTCATCTTACCAAGATTTACTAGGTTTTATTGAATAAATGTTTCCCCAGGGCCTTCCCTGGTGGTGCTGTGGATAGGAATCTGCCTGCCAATGCAGGGGATGTGGGTTTGATCCCTGGTCCTGGTCTAGGAAGATTCCACATGTCATAAAGCAACGAAGCCTGTGCACCACAACTATGGAGCCCCTGCTCCAGAGGCCACGTACTGCAACTACTGAAGCCTGCATGCCACAACAAGATTAGCCACCGTAATGTGAAGCCCAAGCACCACAACAAAGAGTAGTCCCTGCTCACTGTGACTAGAGAAAGCCCTGGCACACAATGAATACACAGCCTAGCCAAAACAAATAAATAAATAAATATTTTTAAAAATGTTTCTTCATTTGCTGTAGGCTTTAGAGTAATTTCTAAATATATTAAATATTTTTTAATTGCCAGTTATTGCTGTTTTGCTGATATAAGGGATCCATGGAGCTTCTCATGCCACGATTCTAGAAGTGCTTTTTCAAATAACTTATTTTTAGAGTGAATGAACCTAGGACTGTTCTGAGCATGAAAATAACAATGAGTTCCCATTCGAGTTTTAATACTTTGAATGTATTATTTAATCTAAGTTTTTCCTCATTTATAGCATGGGCACCTTACCTCTCAGATTTTGGTGAGGATTGAAAGACTATTGAAATAGTGTTATTCACCACCATGAACTGTGGTGCTGGAAAAGACTCCTGAAAGTCCCTTGGACAGCAAGGAGATCAAACCAGTCAATCAATAGCATAGACATTGACTCACAGTAAGCACTTAATAGATGTCACTTCTCTCCCCTTCAAGTAAATGACTGTCTCAGGCTGGATAGCTATTTTGGGGACTATCACAGTGTCTCTGCTTAGTTACTCAGTCGAGTGAAACTCTTTGTGACCCTATGAAATGTACCCTGCCAGGCTCCTCTGTCCATGGGAATTCTCCAGGCAAGAATACTGGAGTGGATTGCTATGCCCTCCCCTAGGGGATCTTCCCAACCGAGGGATCAAACCCAGGTCTCTCGAATTGCAGGCAGATTCTTTACCATCTTAGTCACCAGGGAAGCCCTCACAGTGTCTAGAATATGGTCTATGTGTTCATATATACTGAGTTCAAAGTAAAGGGCTAGGGTAGGCCTAGATGGCAGAAGACAGATGAGGGGGGCCATGGCTTAAGGCATTGTGTATATACCAAGAATTTTGGAAATATTCAATATGCTAAAGCTCTGTCATAATGAAAAACAAATTAAAAAGTTGATTAAAAAATTCAATTTTAGAAAATTTAGGATGACTGCAGTTGGTGACTGCCACCCTGAAATCAGAAGATGATTGCTTTTTGGTAGGAAAGCTATGACAAACCTAGACAATGTGTTGAAAAGCAGAGACATTACTCTGCCAACAAAGGTCCATATAGTCAAGGCTATGGTTTTCCCAGTGGTCATGCACGGTTGTGAGAGCTGGACTGTAAAGAAGGTAGAGTGCCAAAGAATTGATGCCTTGAACTGTGGTGCTGGAAAAGACTCCTGAAAGTCCCTTGGACAGCAAGGAGATCAAACCAGTCAATCTAAAGGAAATCAGTCCTGAATATTCATTGGAAGGACTGATGCTGATGCTGAAGCTCCAATATTTTGGTCGTCTGATGTGAACAGGTGACTCATTGGTAAAGTCCCTGATGCTGGGAAAGATTGACGGCAGAAGGAGAAGACAGCGTCAGAGGATGAGATGGCTGGATGACATCACTGATGCAATGGACATGAACTTGGGCAAACTTCGGGAGATTTTGAGGGACAGGGATGCCTGGCATGCTGCAGTCCATGGGGTCGAAAAGAGTTGGGCATGACTGGGTGACTGAACAACAGCAACAAGTACCTCATATAAGTGGAATCATATAATATTTAACAATATTTGTAACCTTTGTATATTG
This sequence comes from Cervus canadensis, assembly GCF_019320065.1. Lineage (NCBI taxonomy): Eukaryota > Metazoa > Chordata > Mammalia > Artiodactyla > Cervidae > Cervus > Cervus canadensis. The sequence goes on along the minus strand of NC_057419.1, from coordinate 125,803,772 downwards.
TCACCCAGCTTATTTAACTTATATGCAGAGTACCTCATGCAAATGCCATATGGATGAAGCACAAGCTGGAATCAAGATTGCCAGGAGAAATATCAATAACCTCAGATATACAGATGAACCACCCTGATGGCAGAAAGTGAAGAATTAAAGAGCCTCTTGATGAAAGTGAAAGAGGAGAGTGAAAAAGCTGGCTTAAAACTCAGTATTCAGAAAACTAAGATCACGGCATCTGGTCCCATCACTTCATAGCAAACAGATGGGGAAATAATGGAAACAGTGAGAGACTTTATTTTGGGGGACTGCAAAATCACTCCAGATGGTGACTGCAACTATGAAATTAAAAGACGCTTACTCCTTGGAAGAAAAGTTATGACCAACCTAGACAGCATATTAAAAAGCAGAGACATTACTTTGCTGACAAAGGTCCATCTAGTCAAAGCTATGGTTTTTTCAGTAGTCATGTATGGATGTGAGGATTGGACTATAAAGAAAGCTGAGCACTGAAGAATTGATGCTTTTGAACTGTGGTGTTGGAGAAGACTCTTGAGAGTCCCTTGGACTGCAAGGAGATCAAACTAGTTAATCCTAAAGGAAATCAGTCCTGAATATTCATTGGAAGGGCTGATGCTCCAATACGTTAGCCACCTGATGCGAAGAACTGACTAACCCTGATGCTGGGAAAGATTGAAGGTGGGGGGAGAAGGGGACGACAGAGGATGAGATGGTTGGATGGTATCACTGACTTAATGGACATAAGTTTGAGTAAGCTCTGGGAATTGGTGATGGATAGGGAAGCCTGGCGTGTTGCAGTCCATGGGGCCACAGAGAGTCAGACATCACTGAGCGACTAAACTGAACTGAACCTTTTTGTCCAGCTTATTTTATTTAACGTACATACTTATTCAAGCCCAGGGCTAGGTGCTACATGAGGATTAGATATCATTTGTCTCTGAGCCATCACACTAACACAGCAACCTGAGAGTCAACTTCTAGAGGATACAATTAACCAAAGAGTCACACTGATTTTTCTAAAGTAGCAATCTATAAAATGAAACCAGACCACAAGTAAATATTTGGATATGGAGCCAGAGTAAGATCAATAAGTTTCCAAATAGACAGCGGAAAGACCATATTCAAGATCAAATGTTGTACCAACAAAAGACAGCTGCCTTTGTTTGGAGAGCCTACCAAAGGATATAGGCTTGGTGATAAGCAAGTGCTCAAATATACGAATGCCAAAACAGCAAAAAGTATTCCTCTGGAACTTCATGTAGCCATTGGCCTGTACATGGTGGTCAGTGTACATGTCAAAAAAGAGAGGGGGCAAGGAATGTGTCCCATTGATAGCAGAAACAAAGAGAGAGATACAACAATGAACAAGGGGTTGACCTGCATCAGAAGAAAGAGTTCCTTAATAAAAGGGACAGCAGTGGATGGTGTGAAAGGTGATATAAGCAAGTATGCCAGGAAACCAAGGTCCAAAGAGGCTAACTGATTTTGACATTGTGAACCAGGTTTTCACATGATAAATTCACACATGTGGGCTATTCATGCTTCAAATTAATTGCTCTCTCCATGCTATAAATGGACTTTTCAATTTCATTTCTTCTATGTTTCTAGGCTCTTCTGGCTGTTTTAAGAATTAAATTGGCATGAGAGATTATTAGGAAAAAAATCAAATAAAGTTTCATAATGTATTCATGGGAAAGACCCAGAAAAACTGAAAACTTCACTAAAATTGCTGAAACCCTCACATTAAATACCATCTTCAGCTAAAAACAAAAGAGAATGTTGGGTGTAGTGGTTTGGGACTTCAAAGGGGGGATGGCAATACACATGGAGCAATTCGCATGAAAAGCAAATGTTTGGTAAAAAAAAAAAAATGTATGCTGGGTCAGGCAGAGACAACTAGACACTGAGAGGAATTTTACCAAACAGACTTTGCTAGGTTCCTCCCTGTCTAGTCCATTTTATAGTTATCTATGGTCATACCCCTTCCTGGAACAGATCCTCTATCCACATTCTTTAGAGGAAAGTCAAAGTGTCCTGAGTCTTTGGGGTCTTGATTGTTTTCAGCTCAAAATAATCTGCAGGCCAAAGAGACATTTGGGGGTGGCAAATTGTGTTCCTCTACAGAGTGGAGACCAACTTGACCTGCAAACTTCGTAACACTTGATGCTTCTATTAATAGACTCTCAGCCTCAGCTCCAGGTCCAATTTCACTTCTTGGGATCCACCCAGTTTCAACACCAACAGAGATGAGTTTAGTTCCTTTCTCAGCCACAGGCCAGGACCATCCTGGCCTGGTTTCTGGCCTGCTCCTGTTCTCTCCAGTTTTGCCTCAGCTCGGGTTCTTGAACATTACTTCCCCCCAGGGTTTCCGCTCCTGCCTATGGATGGTTTTTGATTCACAAGTTCAATACTCAGTGCATCAAGCTCACTCCCCTAGCCCCTGAATTCCCTGGAACTCCACAATTAGCTCTGGCATTTTGGTAAGATAGGAGATGGATGGGCTCCAGGTTAGACATTTCCAACCAGCCTCCTGTTTATACTTTGAGACAGGAATAATAATAGGAACCAGGTAAACAGCTAGACTTTGTCTCCTGTGGACATTGTAAGATAACAGTAATGGCAGGGGCAGAGAGGTGTTAAGCCCTGCTTGGATAAAAGATCAAGAGGTCACATATTTCTGATCTTTGGAGTCAAGGAGATCTCAGCTGCACATGCAGAGAAAGGATTCTTGGAGGTCAAGAAGGAAGGGGACACCAGACAAGGATAAGTCTTGCTAACAACCCGAAAGTCCCTAGGCTGAAATTCATCTTGGCTAAAGGATGTGTGCGCACATAGGGAGGGCCCTGAGACAAATCAGCTATTGGGTCCAAACAAAATGATTGGTCAGAGGAAAACAGAGACCCGGAAGATGGCTCCCTTATAAATGATTTAAATGTCCCAAAGCCACGACTTCTCTGAGCTCACCTGTGTGTCTGTCAGCATGTATTCTTTTTTCTTAATAAACACCTTTTCCTCTCTACCTTCTGTCTTTTTGTCATTTTTTTTACAATGCAGACAAGAACTGGATTGCAGACTCTAGTCTCTGGCCCTCATGGTCTAGTGGCTATGATCTCAGGTAGCCTCACCCTGCAGCAGCTTGTAGCAGGGTTTCTGTTCCCAACCAGAGACTGAGGTCAGGCCACAGCAGGAAGAGCACCAAATCCTAGCCAGTGACAAGGCCTTGGCCCCTCAGCTGTGTAGAAATGAATTTCCATAGAGATGGAAAGTAGTGAAAGAAGTAGTTCATTAAGAGGAAAAAGAGTACATGTGGATAGACACACAGGCAGGTTCAGAGTGAGAGAGTGAGATGCCCTCGTGGTGGTTTAAATCACTTTTATGGAGCATCTCTTCTGGGTTTCCTTTGGCCAATCATTTTCATTTCTCTGGTTCTAAGTCTGTATTTGGTTTATCTCAGTATCTTCCCATGTGTGCATGGTATCTCTTAGCCAAGATGAATTCTAGTAAAGAGGCCCATGGGGAGGTTAACATCACTGACTATGAGGTGACAGCGCCCCCTCCCTTGTGACCTCCAAAAAGCCTTTCTGTGCCTATGTAGTCAGGAAGGTCTTCTTGACTTCAAGAATGAGGAATATGTGGTCTTTTATCTCTTATCTGGGCAGAGTCCAGCCTCCGCCATCATCCAACTTTTATGAAGTTTTGGTCAATAGGGGAGAAACTGTTCAGCCTGGGGCCCATCTATCTTCTGCCTCAGTTAGGATTTGGTGCTGTTACCAATGTGATCAGGGTTTAATATCTGCTCAAGGAACTAAGGTCTCACTCTGAGCTACTGCTCATTGCTATCTCCCTGAAATCACTGGGATAGAAATTGTGGCCCCTTCATGCTTTCTGCACCCTTGTAGGGGGCAGGAGAGGCCTAGGCTGGCAAATATTTTTCCTGAAATCTACAAAATCACCTATTCTGTTCTCAGAATCTTCCTGCCTGAAATATATCCCATCATGATTTCAAGATAAATACCCATGTTGCTTCAGTGGTGTCAGACTCTTTGTGACCCTATGGACTGTAGCCTACCAGGCTCCTCCATCCATGGGATTTTCCATTCTAGAATACTGGAGTGGGTTGCCATTTCCTTCTCCAGGGGACCTTCCTGACCCAGGGATCGAATCTAGGTCTCCCGCATCTCTCCGGCAGATGCTTTACCGTCTGAGCCACCAGGGAAGACCTCTTTACCATAAATACCCATATACATGGTCATATGTACCTAGGATTAAAGGAAACCTCAACTTCAAGGTCAAGTCAAAATCCTTCCCTTATTTTCCTTCTAAAGACATAATATTTCCCCAAAATTTAAAGCTTTCCTTGCCTTTAGTTCAATTTTTAAATAAGCAAGTTGCATTATGCAACTTAACAACTAGATGGCAGGACCTGTTCAATTTAAGTATAACATTAACTGCTCAGAACAACTCCAGGTGGTCACAGGGGGACGCCCCAGACAAAGCAAGAGGAACTGATCTAGTTTTGGTGAAAGAAGCTTTTCCTAAGCATATCTTGATAATGTTAGCAAGTGTAATTTTTATTATCAACCTCATTTCCACATTGGTAAATCTGTCCTCTTTACATCCTCCCTCCACATTTAAGAACTCTTTTAAAGAAAACCACTTTAATCGGGAAAGAATATCTGAAACTTTTAATGGAAATACAGGACAAACACAGAGGCTCCACTTTTGTTGAAAATGTATTTAAAAGGAATCCTCAACAAGCTTGCTGAGCAGAGGTCCTTTTAAACACAGAAAAACTAATCCAAATTTCATTCAGTTATTCACATATCTTTAAAAGTAGTTTCATGCTAAGTACTTTGAGCTCTTTCTAGGGGTGAAGTAGGTGTGTTGCAAAATTATTTTCCTCTTTTTCGAAACTAAAGCCAGAGGAAATAAGGCAGTGGACTGAAGGAAAACTGGAGACAAGGAGACCAGTTCTGGGTATGTGAATAGAAGCGAAACTTAAATGCACTTTCTCACTCTCCTTGCAAACAACGTGAAGAAGAGGCTGTTGCTTCCTGCATTAATGAACACTAGGACCATCCGTCCCTGTAGTGAAAAAAAGTGAGATTTCTTGTTTATTGAAGAAATCATGGATGACCTCCATAAAAGGTTGTAAGAAAGGACTTAATATGGGGTTTTAATGTGTATTAGATGGTTTACAGAGGATTGAAAAAATTAGTGCTTTGTTTTAGATTGTATGCTGTGATATAATAAAAAATAAATATTTGGTCTTTGTTCCTGGTTGTTGGCACACAGGTTGTAAAACTTTTGGAGGGAATTCCCTGGTAGTCCAGTGACTGAGACTCTGTACTTCCACTGCAGGGGGTGTGGGTTCCATCCCTAGTCAAGGAACAAGGATCCCACATGCTGTAGAGCACAGCAAAAAAAAAAAAAAAAAAGTCAAAAAATAAAATTCTTGAAATCTCTCAGGGAATAAGAATGTGTTTTTTATTCTAATGAGATGACTGGTGTCTGGGGGCTGGTCTCAGAAGGATGAAGTCATGATTAGAGGGTGAAATTTTCAGCCCCATCCTCTGACCTCCAGGGAGGGGAAATGGACTGGCAATTGAGTTCAATCACCCTCACCAGTGTAAACTGGCACCATCCAACCTATTGAGGGCCCAAATAGAACAAAAAGGCAGAGACATGGTGAATTCTCTGTCTGTCTCTCTCTCTTGAGGCAGGGCATCCAGCTAATCATGCCCTCAGACATTACAGCTCCTGGTTCTTGGGCCCTGGGACCAGGACTAGCAGCAGTAAATTATTTCTCAATCTGAAACCAAGCAAGCCCTGTGGGCCTAGGCACAAAAGCTTTCTGTGTCCCCCCGCCCCTACTCCTTGTTTGTAGGAAATAGGCTTTATCCAGTCTCCATGACCCTCCTTGAGTTCCAAAGTGAAAGTTGCTCAGTCAGGTCTGACTCTTTGTAATCCCATGGACTGTAGCCCACCAGACTCTGCTGTCCATGGAATTCTCCAGGCAAGAATACTGAATTGGGTTGCCATCCTCTGGACTCCAAGGGATCTTCCTGACCCAGGGATCAAACCCAGGTCTCCTGGATTACAGGCAGATTCTTGACTAGGGAAGCCACTAGGGAACCACTAGGGCAGGTTCAAGCAGTTGTTTATCAGGGAACAGAGAAGATTCAAGGACGAGAGAGGAACAATCAAGAACAACAATGCAGCCTTGAGGCAGAGCTCTGATTCCCTTTCAAGTACTAGGATGTACATAATGATCACATTTAGCTTCAAACATCATACCCTCCCCGCCTCAGGAGGGCGCAAATAAAACTTTATGTGTACAGGGACCCAGGGACTCCACAAGAGACTGAGCCAGACTTGCCTGTGGGTGTCCAGGAGACTCTGGCGGACATGTGGGTGAACAGTTGCCTGCCAGAGGGTCAGAGGCACTGAATACAACAGTTCTGGGAGCTGTGGCATGCTGTCATAAGTCCTCAGGGAAGGAACACAGCTCCACCCATCAACAGAAAAGTGGATTAAAGATTTACAAAGCATGGCCCCGCCAATCACAGCCAAGACTCAATTTACCCCAGAGCCAGTCCCTCACATCAGGAAGCTTCCATAAGCCTCTTATCCTTATCCAACAGAAGGCAGACAGAATGAAAATCACAATCACAGAACACTAACCAAACTAATCACATGGATCAGGCCTTGTCTAACTCAATGAAACTATGAGCCATGGCACATAGGGCCACCCAAGATGGACAGGTCTTGGTGGAGAGTTCTGGCAAAACGTGGTCCACTGGAGAAGGGAATGGCAAATCACTTCAGCATTCTTGCCTTGAAACTCCATGAAAAATATGAAAAGTTAAAAAGATATGACACTGAAAGATGAGCACCCCAGGTAGGTAGGTGCCCAAAATGCTACTGGAGAAGAGTGGAGAAATAGCTCCAGAAAGAATGAAGAGTCTGAGTCAAGTGGAAACAATGCCCAGGTGTGGATGTGTCTGGTGGTGAAAATAACGTCCAATGCCATAAAGAACAATATTGCATAGGAATCTGGAATGTTAGGTCCATGAATCAAGGTAAATTGGAAGTGGTCAAACAGGAAATGGCAAGAGTGAACATTGACATTTTAGGAATCAGTGAACTAAAATGAACTGGAATGGGCAAATTTAATTCAGATGACCATTTTATCTACTACGGTGAGCAAGAATCCCTTAGAAGAAATGAAGTAGCCCTCATAGTCAATGAAAGAGTCCAAAACGCAGTATTGGGTTCAATCTCAAAAATGACAGAATGATCTCTGTTCATTTCCAAGGCAAACAACTCAATATCAGAGTAATCCAAGTCTATGCCCCAACCACTAATGCTGAAGAAGCTGAAGTTGAATGGTTCTATGAAGACCTATATGATCTTCTAGAACTAACACCAAAAAAAGATGTTGTTTTCATCATAGGGGACTGGCATGCACAAGTAGGAAGTCAGGAGATACCTGGAGTAATAGGCAAATTTGGCCTTGGAGTACAAAATAAAGCAGGGCAAAGGCTAACAGTGTTTTGCCAAGAGAATACATAGGTCAGAGCGGTCACCCGCTTCCAACAACACAAGAGACGACTCCACACATGGATATTACCAGGTGATCAGTACTGAAATCAGATTGATTATGTTTTTTGCAGCCAAAGATAGAGAAACTCTATACAGTCAGCAAGAAACAAGACTGGGAGCTGACTGCAGCTCAGATCATGAACTCCTTATGGCAAAATTCAGGCTTAAATTGAAGAAAGTAGGGAAAACCACTAGGCCATTCAGGTCTGACCTAAATCAAATCCCTTACGATTATACAGTGGAAGTGACAAATAGATTCAAGGGATTAGATCTGATAGACAGAGTGCCTGAAGAACTATGGACGGAGGTTCATGACATTGTACAGGAGGCAGTGATCAAGGCCATCCCCAAGTAAAAGAAATAGAAAGAGGCAAAATGGTTACCTGAGAGGGCCTTTTAAATAGCTGAGGAAAGAAGAGAAGCTAAAGGCAAAGGAGAAAAGGAAAGATATACCCATTTGAATGAAGAGTTCCAAAGAATAGCAAGGAGAGATAAGATAGCCTTCTTCAGTGATCAGGGCAAAGAAATAAAGGAAAACAGTAGAATGGGAAACAATAGAAATTAAAAGATACTTACTCATTGTAAGAAAAGCTATGACAAACCTAGAGAGCATACTAAAAAGTAAAGACATTACTCTGCCAACAAAGTTCCGTATAGTCAAAGCTATGTTTTTTTTTTTTTTAGTAGTCATGTACAGATGTGAGAGTTGGACCATAAAGAAGCTTGAGCGCCAGTCAGAAGAACTGATACTTTTGAAGTGTGGTGTTGGAGAAGACTCTTGAGAATCCATTGGACTGCAAGAAGATGAAACTAGTCAATCATAAAGGAAATCAATCCTGAATATTCATTGGAAGGACTGTTGCTGAAGCTGAAACTCCAATATTTTGGCCACCTGATGTGAAGAGTCGACTCATTAGAAAAGACCCTGATGCTGGGAAAGATTTCAGGAGGACAAGGGGTCGACAGAGGACAAGATGGTTGGATGACATTACTGATTCAATGGACATGAGTTTGAGCAAACTCCGTGAGATGGTGAAGGACAGGGAAGCCTGGCGTGCTGGAGTCCATGGGGCTGCAGAGTCAGACACGACCTAGAGACTGAACAACATAATGATATGCTCAAAGATATCATTGAGAATTAAAAATCCCCACCAAAAGGAAGATGTAAACTACTCGATGAAGCATTCTTCATTCCAGAGAGAAGGTCAAAGTTCAATAACATCGAGAATCACAGAAGGCCACCATGAGACCATCTGATACCAGATGATCTCTGTATTGAAAAAATGCGAGCCCTGCATGTACCCTTATCCTTATCATCAACTCCACTCCTTGACTATAAGACTACTCACAACTCCTTCCCACCCCAGGTTGGGATGCACAGTTTTGAAGGCATTAGTCCACTCTTGTCCTCTGGCAAAGCAATAAAGCTCTTCTTTTATATTTCACCCAAAACTCTATCTCCAAGATTCAATTTGGTACTGGTATACAGAGGGTGATTTTTGGTATCAACCCCTACTCTGAGTTCTTAGGCCTTTGGACTGAGAGTTATACTATTGCCTCCCCTGTTCTTCAGGTCTTCAGACTTTGATTGAATTATGCCACCCTGGCTTTCCTGGGTCTCCAGCTAGCATATGCTAATTAGTGGGGTTTCTTGGTTTCCATAACCACATGAGCAATGCCAATTCATTATATATATATATATATATATATATATATATATATATATATATATATATAGAGAGAGAGAGAGAGAGAGAGAGAGATTAGGTAGCAAGCACTCTTAACAGCTTTTAAGTGCTTCACCTGTAGTCACCAATTTTGTGGCTATGGTTTCCAAGATTCGCATTAGCAATAGATCTATTATTCCTTTCACAAGATTTCTTTACAGTGGCAGACATATATATATATAATCTCCCATTGGTTTTGTTTCTCTAGAGAACCTTACTTGAATAATATAATCACTAGCGGCCAATGATTTAATGAATTGTGCCTACATAATAAAATTTTCATAAAACCCCTCAACCATAGGATTCAGAGAGCTTCTGTGTTGGTGAACACAGCAAGGTGCTCAGAAGGTGGCATGCCTGAAGAGATCATGGAAGCTCTGCATCTCCCTTCCCCCACATATGTGTCTTCCATTTGGCTATTCCTGAGTTGTATTCTTTATAATAAAGCAGTAGGTATATGCATTTTACTGAGTTCTGTGAGCTGTTCTAGTAACTTATCAAACCTGAGGAGGGGTCATGGGAATCTTTGATTTATAACCAATTGGTCAAAAATACAAGTAGCAACCTGAGACTTGTGACTGGTGTCTGAATTAGGGGCAGGCTTTTACATTAGCATTCTCTAGGCTAGCAAACTGATAAACACTATTTACAATTTCTAAAATGTATGTACTTTCTTATTGAAAATGTCTCAGTATGGCACCAAACATATTTATTAAGAGTCCTAAATTATCTTTAGTTTCTCTGTAAAAGGAAGCCTATGTTCATTAACTGTTTCAGTATCTTATTTTGGAATGATACAGATATTCAATAAACTTCCACATTTAACTTAATATAGCAAAACTCTAAGGTTTCAAGTTACTAAATATCTGGAGAAATATTTTTAATTAGATAGAATATAAAACATATTTATCCTTAGAGTTCACCTAAAAACTCTTATTTCATTTACATTTAATTTACTTATGAAAATATCATACCAAGTTATTTTTCTTGCTAAGAAATTATATAATAAATGTGATAAGGTCTTATTTGACTTCTTTCAAACCTAGGTATAATAAAGGTATTATATATTTAATGTTGATGACTCTAAAGACATGTCCATATTACTTAAATCAAACTAAATTTAATACCAAATATTACTTTAACCTGAATGTTTCCAGGATCATGTGACCCTGAAATTCATTTGGGTTAGTTTCTTTATATTTCTGAAAACTTACTTTAAGCAAATTAAATACAGCTCATTTACAAATTAATTTTGGCAATGCCATTTGGAGATAGAGTCATATCATATCTATAATGTACATACAGACACACACTAGAGATCTCATAGCTTTGTTCAGAAACTTAGTCATAAATCAGATACTATAACATAAACTCACTAGTTTATAAATAACTGTTTAAGTTCACTTGCTTGAGTTTAAAAAGTTTCCCCCTACTATGCAGAACAGTGTAGGGATTCCTTAGAAAACTAGGAATAAAACTACCATACGACCCAGCAATCCCACTACTGGGCATATACCCTGAGGGAACCAGACTTGAAAAAGACACATGTACCCCAAAGTTCACTGCAGCACTATTTACAATAGCTAGAACAAGAAATCAACCTAGATGTTCATCAGCAGATGAATGGACAAGGAAGTTGTGGTACATATACACAATGAGATATTACTCAGCTATAAAAAGAAACACATTTGAGTCAGTTCCAATAAGGTGGATGAACTTAGAGCCTATTAAACAGAGTGAAGTCAGAAAAAGACAAATATCATATATTAATGCATATATATGGAATCTAGAAAGATGGCACTGATGATTCTATGTACAATCCTATGTACAGGGCAGCAAAGGAGACACAGACAAAGAACAGATTTTTGAAGTCAGTGAGAGAAGGAGAGGCTGGGATGATTTGAGAGAGTAGCATTGAAACGTATACATTACAATATGTAAAACAGATAGCCAGTGGGAGTTTGATGTATGATACAGGGAACCCAAAGCCAGTGCTTGGTGACAATCTGGAGGGATGGGGTTGGGAGGAAGGTAGGAGGGAGATTCAGGAGGGAGGGGACACGTGTATGCCTATAGCTAATTCATATTGATGTATGACAAAAACCATCACAATATTGTAAAGTAATTATCCTCAAGTAAAATAAGTAAATAAATTTTAAAAAGTTTCCCCCTTTTCTCCCCTCAGTCTCAGAAAGTAGAGATGGTCTAGGCAAAAGTAAGGTAAGAGTTCCTGAGAGCCTTGGTAGAACATTTAACTCTCGAAGGCACAGGGTTTTGTTTGAGGTCCTCCTAGAAGGACTTTGTTCCTGTAGCATCAGAATTTTGAAAAGATGTTTTTATCAAGCTGGATTTTTCTAGTTGCATAGGCAAAAGCCAGTTTTGGAATGTCAAAAAAGAGCCCCATCTTAGCCATTTCAGGGCAGAATGTCCTTAGTTCCCAACTAAGTACGGACTTCTGTGGCCAAGATGGTGGAGTAAAGACCTTGAGCTCACCTCCTCTCACAAGTACACTAGAATCACAACTATCTGCAGAACAACCATCAGTGGAAAAGACAGGAACCTACAAGAAAAGATCTTCTACAACTAAAGACATAAAGAAGAAATCACAATAAGATAGGAGGGATAGGAGAGATGGACTTGTGATATAATCAAATCCCAAACCCCTTGGGTGGGGGATCCACACACTGGGGAATTGTAGACTATTGTAGAATTTCTCTCACAGGAGTGAGAATTCTGAGTTCCACATCAGGCTTCCCAGCCTGTGGGTACAGCACTGAAAAGAGGAGACCCCAGAGTATTTGGTTTTGAAGGCAAGTGGAGCTTAATTGCAGGAGCCCCACAGGACTGGAAGAAAAAGAGGCCCTCCTACAAGGGTAGATGTGAGGGTATCTGTAAGGCCATTAACCTGGCAGACTTGAGTCCCTTCAGAGTTGAATAGCAATTCAGATAGAGGATTAGTAGACTGAATACTCAGGTAAAGGAGAATAGAGTAGTAGGAGTCATGTCAGTCTTACAGTCTTGTTTTAGATAATTCTTGTGTCTTTAATGTTTCCTGGTCTTCTGCAGTGAATCATCCAAAGAAGCCATTTTGGAATTCTAAGGCCTTTTGGAGGCTTCTACATGCCAGTTAAAATAGGTATCCCATTGTGTATGTTTGACTTGGGAACTCTTACTTTCAAGTACACTTCTTAAATGAATGACCTTGTCTAACTGAGGTGTACTTCACAATGACCACTGTGATTCTAGGTGGTCTTAGTAAGATTCTGCCATTTTTGTAGATAGTGATAGCTTCAGAAGGGAGCGCATTACTTAGACACAGAATTAGTAGGTGTGCCAGAAGGTGGTGTGCTTAATTCTTTGAAACTTGAGGATGCCAATTCTTTAGCTAAGTCTTAGGTCTCTCAGAGCCAAATTAATACCTAAGAGGAAAGTGCTACTGGGTTGGGGATTTTGTGGTGTTTTACAGCATACCTCTTTGTATAGACCTTCACCCGCCTGCTGATGCAGGAGACATAAGAGATTCAGGTTCGATCCCTGCTTTGGGAAGATCACCTAGAGGAGGGCATGGCAACTCACTACAGTATTCTTGCCTGGAGAATCCCATGGAGAGGGGACCCTGGCGGGCTACAGTCCATGGGTCACAAAAGTTGACACGACAGAAGCAAATGAGTATGCACACACTTCTTGAGGTTGGCAGGTAACGTTAGAGTTAGGTAGCAAGCACTCTTAACAGCTTTTAAGTGCTTCACCTGTAGTCACCAATTTTGTGGCTATGGTTTCCAAGATTCGCATTAGCAATAGATCTATTATTCCTTTCACAAGATTTCTTTACAGTGGCAGACATCCTAAAGGTTTTAAATAGTTCAACATGTGCCTACATAGATTCTGATGTACCATCAGTCAAAGCAGTCAGAATTTCTTATCTTGTTTCCCCAAGCCCCCCTGTGGTTTATGCTGTGGGCTTACCTTGAAGATTTGCAAAGCTCCTAACAGTGTCCATCTTGCTTTCTTAGATTGAAGAGTATCCATTATTTTCCCTTGTCGAAATAATCCTCCCTAGTTCAATGAGACTTACTGTTTCTGGCTGCCTGTGCGTGGCTCATGAGACCTATCAAAACCTCCTGAAGTTGGCAACAAACTCAAATGTTGTGGCCCAGTAAGTCTCACCTAGAAAAGTCTGGAGTCTTTCACACTCCAATTTTCCACTCAGAAGGATTAGGACAAACAAACTCCAAAAATTCAGAACACAAAATAAGCAGGGATAAACCTGAGAGAAGCTTACCAGAGATCCAGTTCATGGAATCTTCAGTAGCTCTCTTCAGGTCTCAGCTCATTGCCAAAACTGTCAGTTGATGAAACAAAACAACTTGGTTACGAGTTTGATGTCCATTATGTAGGGGAAAACAGTCCCTGGATTGGGAAGTACAGTGCCTCACAAACAATGAAGCACTCTTCCTGAGGGATTTTGGGAAGAGCAAGTTTTATAGAGTTAGAAGAGGCAGTGCCGAAAGAAGGCACGATTTGCTAGGAGATCGGGAATTTCCTTCTAAGGCTAGTAAGACCTGTTTTCTAAGGTAAATCACTAAAGTGGAGTTGGCAGATAGTTATAGGTGTGTGAGGATTCCTTGACAGATGTTTCCTATAAGTGCCTGCTGATTTAGGTTTAGATTCGTGATGTGGGCCTGGCCACTAGGGTGGGCTTCACTTTGTGGGTCCTGATATGTGGCTCACCTTTATCAATAGGTACAGTAAGGAGTGTTTGCCATAGCATAAATTCCACTTTGGCTGGTTAAGAGGTTATCAAGCCCTGCATGATTGCCCATAGCAATCCTGATGGGTTTAGACTAGTTTGTCTTTCAAAGTTTAAATTGTATTACTAATGATTTATTAGAGTCTAAGGCAAGTTTTGGGCCGTGCTTGTCAGTGATATTACCCCTAAGAGGAAATTGCCACTTATAAAGTATGCATTTAAACAGAACCTCTGGAGGGGTTGTTTTTTAATGAGCTTGGGTGCACTGCATTTTGAAGGTTTCTGAGTAGTATTTTTTTTCCACATGATCCACAGGAGGGATGGTACCTTTAAATATGTAGAACCGTCTCATAATTATCCTGAGTACACAGAATAAATCAGTGCGTGGCAGATCGGTAGAAGCCTATCTATGTAAAATGGAGTACCCTAGTTGGAAGTAAACTATACTGGAAGCATAAGTATCATTTATCACAAGGCGAGGCCAGCTTGGTATCCTTCAAGGAAGACACTTTTTTTCTTTCCAGAGTGCATTTTTTATTTGTAGTTGTGGTAGAATATGCATAACAAAATTTACCATCTTAACAATTTTTAAGTGTATAGTGCAATGGTATTAAGTATGGAAGACATATCTTCTGAATGGAATTAAATAGGTCAGCAAAGCAGGGTTTTCTGAAGAGAGTGGACTGACTGTCATGGTCAAGAGGCCTCAATATTATTGTCTACTACTGACTGGCAGGTCTTGCTGATGGTATTATAAAAACCTTAGCAGAAGTGTTCTGATAAAGTAAGGTCAAGGTCCAATTTTATAAGGTTGAAGAGTGGGATTAATGATATGAGGGAAGCTTAAGTGCCAGAAGGGGCTTATAAGAGCGTCTTCCTTCCAAGATGTTTAAAGGAATTTATATTAAATTAGTGTCCCCAGTGTCTGGTGGAGGATATTAGATCTAGCAATCAGATAAATTCAGAGCAGCAACTATGACTGGGAAAAATATATAGGAGAGTTTTGTTTTCCCTAAAGTGGCAGAAGAGGCCAATAGGGGTTTAAAACTAACTGGATGGTGATAGAGTATCTAACATGAGATTAAAATATAATGGGATGAAACAAAAAAAGATTAAAACATGTTTTTAAAGGATAAAAATAATAGGATGAAGATAAGCTTTAAAGAAGGCTGAGTGCTGAAAAATTAATGCTTTTAAATTGTGGTGCTGGAGAAGACTCTTGAGAGTCCCTTTGAGAGCAAGGAGATCAAACCAATCAAACCTAAAGGAAATCAACCCTGAATACTCATTGGAAGGACTGATGCTGAACCTGAAGCTCCAACACTCTGGCTATTTAAGAGCTGACTCATTGGAAAAGACCCTGATGCTGGGAAAGATTGAGGACAGGAGAAGGGAGTGACAGAGGATGAGATGGTTGGATGGCATCACCGACTCAATGGACATGAGTTTGAGTAGTTTGAGCAAACTCCAGGAGATAGGGGAAGATGGGGAAGCCTGGCGTGCTGAAGTCCATGGGGTTGCAAACATTTGGACATGACTTAGTGACTGAACAACAATAGAAGGGAGATCACAATAGTGTTCTTGAGGGTGTAAAAGTGTCATGAAAAGTGAAAGTGAAAGTGAAGTCGTTCAGTCGTGCCCGACTCTTTGCGACCTTGTGGGGTGTAGCCTACCAGGCTCCTCCGTCCATGGGATTCTCCAGGCAAGAATACTGGAGTGGGTTGCCATTTCCTTCTCCAGGGTAATCTTCCTGACCCAGGGATCGAACCCAGGTCTCCCACATTGCAGGCAGATGCTTTAACCTCTAAGCCACCAGGGAAGCCCCTGGGTAAAGGGACAGAAAGAGTGTTAAAAAATGAGAAAATTGATCTCCATTCTGTCATCTTGGGTGGAACCTATCCAGTTCTGAAGACAGAAGCTTTTGTTGTCTCGGGCAGAAGCTGCCTACGTCCACAGTTAGCAGCTTCTGGGGGATTCCTACGAATCCTTAGTCTAAGGTTTTCTGATGAAATGAATGTTCAGTAGTGTGGGAGGAAATGATGTATATCTTTTAAAGTAAACATTTGATATACTTTCAAAAAACGTCTAAGTATCAGTATCTTGGAGTTTTACTGATATATCAGTTGTTAACAGTACCAACAAGATACTTTTCACTAAGGCTCAATGAAGTTTTATCTCTGTTACCTATTTTAGAAGACCAAACCTCCAGGTGGCAGATCTCACAGGGGATTTTTAGGTAAGTATTTTGAAGATGTGCCTTATATCCATTAGTCATAAAGTTGGAGATACTTTATAAGTCTCCGGGAGTACTCAGTCACATTAGCCTGTAAATAAAGTCGAATCTGGAATTGGAAGTGAAATTCCTAGATGCATGAAGCAGCTTTTTATTAACATACAAGGAAGAAAATTGTGGAACTTTGAGTGGCCTGAGTTTATCATCATAGGGCTAATGGCAGTACTTTAGGCCTGGGAAGTCCAAGGGTTTTTGAGAGGTTTAATAACTAAAATTCTAGAATTCTCTTTTTTTTTTTTTTCCATTTATTTTTATTAGTTGGAGGCTAATTACCTTACAATATTGTAGTGGTTTTTGCCATACATTGACATGAATCAGCCATGGATTTACATGTGTTCCCCATCCTGAACCCCTCTCCCACCTCCCTCCCCATCCCATCCCTCTGGGTTTTCCCATTGCACCAGCCCTGAACACTTGTCTCATGCATCCAACCTGGGCTGGTGATCTGTTACACCCTTGATAGTATACTTGTTTCAAAGCTATTCTCTCAGAACATCCCACCCTCGCCTTCCCCCACAGAGTCCAAAAGTTTGTTCTGTACATCTGTGTCTCTTTTTCTGTTTTGCATATAGGGTTATCATTACCATCTTTCTAAATTCCATATATATGCGTTAGTATACTGTATTGGTCTTTATCTTTCTGGCTTACTTCTGTCTGTATAATGGGCTCCAGTTTCATCCATCTCATTAGAACTGATTCAAATGAATTCTTTTTAATGGCTGAGTAATATTCCATGGTGTATATGTACCACAGCTTCCTTATCCATTCATCTGCTGATGGGCATCTAGGTTGCTTCCATGTCCTGACAATTATAAACAGTGCTGCGATGAACATTGGGGTGCACGTGTCTCTTTCAATTCTGGTTTCCTCTGTGTGTATGCCCAGGAGTGGGATTACTGGGTCATATGGCAGTTCTATTTCCAGTTTTTTAAGGCCTCTCCACACTGTTCTCCATAGTGGCTGTACTAGTTTGCATTGCCACCAACAGTGTAAGAGGGTTCCCTTTTCTCCACACCCTCACCAGCATTTATTGCTTGTAGACTTTTGGATGGCAGCCATTCTGACTGGCGTGTAATGGTACCTCATTGAGGTTCTGATTTGCATTTCTCTGATAATGAATGATGTTGAGCATCTTTTCATGTGTTTGTTAGCCATCTGTATGTCTTCTTTGGAGAAATGTCTGTTTAGATCTTTGGCCCATTTTTTGATTGGGTCATTTATTTTTCTGGAATTGAGCTGCAGGAGTTGCTTGTATATTTTTTAGATTAATCCTTTGTCTGTTTCTTCATTTGCTATTATTTTCTCCCATTCTGAAGGCTGTCTTTTCACCTTGCTTATAGTTTCCTTTGTAGTGCAAAAGCTTTTAAGTTTAATTAGGTCCCATTTGCTTATTTTTGCTTTTATTTCCAATATTCTGGGAGGTGGGTCATAGAGGATCCTGCTGTGATTTATGTTGGAGAGTGTTTTGCCTATGTTCTCCTCTAGGAATTTTATAGTTTCTGGTCTTACATTTAGATCTTTAATCCATTTTGAGTTTATTTTTGTGTATGGTGTTAGAAAGTGTTCTAGTTTCATTCTTTTACAAGTGGTTGACCAGTTTTCCCAGCACCACTTGTTAAAGAGGTTGTCTTTTTTCCATTGTATATTCTCACCTCCTTTGTCAAAGATAAGGTGTCCATAGGTGCATGGACTTATCTCTGGGCTTTCTATTTTTTTCCATTGATCTATATTTCTGTCTTTGTGCCAGTACCATACTGTCTTGATAACTGTGGCTTTGTAGTAGAGTCTGAAGTCAGGCAGGTTGATTCCTCCAGTTCCATTCTTCTTTCTCAAGATTGCTTTGGCTATTCGAGGTTTTTTGTATTTCCATACAAATTGTGAAATTATTTGTTCTAATTCTCTGAAGAATACCATTGGTAGCTTGATAGGGATTGCATTGGATCTATAGATTGCTTTGAGTGGTATACTCATTTTCACTATATTGATTCTTCCAATCCATGGACATGGTATATTTCTCCATCTATTTGTTTCCTCTTTGATTTCTTTCATGAATGTTTTATAGTTTTCATACCTATACTGAAACTAATCACCACCCAAGAGCAAATAAGTTCCAGAGCAAGACATTCCATGCAAATTCTCCAGCAATGCAGGAACACAACCCAGAGCATCAACATACAGGCTGCCCAAAGTCACACAAACACATGGACTCATCTCAAAACTCAGTACTGGACATTCCATTGCACTCCAGAGAGAAGAATTCCAGTTTCGTGCACCAGAACACCGACACAAGCTTCCCTAACCAGGAAACCTTGACAAGCCAATCGGTGCAACCCCAGCCACTGGGAGAAACCTCCACAATAAAAAAGAACCACAGACTACCAGAATACAGAACGGTAACTCCAAACACAGCAATCTAAACAAGATGAAAAGGCAGAAAAATACCCAGCAGGTAAAGGAACATGAAAAATGCACACCAAGCCAAACAAAAGAGGAGGATATAGGGAATCTACCTGAGAAAGAATTTAGAATAATGATAATAAAAATGATCCAAAATCTTGAAAACAAAATAGAGTTACTGAAAAATAGCCCGGAGACAAGGATTGAGAAGGTGCAAGAAATGTTTAACAAGGACCTAGAAGAAATAAAAAAAAAGAGTCAATTAAAAATGAATAATGCAATAAATGAGATAAAAAACACTCTGGAGGGAACCAACAGTAGAACAACGGAGGCAGAAGATAGGATAAGTGAGGTAGAAGATAAAATGGTGGAAATTAATGAAGCAGAGAGGAAAAAAGAAAAAAAGAATGAAAAGAAATGAGGACAACCTTAGGGACCTCTGGGACAATGTGAAATGCCCCAACATTCGAATCATAGGAGTCCCAGAAGAAGAAGACAAAAAGAAAGGCCATGAGAAAATACTCGAGGAGATAATAGCTGAAAACTTCCCTAAAATGGGGAAGGAAATAGCCACCCAAGTCCAAGAAACCCAGAGAGTCCCAAACAGGATAAACCCAAGGTGAAACACCCCAGGACACATATTAATCAAATTAACAAAGATCAAACACAAAGAACAAATATTAAAAGCAGCAAGGGAGAAACAACAAATAACACACAAAGGGATTCCCATAAGGATAACAGCTGATCTATCAATAGAAACTCTTCAGGCCAGAAGGGACTGGCAGGACATACTTAAAGTAATGAAAGAGAGTAATCTCCAACCCAGATTACTGTGCCCAGCAAGGATCTCATTCAGATATGAAGGAGAATTCAAAAGCTTTACAGAGAAGCAAAAGCTGAGAGAATTCAGCACCACCAAACCAACTCTTCAACAAATGTTAAAGGATCTTCTCTAGACAGGAAACACAGAAAGGTTGTATAAACGTGAACCCAAAACAACAAAGCAAATGGCAATGGGACCATACCTATCAATAATTACTTCAAATGTAAATGGGTTGAATGCCCCAACCAAAAGACAAAGACTGGCTGAATGGATACAAAAATTAGACCCCTATATATGCTGTCTACAAGAGACCCACCTCAAAACAAGGGACACATACAGACTGAAAGTGAAGGGCTGGAAAAAAATATGTCACGCAAACAGAGACCAAAAGAAAGCAGGAGTCGCCATACTCATATCAGATCAAATTGACTTTAAAATAAAGGCTGTGAAAAGAGACAAAGAAGGACACTACATAATGATCAAAGGATAGAATTGTCTTAACTTTATTTTTTGAGATTGAATATGGTATGTACAGAGGAATTTCTGAGTAAAGTGGTAATACTTTAAAGGATTTAAAAGCAACAATATTAGCAAAATGTGTGTCCCTGTTACTAGAGAGATACCTTGGGACTTCTGACATCAGGACTGGGAAATAACTTCACTTGGCTCTCCAGCAGAGAGGCCTCAACCCACCCCAAGAAGATACAGTAACCAGAACCCAGTCATTGCCCACTTGGAGATGTTTAACGGGACCTTGAAGCTTTGGTTCCTATTTCCTATATTTACAGACTTTCAGGATTTGTGAGATTGCAGGTAGGACATGCCCTGAAAGCACCCTCAGCAATACTTCTTACCATTTCCCTGACTGTTACTTCAATGTTGTGGTCAAACTAGCTCTGCTATTGAGTGTGATACCATGAAGCATTTTTGCTAAAATCTGTTTTTATCAAGGTTATCTTCTTAGATAATGGTCAAACATCTCAAGGTCTGTTAAGTCATTGTTTATTTTATAGGGGTTCCTGGAGAGGTCAGGAAATCTTTGTTTGTACACCATGCATGTAGACATCATGTAATTAACCTAAAATCACCTGTTTACTATCAATATAAAATATCCTCTTAAATATTTTGTTGGTTAGTCTGAGCACAGACAATTAATTGAGCCATAAAAACTGATTTAATTTCTATGAGAAGCTTTCAACATTTCAAGAAGATATTTAAATCTGTAATAGCAAATAGGAAAAGGAGTACGTCAAGGCTGTATATTGTCACCCTGCTTATTTAACTTGTATGCAGAGTACATCATGAGAAATGCTGGGTTGGAGGAAGCCCAAGCTGGAATCAAGATTGCCGGGAGAAATATCAATAACCTCAGATATGCAGATGACACCACCTTTATGGCAGAAAGTGAAGAACTAAAGAGCCTCATGATGAAAGTGAAAGAGGAGAGTGAAAAAGTTGGCTTAAAGCTCAACATTCAGAAAATGAAGATCATGGCATCCGGTCCCATCACTTCATGGCAAATAGATGGGGAAACAGTGGCTGACTTTATTTTTCTGGGCTCCAAAATCACTGCAGATGGTGATTGCAGCCATGAAATTAAAAGACACTTACTCCTTGGAAGGAAAGTTATGACCAACCTAGACAGCATATTAAAAGCAGAGACGTTACTTTGCCAACAAAGGTCCGTCTAGTCAAGGCTATGGTTTTTCCAGTGGTCATGTATGGATGTGAGAGTTGGACTATAATGAAAGCTGAGTGCCGAAGAATTGATGCTTTTGCACTGTGGTGCTGGAGAAGACTCTTGAGAGTCCCTTGGACTGCAAGGAGATCCAACCAGTCCATCCTAAAGGAGATCAGTCCTGGGTGTTCATTGGAAAGACTGATGTTGAAGCTGAAACGCCCACACTTTGGCCACCTGATGCGAAGAGCTGACTCATTGGAAAAGACCCTGATGCTGGGAAAGATCGAGGGCAGGTGGAGAAGGGGACAACAGAGAATGAGATGGTTGGATGGCATCACAGACTCAATGGAGATGGGTTTGGGTGGACTCCGGGATTTGGTGATGGACAGGGAGACCTGGCGTGCTGTGGTTCATGGGGTCACAAAGAGTTGAACACGACTGAGCGACTGAACTGAACTGAATAGCGTATCTTATGTAGCAATTGTTTGGTTTTACTTTTTCTGTTTGAACCATTAACAAATACAACTGCATCACAGTTCTTAGAGTCTCTGGAAGGTCTGTCCAGGGCACATAGACAATCTCCTAAAAGCTATAAGCAACCATAGGGGTTTTCCAGTTCAGGTGAAGGAAGGCGTGTGACTAGCCCTGAAATATTGCAATATTTCTTAGGTGACTAGCTGAAAGGTGGTGAACGGTTTTCTTTCATGGAAGAGTGTATATAGCACTAGAGCCATTACATGTAGTGAAGACTTTAAGTTATTGAAGTTTTCACATATTTTGTTGTTGCTGTTACAGCTTGCAAAGAGGGTATGTCTTGGTTATTGAATCTAAAAAATAGACTTTTCACAAATCCTATGTAACTGAGTCAGTACCCCCAGTGCCTACCCACAAATATTTTGAACAAAAAAGGAAAATAATCAGTGAATCCAGAATCCTATAAAAATACTTGTCAGAGTCAGTGCATCAGTCTTTGTGCTTAAATGTATGTTTCTTTTAACTTGAAATGTATTCAATCACTGAAAGACATAAGTACCATACTTTATTTATGCAAAATTAACATAGGAATATAAACTCTTAATTTGTCAAGTTTATCATCACCATTATTTTTACAGTTTGGACTTGATTAAATAGTATAAAAATTTATTCTTATATAGAATTGGGACTCAAATCTTCATAGTCTCTAGTGGCCACTTCAGGACACCCAAACATAGTTTAGGCATAAAAGATGTCTTAGTAATTTTATGATTCTGAATTTGGAGCCTGGATTTGGGAAAGGCAAAATCAAGGCTAGTTGTCAGAGAAGACAAGGTGTAAGTCCTAAGTATCTAAAGACAAGAAATATTTATAATCAATACCATAAAACCACACTAGATTTTACCAAGGCTAAAGCTGTATTAGAGAAAAGATAGCAGCAGTACCTTCTGTCAGGGAGGAGAGGATGTTTGTTCATTTCTGAGACTTAGAGGACATTCATGTTTTGTCTGTGTTCAGACAAGATTACACAGTGGTCTTGTTTTGGTCTCACTTTGTCACCACCTCAGAGGGGCCTTGTCGGATGTTGGCACGTGAATTTCTCCATGCTCACGAGAGAACAGACTGAGCCGTGAATGCCAGGCCAGCTCCCATAGGCCAGGAGCTATTTTCCGCTTTCTTATCAATGACACAGACTCTGAGAGGACTGTCTTATCTATATTTTAAGTCTCGGCGGTCAAGCCTTACAAGGAGCCCCTTCCATGAAATCCAGTGAGTTGTAGCAGTTTTGAAATTAAGATTTTGAAACCAGGGAGTAAATATAGGTCAAATCTGAACCTCAAGAAGCCTGCAGGATTTCAAAAATCCTATCTAGGACCCTTTATCTCCAATCAAATTTGCAAGAAATAAATCAGCAGCTAAACATCACTTTGCATTGGGGATTTTGTCAAGTACCATGACCCTGAACCACACACATTGTTTCAGTTCAGTTCAGTTCAGTTCAGATGCTCAGTCATGTCCAACTCTTTGCAACCCCATGAATAGCAGCACCCCAGACCTCCCTGTCCATCACAAACTCCCGGAGTTTACTCAAACTCATGCCCATTGAGTTGGTGATGCCATCCAGCCATCTCATCCTCTGTCGTCCCCTTCTCCTCCTGCCCCCAATCCCTCCAAGCATCAGGGTATTTTCCAATGAGTCAACTCTTCGCATCAGGTGGCCAAAGTACTGGAGTTTCAGCTTCAGCATCAGTCCTTCCAATGAACACCCAGGACTTATCTCCTTCAGGATGGACTGGTTGGATCACCTTGCAGTCCAAGGGACTCTCAAGAGTCTTCTCCAACACCAAAGTTCAAAAGCATCAATGTTTCGGTGCTCAGCTTTCTTCACATTGTTTACCCCTGTCCAAATTTACCCTTTTTGACTTTGGGCTCTGGATACAAACTTCCAGTCACACTTTAAATTAGTGGTAAGTGTTCATATCCCAGATCTGCAACTGTTGAGCTCAAGGAAAAGAATGGGTCTCATTCATCTTATTCAGGTCTTAGACAAAAGCCTGAAATTAAGCAGTTGCTTAATATTGTTTAACTGACCGTTTATGAGAAATATTTTAACAAAAGACTAAAAGTAAAATGTAACTTGGAGAACTTCTCTAGGCACAGGAAGTTTGTTGAATAAAAGGTGACAGAAGAGGAAGACTAAAGTCCTAAATTCTTCCCTGAGGGACATTTCACAAAGTGGACAAAACCTGATAAATTCCTCATGAATTGCTGCAAGTTCCTTTACCTGGTGTTTAATGGTTTTACTTAAAAACCTTTTGCCAATATTATTTGCTTTCCAGTAAATGGTTGTCATCTCCATCTTGCTGATCCTTGAAATAAACCTTTCCATGCAGTGTTTCTGGGAAAGTATATGAAGGACAGAGGACCACTTTCCATTAATTTAGCAATGATTTGTTTTTATCTTTAGGAACACTTAACATGAGATCCACCGTCTTAACAAATTTTTGCTGATGACATGATTGTCTATGTAGGAAATCCCAAAGAACTTACCCAAAAACTCCAAATAAAATGAAATACTTAAGTATAAACTTTAAAAAATGTACAGAATCTGTATACTAAAATATTTTAAATGCTGACTAAATAAAGAAGACCTAACTAAATGAAGAGATAAGCTATACTAAATGTCCATTGATAGAGGAATGGATAAAGAAGATGTGGTATACATATACAATGGAATACTACTCAGCCATATGAACATACTCAACAATGAATTAATGCCATTTGCAGCAACATGGATGAACCTAGAGATTAGCATACAAGCCAGACAGAGAAAAACAAATATGATATGATATCACTCATATGTGGAATCTAATTTAAAAAAAGATACAAATGAACTTGTTTACAAAATAGAAAGAGACTTACAAACTATAGAAATGATCCCTGAAAGTATTGAAAACAAACTTATGGTTACCAAAACAGAATCGTGGCAGGGAGGGATAAATCAGAGGCTTGGGATGAACACATACACACTACTATATATAAGATAGATAATCAAGAAGGACATACTTGATAGCACAGGGAAGTCTATTCTTCAATATCCTGTGATAAACTATATGAGCAAAGAATATAAAGAGAATGAATATATGTATAACTGAATCACTTTGCTGTACACCTGAAACTAATACAACTTTGAAAATTAACTATCTGCCAAGAAAATTTTTTTAAAAATATATTTTTGGAATCATCTGGAAATTTTGAATTTGGACTTCATATTAGACATATCTATGTTTTATTTTGGAGACATCATGACAATGTTGTTGTAGCATGTGGGAAAATGTCCTTATTTTCAGATTTATGATGAAATATTTAAGAGTAAAATGTCACAATATCTACAACTTACTTTCAAATGGTTCAGCAAAAAACCACACAGATACAAAACAACTATGTCAAAATGCTAACAACTGAGGAATTTAGGTAAACAATATATACATATTCACTGTAACACTCTTAACTTCATTGTAGGTTAAAAAAAATTCTGTTATTTGCCTGATTATGGTAATAGTGTATTTTAATCTTAACCTTCTGATATTATACAAATATGTAATATAAAAAGTAAAAACCCCTTGTTATCACACTCCATCCCTCCAAGTATAACTACACAAATATATTTATGGGAATTTCTAACACTTTTATCTATCTATACATATATATACTATCATTTATTTTTCTAAAATGGGATTAACACAGGGCATCTTTCCTTGTCATTATAGAGCCACAGCCATCTTTTTTTTTTATTTTTTAAACTTTTTATTGGAGAATAGTTGACTTACAATATTGTGTTAGTTTCTGCTGTACAGCAAAGTTTATCAATTATACATATTTATCCACTCTTTTTTAGATTCTTA
Organism: Cervus canadensis; assembly: GCF_019320065.1. NCBI lineage: Eukaryota > Metazoa > Chordata > Mammalia > Artiodactyla > Cervidae > Cervus > Cervus canadensis. The sequence continues at coordinate 125,778,105 of NC_057419.1, read as the reverse complement.
GATTTTAGATTCTTCTTTAGATTCCATGCAAGTCAGTGCAGAGTATTGAGTAAAGCTCTCTGTGCTATACAGTTGGTTGTCATTAGTTATCTATTTTATGTATATATAGCAGTGTGTAAATGTCAATTTTATATATAGTAGTGTTACATGTTAATCCCAATCTCCCAATTTATCCCCTCCTTTCCTTGAAGTAACCAAAAATTTTGTTTTCTACATTTGTGACTCTACTTCTGGTTTGTAAATATTTGTACCCCACCTTTTTTTTCAGATTCTACATAAAGAACAGACTTTTGGACTAAGTGGGAGAAAGCAAGCGTGGGATGATTTGAGAGAATAGCATTGAAACATGTATATTACCATATGTAAAATAGATGACCAGTGGAAGTTCTATGCATTGAAGCAGGGCACTCAAAGCCGGTGCTCTGAGCCACAGCCATCTTTTTAACAATTACATAAATATTGCATTGTGTAGATGAACCACATTTACCTCACCAACCCTTTATTGTATTACAAGATGTATCATGGCACACTGCTGTACTTGCTGGCTGCAGAGTTGAAAGATGTGCTAGTTTTTGGTATCTCTGTAATTACCAAGTTGCCTTCAACAATCTATAAACTGATCACTCTTCCATCTGTGGTGTCAGAGAATGCCTGTATGCTCATACCTTTATCAGCATCAAATAATTTATCAATTACTTTTTTAAAAAAATCAATGGCAGGCAGTTCATAAAAAAAGACAGTTCTATTAAACGCCTATTACTCAGTGAAAGAAAACAATCTGAAAAGACTATACTATATGATTCTGACATTCTGGAAAAGGCAAAACTAAGAAGACCGTAAAAAGATCAGTGGTTTCCAGGGGTTAGGGAATAGGGAGGGATGACAAGGCAGAGAACAGAAGATTCTAGAGCAGTGAAAATCCTATATATTATACTATAAAGGTAGATTCATATCATTACACATTTGTCAAAATCCACTGAATATCCAAGGTAAGCTATGGAGTTTAGGTGATTATGGATGTGTCCATGTAGGTTCATCAACTATAACAAATGCACCACTCTGGTGGGGGATGTTGTTAGTGAGGGAGGCTCATGCATGTGTGTGGGCTGAAGGTATATGGAAAATCTTTGTACACTTTACTCAATTTCACTGTGAATCTAAAATTGCTCTAAAAATAAAGTCTACTAAAAAAGGCAGCTCTTGATTAGTTGAAACTACATAACCCTCGTTACTTTTTGAGAATCAGCATTCCCTTTTAATGTTCTTTGTTTAATTATAGGCTTTGAATTGGATATTGATCTCCTTTGCCCATTTTTCTAATGGAACTTTCTCTTTTATAGATTTGTTAGATTTCTTAATATATTAGTGCTTTTAGCCCTTTATTTGGAGGAAAGAAGAAACAGTGTGTTCAGGCCAACTGTTTCATGTGAACACTTAAGTAACCAAAGGTGCATTCCTACAGATGGTGGGCTCTGTACAGTGAACCACCCAAGAAACTAGCTCCTGTTTTGAATAAAGGGCAAGATGGAATAAGTCTTTTTATTAATATCTTGCTTCAAAGCCACTTCAAGGCATTACTTGCAGAGAACCTTTGTACCTGGAAGGAAACAAATGTAGATAAGCATAGGAAATACAAAGTAAAAGACAGGTCATAAGATACAACTGTCCTGGTCTTATCAGTTACCCTGGTAAATATTTGCAGAGACTGGTCTTTTAGCCTTATGTTAAAAAAATCCATCATACGGGTACTATAGACTAAATGTTTCAGGCACCTCCAAAATTCGTATGTTGAAACATAATCTCCCAGTGTGATGGTATTAGGAGGTGGGACATTAAGTTATAAAGGTGAAGTCATGAGTGGGGTTAGTGCCCTTATTAAAGAGACGCCAGAGCGTCCTTGTCCCTATCACAATGTGAGGTTACAGCTAAAAGACAGCCATCTATGAACTAGGAAGTGTGCTCTCACCACACAGCAAACCTGCCAGTACCTTGATCTTGGACTTCCAGACTGCCTAACTGTGAGAAATAAATTTGGTATTTATAAATCACCCAGTCTATGATACCATGTTACAGCAGCCTGAATGGACTAAGACAATGGGACCAAACTTTTTTTCTTAGTCATCTGTATTCTGACTTTGCTTACTCATTTATTGCAAAAGCAGAATTGTCACGTCTATCTTTCTTTTATGTCTCTGGGGTTTATATCCTATTAAGAGAGGTCTTTCTTATTCTTAGGCTATAAGTAAAAAATATTTTATAGTTATCACCATGTAGTTCCTTAAAGGATTGCATTTCATATTACTCATTCACACAAAACGTTAAAATAAACAACAGTTCGTCAACTAGAGATGATTTTGCCCCCACCTTGGAACATTTGGCTAGTTCTGGAGACATATTTGGTCTACACACTGGGGGTATGCTACTGACATCTAGTGGATAGAGGCCAGGAACACAGCTAAATGCCCTGCAATAATGCACAGGACAGCTCCCTCCCACCTCCAACAAAGAATTATCCAACCCAAAATGTCAATAGTGATGAGGCTAAGAAAACCTGTCATAAACCACTTCTCCTTCCTGGTTGTTCAGATCCCCATTGTTTTGACCTTCTGTATATCATAGAACAGGCTTCCTTGGTGGCTCAGCAGTAAAGAATCGCCTGCAATGCAGGAGTTGCAGGTTCTATCCCTGTGTCGGACAGATCCCCTGGAGAAGGGAATGACAACCCACTCCAGTATTCTTGCCTGGAGAATCCCCTGGACAGAGGAGCCTGGTGGGCTACAGTCCGTAGGATTGCAAAGAGTCGGACAAGACTGAAGTGACTGAGCACGCAGGCAACCACATATGTCATTACTGAACACTGAAAAGATTGAGTGACATGGAAAAGAAAGAAAAAGGGAGAAACTGGATAAGGAAATTTTGGTAAGTTGGAGAAAACCATCTGACCTCATTGATGATTATAACCTTAATCTGTCCATCCGTGTAATTCAGCTCCAAAAACATAAATTTCACAAACATCATTTTATAAAGTATACCAGAAAATGAGTTAGAATATTGGAGAAAAAAATCTGGCAAACATTATAGGCATACTACGAAGGGACAGAGGCGTGAAGAGACTAATTATGTAAATGCCTTTATTTGAACTAATACATTGCTACCAGATTACAATACTTTTCAGAGTTAGAGTAACATTATGATCTTAAAAACTATAGCAAACAGCTTGACAAAGCAAGAGTACATTAGACTACATTAAGTCCTACATATATGTCTATTTTTTAGTGACCACATCTCCTTACCTTAGGTGTAAAATTAGAAAATTTAATATACACTTAGCATACTTGGCCTACCATATCCTTCCTAAATTCTGAGCCCACTCTCTCTTCAAAAGTGTCATATTCAACAGTATTTTAAATCTAAAGAGAGAGTTTGATGGTACATGTTTTAAAACAAATAAGCATATATTGAACCAAGTGTTTCAGGACAAAATATGTCAAGTGTTTACAGCTTTAGTGTGAGAGGGAAGATGGAAATTCAAGGTACATTTCCCTCTACCTATAATGTATGTTTTTTACTTACTTGAAGACCCCTTAAAAAAAAGTAGCAAAATCAGCAGTCTTATTTAATGTAATCAAAATATTCTTAAATGTACAAAAAAGGATCATGTAGAAAGAATACTGTAAAAAGATACTGATTTTAAGAATAAAAGAATATGAAAAGCTTCTATTACATTCTGCACAGCCAGTTACTTCTGTCAATTTTCAGTACTAGAAAGATAAGCAAAGGATACTCATATACAAATACCCTCTGACCACAGTTCTTGAATAAGAACTAGCATACTGAATGGAAAGCAAATTATTGTCTAATACCAATAATATTCATATTCAATCATCTAAGCAAGTCCCAGGAGGCGGACATTCTAAGAGGAAAACAGGTACATAGAAATACGTACAGCAATGGGAAATGTCAAGGGCAGCGATCTAGGAGTGAGTAAATGATTTGACTATGGGCACATTTCAGGTGGGCCTGACAAATCCACCTTGACTATGGGAAAGAGGAGATGTTGTTACTAAAACTCTTTCACCTGAGGGCTCCCATGATGAGCTTAGTCTTGTTAAAACTAAAAAGTCCTTTCAATAACCAATAGTTTCTTAAGCCATGAGCACTTCAGCCAGAAATTGCTGTACTGCTAATCATGCACCTGGGAGCAAGGTTGTTTTTTATTCAAATTGGTTATTTTACACTCTCTTCATACCCCTGCCCATCAAGCATGCAAACACAGTCATGACCATCTTGGGCTTTACTTCCACAAGGTCTTCTGGGAGAGCATACACCCTGGCTCCAATTCTTCTAGCCATTGACACTGCGTACCTATTTTTTGGAGGAAACAAAAATTGAGGTTCATTTCTGGTTAGTCAAGGGCACAACATGAGGCATCTATTTCCTCTCATATACTCAATTGTCTGGGATACAAAACTTCAACAGCAAGAGTTCAAATCAGAATGACTTCATTTTTCATTGTTTTCTCTTTTATTTTGTGAGGTTACTCATAAGTGATATCAGATTTTTTTAGCTCTACTATTTGGGGCTGATAATATTTATTCACTCCTTTTCTACAATGTAAAATGAGAACAATTTAGGAGCACTGATATGAAAAAACATTTTTCCAGAATATGTGTGTGTGTGTGTGTGTGTATACACACCCAGATGTTGAAAATATGTATATATACTCAGATGTTGATATTCTCATTGAGCATGAAATAAGATAACAGTGGCTATAATGAGATCTTAGAGACACAGTGGAAAACTGTGCCAGATGCAAAATACAATTTCATAGATGCAGTGAATACTTCCAAATATTCAAGGGAAGAGACAGAGTCTATATGGTACATGTCACAGTGGCTGAAGCAAGGAATGAAAAGGATAGAGAAGGGAAAGGAGTTAAGAACTGACAAGTCCAGCTGAGGAAATTTGCAGGAGCACCCCTCAATTAATACACAAGGCGTTTCTAGGTGTTCTGTAACATGAATCTTTAAATATGATCAAGTTTCTGGAAAAAGAAGTTTGAAGAGCTCTCTATAAATCTTTATCATATTATGCTGCAAAATTTTTTTTTCAAGGAGGGAAGAAATGATTTGACACAGTATGTGATGCCAAAATGAAGTTTTGCAGTAATGCTTCTTAGCTATCTTGTGAAGTCCTGTTGGGAGCTGATTTTCAGTGTTTACTAGGAAAGCTTTCACGGGTTGCCCATGAAAGCAGATCACAGTCCAGGTCTTTGGAGAAGAAGGGAAGAGGCAGGTGGAAAAGACCTTCTCAATATTGTCAAAATGCAGGAAACTTTCAAGGCACAGTTTCAGCTGAGGGTTTAGCATCCTGCCCAATTAAGGGACGAAGATAATAAACTCAATGTACGTAGTAAGGTGGGCTATGCACAGTAAGTTTTTTTTGAAGAGTGCAACAAAAGAAAACCCTATCAAAGGCATGCTTATCCTTTGCCCATTTTCCCCTTGTTTTAAGTTGGCAGCTAAGTTGCTTTAACACATACATTATTTCTATAACCTACAAACCAGTGGCTGACTGAGCACCTACCTACTAGGTCAGGTGCAACAATGCTAGGCTCTTATGTAGTTTACTCATTTCAAAATCTCCAAGGTAAGTATTATTGCTCCCATTTTATGGATGAGGAATCTGAGGCTAGAAGACATTTCCCCCAGCTGACACCATTCTTAAGTGGCAGAACCTGAATGATAATGCAGATCTGCCTGCCTACAATGCCTATGCCCTTATCAGGATATTTGGCAACATCCCTTACTTGGCATTATTGTGCTTGTCATCTTCTGTCAGAGTGCCACTCTTAACAAGGTCGTAGTTTATGCAGCCTGGCTGGATGGCATCAATCAAATCCACAACTGCCAAACTGGAGCTGATCGTCTTATCCTAGAGTAAATACATTTGAGAATTTCCATGTGTACAAATTAATGCACAATCACTTATATAAAGCTGTCAAAAACAAAGTCTAGTGAATTAAAAAAGAATCATGTTGTTAGCCCCACAACGATCTCACTCACAAAGAAACCAAAGGCTAGCCTTCTAAACTTTCTATAGCAAACATAACGTTTAATAGTCAAACATGGAATTCTTACCTTAAAACTCTGAATGGAGGTTGATTTCCCTGCTTCATTCAATGTTCTGTTCACCCAGCTTACAATGATGTCATCATTAGCTTTCTGACCATCACCAAGATCTTCCAGGACATTGAGGGTATATCTAAATGAAGCAGCAGAAGAAACAGGTAACTAATGAGAAGCTACTGTATAGCATAGGGAACTCTACTCAATGCTCTGTGGTGATCTAAATCAGAAGGAAATCTGAAAAAGATGAGATATATTTAAACCCATAGCTGATTCACTTTGCTGTATAGCAGAAACTAACACAACATTGTAAAGCAACTAAACACCGATAAAAATTAATTAAAAAAAAAAACAGCAGAACACGTTCTGTTCTAGTTTATTAGAAAAAATACAAATATTAGAAAGATGCTTTATCTTTCATTTATTTTCCTTAGGTTTGAGAGATTAAAGAAAAGATTTCACAAGAAGACATTCACACTATATGGAAAAAAAAAAAAAAAGAATTTCAAGTAGCAGTGACTTGCCATTGAGCTGCTGTTTGCACTGGTGGCAGGAAGAGTAAAAGGTCACCAGTCTACTGCAGGCTCATTTTGTACTAGGCCAACCCATGGTAACGACTTAAAGTAAGCTGTGCTTTGGCTGGTACCCAGTTATAATGAATTGCTTTTTAGCATTACAGTTAAGAGATCTTCTTTCTCAAATGTATACATGTTCATAATTTTTGCTGTTTTTATTCACCAACGCAAACTGAGGCTCAGGTCTGTGTCAGGCATATTATGAAAAAAGGGAAATATTCACAGTTCTGCTGCCTCACTTTCAAGAAGGCATTTCCCATTGACCATCTAACATATATTCATTACTTAAGCTCACTTCAGAGTCTAAACACAAAAATTTCAAAGGTGTAGTCATTGATACGTTTTCTTAGAAGTAGTAAAGACTAGATCACAGACCTGTATGGTAGTGAAGCTTAAGCAGTTAAAATTGTGTACCATACCTTCTCATCAGCTGCCAGACCAAAGCTAAAGTCAGGGTTTGATTTCCATCATTCAGGTCTTGCCCTCCAATGCCAACCAGGGAGAATTTGGCAGGATGCTTCCCTAATTCAACAGCATAGTTGCAATTTTCTAGCTGCAAACAAACAAAAGCAAATGTTTAAACATTTTCACTTGTTTAATCTGTATATGCACGTGTGCACAAAGTGAGACACAGTTTCTGTCCTCAAGAAGCTCAGAGTCAAAGAGTTTCCCAAACAAAAGAAACAAATTGAGAATAAAAATAGTCTGTAACAAATATGTGCAGCAACTTAATTAACTACCTTTTTCATGTTGGCTCCAAGTTTCGGGTATGGAGGTTTATTCACCTTACTCCAGTCAACAGGAACTTTAATTCGTTCATATAGCTGTAAGATTACCAGGGCATCTTGCAGGTCACTGATGATTTAAAAAGAGTTTGATCAGTGTTTTCAGAGAGCAGAGCCTGTTTCCTTAAAAACAAGGACACTACACTGTCAAAAGACTCATGCATTTTATTAATCTGTGCTAAAAATAGAGCTAACATCATCCAATTCACTTAAAAGTAGTTATTGAGAGCTTATTGTTTACAAAGAACTGTTCTAGGAGCTGGGCTCACAGGAGAAAAATCCCAGGCCTTTAGAGTCGGAGAAAGAAAGAGAATGAACAAGTATATGGATAAATGGGTTAGGGGAATGCATTTAATTGCTATGAAAAACAAAAAGAATGAGGTTAGGAGTTAGGGAGTGATAGGTGGTGGTTAGGATCTGAATCAGTGGCTTGAATATAGCAAGGGAATAAGGCATTTGATGTGGAAAAGAACATTCCAGGCTGAGAGAACAGTGAGCACAAAGAGCTCAAGGCACCATGGATGGTCTATTTAATGTACTCTCTGGTCTCCATTTCAAAATATAAAGTCTCTGTTCCCTAGGGTGTTAGAAAGATATTTACACATTCTTTCACTTAATGACCATGTAAAGTCTGGGCTTTTGTGTATTTGGGAAATGATAATGGAAGTCACCACATTTTCCAATAAAGTAATGGCTACAAACTAACATTTAGAAAAGGTTTAGAGCTATAATTGTTTATGCAGCATCCATTCATGATGTTCAAAACTTTATAATAGCATCGGAAGGCTTACGCATAGAGATGGTTTACATGGGGATTAACACCAAGAGAGTTCATCCAGTTACGGAAGGTTCTTTCTTCACGAGTTTCTCCTATTAAAAATATTCACAGTGTTTATATAATCATTAAACACCTTGCATATGTACATATAACATCAACCCACAATTAGATTATGTTATTTTTTTTCAGATCTAGAGGTTTTCTCAAATATGAATCATCAAGCAGTCTCTCTGAATACATTCTCTCTTGTTTTTTAAATTGGATGACTTTATTTTAAAAGTAAAAATATAACCTTATTATAACCAGCTAAGAGGTATAGGAACTTTTTATAATCTCTTCTCCATCTCATCCTTCTCCAGTATCTCCCCAAATCCCCATACTTCTAAAGTAACTGATATTATCGGTTTAGTTGTTATTAGAAACATTTGCCATGGTCACACAAACCTCTATACTCACATTAATTTACATCTTCTCTCTACCCATTTAAAAATATTGATACTAAGTTACATATATGAACTTTTTTTACATGCCTATATTAGAGCAACAAATTATTTGAAACTTCAAAAGCATAAAATTTAAAGATTTTATAGTAATCCTAGTATATATGCAATGAGCTGCTAATTGAGAGTTGAAAGTATTAGTTGCTAAGTTGTGTCCAGCTCTTTGAGACCCCACGGACTATAGCCTGCCAGAATCCTCTGTCCATGGATTTCTCAGGCAAGAACACTGGAGTGGGTAGCCATTCCCTTCTCTAGGGGATCTTCCCAACCCAGGGATTGAACCCAGGTCTCCTGCACTGCAGGCAGATTCTTTACCATCTGATTTCATAATAATGCTAGTGGATATGCAATGAGCTACTAATTACATTTGTTAATTTTTAAGTACTATACTTCATGCATATATAATCTGGCAAAGGTATACTCTGCCTTTCCCAAATTAAATGAATATTTACATGCATTATTATTTTTTGAGTAGGTTAAAGGTGAAAGGAACTGAGGGCAGTTTCAGTTAGTCTGACTGTGGAAGAATGAAACAATAATGCAGATTTATATAGGTCAAATTTTATGCACATGTGCATTTTTTTGGAGGGAAGTTTAAAAATAAGTGACCTAAATATAAAATATTAAAATAAAACATTGGTTTACTAAGTGGCCTTATACTAAGTGATCCTAGGCTAGCTTACTTTAAAAGTTCCCAGACTTTCTTGGTGGTACAGTGTACAAAAGTCCTCCTGCCAAAGCAGGGGACACAGGTTCAATCCCTGGTCTGGGAAGATTCCATATACCGTGGGGTAATGAAGCCCAACTACTGAACCTACACTCCTCAACAAGAGAAGCCACCCCAATGAGAAGGCTGAGCACCACAACAAAGAGTAGCCTCTGGGTGCAGCAACTAGCGAAAGCTGTCATGCAGCAACAAAGACCCAGAGCAGCCAAAAATAAGTAAATTAAAATAAAAGTTCCCTTGTTATCATCCCTTTCTATCAGTTGCCACTTATTACTCAGCCCTTGGGACTACTTCCAGTAGACAGTTGCTAAAGGAAAATGGATAAGGAAACTTATTAAATCAAGATTATGAAATCATCGTGGCCTATGTATTTCCACTGTGTAGTCCCAAACATAATTTAAGAAACCTTTAGTTACCTTCTAATAGAGTCCAATCAATATCTTGGTTCTCTGGCTTAGTGAGTGCTGGGTATTTATTAAACAGGTTAGCCACAAAGGCTAAGTTCAGTTTAGGGTTCCCACTGACGACATCAGCTGGAGTAACAAACTGTCTGCAACCTAATTTATCTGCTTGTTGAAGCATACTCTCAGCTCTCTTCAAATCATCTGTTTCCTGTTGAAGTAAAATAAGAAGACTTTTTTTTCAAAGGTCATACTAAAAATATAGAAACTTTGCCCTACAATGATAGGCTGGGTATACAATTCTATTTTCTCTTAGCCAACACATGGTACTTATATTACTGTTTTGAATGCAAAAAAAAAAAAAAAAAATGTTGGCTGTGCTGGATATGCAGTACCTTGAAAATACCCTAGATGGCACAGATCATGTATCTAAGGACAGAATAGATTTCACTCAACTGAGATCACTTCTCTCATGCCAAAATTCATTAAGAAAAAAGTGAAACCTGTTCAGATTTTAAATGTAAGCCCTAAAGAGGGTGTAAAGCTGAAAAATATGAAGGAATTATGAAGAAATTTTTTTAAGATAATAATCAAGGATACCAGGCTCCAATAATTCTGAGGTTTAAATTGCATATTTCAAATTATCATCTTTCTCAAACTATTTTTTGTTTTTACTTTTCCATCCAGGAAGCAACGTTGTCTATTTCTGTGTAAAATACTTACTTTCAACTAATTCCTAGGACTCCTAACTTCTTTGTTTTGTCTTCTCCACCCCAACTTCTTTCCTTTTGGAAAGATGCATGCTGATTTCTTGACTACCATACAGTTTGGTGAGGATTATAAGTTATAGATCTGATAATTTCAGACCAAATTAAAGACAGTTTCCCAAGTGCTCACCATTCCCACCTCCCCATAATAAAAGTCAAAAACCTGGAGCTGCAGGAGGAACAATTGCTTTTGGATTACTCGTTTCTAGTGACCTGCCCTCTCCAGACTTCTCTTGGCAGCTACTATAGACATGGCCACCCCAGTATGCCCCAGGGTAAATGTAGCTCTTCTGGAAAACAGTTTCAGGTAAGAAGGGATTTTTATAATAAGGGGGAAATAAGAGATAAAGGAAATGTGAGAAATGTTACTTATAAACCAACACAGTTCAGATTCTATAATTTGAGAGTCTTAACTCTGTCTTTAATGGGTGATGCTATCTTTACTTTTTTCATCTCCAGTGAGATGCCTCAATCATCTAGGTCTCTAGAAGAATGGGTATTTACTGTGTTACCCTTCACTGTTACCATTGCAGAGCAATCAGTAACCACCAGCAGATGGGCCATTGACTGGGATTCAGCCTTGCGGATTCTCCATGAGCCTAGTGAGTTCATCTCATAGAGCCTATTCTATTTCTTTTAATCTGTCACTTGTTACTTTAATACTTCTGGTTTGTGCTATTTACTGTCTTTATTTTTAAATCCCGTATTTTTTTAATCATCTTGGCATTCTTAAACAAAAAGCATTAATAATATTGGAGTAGAATGAAACACTGAAATAGCAACAATTTTAAAAAATTAGGATACAGAATAATGAAACAAAAAATAATCAAATAAATATATATATATATGCCCAAAACAACTTCAGCCCATACCTCACATCATATTCAAAGTTAACCTTCAATACACACACACATGTAAATGTATGAACCCAAAACTATAAATATAAAACTAAATATAAAACCCCAACTATAAAACCTCTAAGAAGAGACATAAGAAGAAATGTTTGTGACCTTGTGTTAGGCTAAAATTTCTTAGATACAACATCAAAAGCATGATTTGTAAATCTGACTTTGTCCAAATTAAACAATGTCTGTTCTTGGAAAAACACTGGGACTAAGTATCTGCAAATCACATATCCAATCAAGGACTTTTATCCAAAATATGTAAAACACTCAAAACTTGATAAGAAAACAAACAGTGCAATTAAAATAGGTAAAGTATTTAAACAAAGAAGTATAGACAGCAAATAACTACATGAAAAGATGTTCAACATCATTTGTCATTAAGGAAATGCAAACTAAAATCACAATGAGACACCTCTACCACTGTTAAAATTCTTAATGTTTAAACTAACCACATTAAAGTGTCAGTGAGCATGTGGATGAACTGGAACCTTCATGTGCTACTGGTAGCAATGTGCAATGGTACAACCATTTTGGAAAACAACTTGGCAGCTGCTTAGAAAAGTTAAATGCACATATACCATTACCCAGCCATTCCACTCCTAGGTATTTACCAAAGATAAATGAATGCATAAACTCACACAAAGACTTGTATATGAATGTTCAAAGCAGCTGTATTTGTAATAGACCCAAACTGGAAACAATCCAAATGTTCATCACAGTGAATGGATAACAAATTATAGCATATCCATCCACTGGAATATTATTCAGCAACAAAAAAGGAATGAATTTCTGATTTATGTAATAACACAGATGAATCTCAAAATAATAATGCTGAAAGAAGCTTGATTAAAAAAAAGAGCACCTATTATATGATTCCATAAAATTTTCAAAAATTCAAACTAAATTGAAAGAAAGCAAATCAGTGGTTGCCTAGGATGGAGGAGTATGGGGGCAGAGAGGAATCACAAAAGATCATGAGGAAACTGGATGTTACGATGGAGATATAGATCCCTAAAGAAGATATAAGACTGACAAAGATAAAGGACACTGAAAAACAAGGGAAAAGCATGATGAAAGACTCAACAGTAAAATGAGTGTGTGGACAGAGCAGTAGGAAATTGCCCTGGCTAGAAGAGATGGAGCAAGATGGTGTAGCAGGGCTTCACATGCTCAGCAGAACATTTCAGACTGAACTCTTGAGTCAATGGGGAATCCTTAAAGGATTCTGAGGAGGATAGAGACAATGAAGGAGTGCTTTAAGATCAACCAGGCAGACATGACTAGAGAAGAGCTGTATCAGAATCAGAATCAGTACACTGGTATTATCTACCTAGGCATAAGATCACCTGGCTAGTCATCCCAGAGAGCTTCCTTCACGCACAGAAGGGCCCCTCATTTGTACCAAAAGTGACCTGAAGTGAAGAATTTCACATTTAAAAACAGACAGAAATACAAGTACTACAAGTCAGTGACAAATTCAGTTCTGGTAAGGGCAGCATAAAAGGTTTAGCAAGTGTAATCTACTCAATCCTGAAGTGGATATGAAATATGCTAGAAATGTGTATTTTTTAAAAATCAGTAGAATCCATTCCATATCTAATGAATACAAAAAACAACAGGATCCTAGAAAGTTGAGACTCATAGTCTAGGCCAACTTGTTACCTCATGTATGAACAAAGGAACTTGTCCAAGGTCATTGAGCAAATAAGTGATGTAACAAGGGAACATGGTCTGTGACAGTAATTCACCAAATTGGATTTCAGGGATCAGGAGTTTGTAAACACATTCACATTACTCTCAACATAAGATTACAGATGCACATATGAATATGTTTTCATTAAATCTATCATTGTGATTGTAATCCAAAAACTCAGAAAAGGTTAGCCTCTAGTGCTTATTTCCCCACACTTACTCTGAATATTTTATGCCATCCATAAAAATCAACACCACCATAACTAAAGAACTCACTAATAAACTATTAACATAAATCAAAGCTAATCTTTCTGTCTATAAATTACATCTACAGTAATAAAATTTAAGATAATACTTACAACTGCCAACATCATAACATACAATTATAAGCATTCTTGTTATTTATAAGAAATTGACAATTTTGTAAGCTTGTAGAATTCACAAGAACACCTATACTTACGTTGAAACCTGACATGTTAATATCTATCCGTGGTTCACCTTCCTTTTGTCCTTTTGGTGCAATTTGATTGAGAAGATGAAAATAGGCTTTGGAATCCTAAAAATGAATTGCAAATATCAGTGAGATCACATTTACAAAGCATAAATATATCCTATTGTCCCGTGTGTGGAAGGATATTTGCATTGGATTTTGTAAGAATGTGACACAAATCTCTATCTTCTAATTTAACAGTTTCTTTTCCCAGAAAAGTCCACCTATCTGGCCTTATGTCTGCCTTGAATATGGATGAAGTGGATTTTGTCATGACTTTATAATTTATTGAAATCATCAATACAATAATGCTAGAAAACATAGAACTAGTTCTGTACCTTCACTGAGTTACTGAAGTCAATAAGCTTGACAGATAAAACAAGCACGAGAAACAAGTAGGATAGGAGAAATCCAGGAAGCATAGGGAAAGAGAAAATAAACAGGTTATATCATGATAAAGCATAATATGTATATACCATAACCTATGGAGAAGAGATTAGTTGTGCTAACAATGCATTAAATTATAAATTGAAATAACAAAAATTTTAAAATGAGTTCTACTTGAGGTGGTGAAATAACAGTAAACCCTTAATCATCTGAATATATTTAACCAAATGAGCTTCTCTTTGTTTTAAGCCCTTCACCTCTTTCAACACTTGAACACTTTTACTTGGAATCCCAATACCTAAAACAAAAATGGCATTGCTTATATGGGATGTGGGCTGGGTGAATTCAGGCTGTGTGGATGCTACACAGAACAAAACCTGAAAACCACTGTATTAGTGTAAACATTTAATGAGGGTCTTCAACACACATGTCAAGTACGATTCTGCCTCTCTGGAATACCAGAGGACAGGAACTGGAGTGAAGTTTCTTTATCATGTTGAGGCAAGACATACATGGGCCCCAGGCTGAACAGTTTCTCCCCTGTGGACAGAAACTCCATAATATTAATAGCAGAAACCATAAAAGCTGGATGATGGAGCAGGCTGTGCCCTGCCCAGATAAGAGATAGAAGAGGGAGGATCATGGTGATTTTGGGTAGCCTCAGTCCACAGTGCCTTGAAGCAGGGCGTTGGTTCCCAGCCAGAAATTGAGGTGATGCCCCCTCCCTTTTGACCTCCATTAAGCCTTTCTGTGCGTGTGTAGTCAGGAAGGTCTCCTTGACGTTAAGAATGAGGAATATATGGTCTTTTATCTCTTATCTGGGCAAGGCCCAGCCTCCTCCATCATCCAGCTTTTATGGAGTTTCTGCTATTATAGAATTTCTGTCCACAGGGGAGAAACTCTTCAGCCTGGATCCATGTATCTCCTGTTTCAAGCTCATAGTAAGTGATGTCAGCCTACCCATAGGCCTCTTCACTAGAATCCATCTTGGCTAAGAGATACATGTGCACACATGGGAGGATCCTGAGATAAACCAAATAAGGACTCAGAACCAGACAAAGCAAGATGACTGGCCAAAGGAAACCCAGAAGAAATGCTCTATGAAAGTGATTTAAACCACCACGAGGGTGCAACTGTCTCTCTGAGCCCACCTGTGTGAGTCTATTTACATATACTCTTTCCTCCTAATAAACACTTGTTTTACTCATCTTGATCTCTATGTGGAAATTCATTTCTATACAGCTGATGGGCCAGGGCCTTGGTCCCACTGGTCCTTGGTGGTCTAGTGGCTAGGATTCAGTTCTTTCACTGCTGTAGGCTGACCTCAATCTCTGGCTGGGAACAGAATCCCTGCTTCAAACTGCTATAGGCCAAGGCCACCTGAGATCAATGTTACATCTGAAGATCACTTTCCCAGCTTTGGAAGTTTTCTATTCCTGGGCCTTGACAGTCCAAACAGATGATAAAGGAATGTTTCTCATGGTAACTCCTATGGATTGTGTACATCCTAATCCTGCAGGGAAGTTGCTGAATGTGGAGATGCTGATGTGAATGTAAGCTCTGACCTGCCAAGTACAGATCTCTGGGAGAGGCCTAGAAAGCTGTATCTTCAATGAGTCAACTATGTATGTTTGATACACTTGCCAGAAATTATTCTAAGAATGGGGAGAATCAGGTGACAGTGAAAGCCACTGCAGAGCAATTCATGGAATGCAAACCCAGATCTTACCATTAGTGGAACAGGGGTTATCTCCTAAGGAGTAGCGCATTACAGTTGTGAAAGTGCTTTCACTTACAACTATCTACTAAAGGTACAGAAAGAATTTGTATGTGCCTTCTCCCTATGCACTTGAGAAAGACAGGTAAAGAGTAGACCCCAAAGTCTGTAACTCACTATCTGAAAAGGGGCTTTAGGTGAAAATTTGAACCTGAACATAAATTGGAAGTTCCTTTTCACATTACCCAGCAATCCTCTGCTTTTTAAAAATATTAAAAGCAGAATATGTTTTTAAAAAATATCAAAGGAGAATTTTTAAAATATTCATTTAAAAATAAGATTTCCTTTCCAAAACAGCAGAATACACTTTTTTCTCAAGTGCACATGGAACACTCTCCAGGATAGATCACATCTTCGGTCACAATCATCAGGAAATTTAAGAAAATTGAAATTGTTTCAAGCATCTTTTCTGAGCTACAATGTTATGAGACTAGATATGAATTACAGGGAAAAAAACTAAAAACCACAAACACATGGAGGCTAAACAACCTGCTTCTAAATAACCAACAGGTCACTGAAGGCATGAAAAAAGAAAATAAAAATACCTAGAAACAAATGACAATGAAAACATGACAACCCAAAGCCTACGGGACACAGCAAAAGAGGGAAGTTTATAGCAATACAAGCCTACCTCAAGAAATGAGAAAAACATCATAAACAACCAGACTTTACACCTAAAGCAAATAGAAAAAGAAGAAGAAGAACAACAACAACAACAAAAAAAAAAACACCCGAAGTTAGTAGGACAGAAATCATAAAGATATAAATGAAAAATACATGAAGGAAACAATAGCAAAGATCAATAAAAGCTGGTTCTTTGAGAAGATAAAATTGACAACCCACTAGCCAGACTCATTAAGAAAAAAGGGAGAAGACTCAAATCAATGAAATTAGAAACAAAAAAGAAGTTACTACAGAATGCAGAAATACAAAGGATCATAAAAGACTACTGTGAGCAACCATATACCAATAAAATGAACAACCTGGAAGAAATGGACAAGTTCTTAAAAAAAATACAACCTTCCAAAACTGAACTGAACCAGGAAGAATTAGAAATCACAAACGGACCAAGCACAAGCACCAACATTGAAACTGTGATTTAAAAATCTTTCAGCATCTTTTCATATGTTTGTTAGCCATCTGTATGTCTTCTTTGGAGAAATGTCTGTGTTCGCAGCACTGTTTATAATAGCCAGGACATGGAAGCATCCTAGATGTCCATCAGCAGACAAATGGATAAGGAAGTTGTGGTACATATACACCATGGAATATTACTCAGCCATTAAAAAGAATTCATTTGAATCAGTTCTAATGAGGTGGATGAAACTGGAGCCCATTATACAGAGTGAAGTAAGCCAGAAAGATAAACACCAATACAGTATACTAATGCATATATATGGAATTTAGAAAGATGGTAACGGTAACCCTATATGCAAAACAGAAAAAGAGACACAAATGTACAGAACAGACTTTTGGACTCTGTGGGAGAAGGCGAGGGTGGGATGTTTTGAGAGAACAGCATCGAAACATGTATATTATCAAGGGTGAAACAGATCACCAGCCCAGGTTGGATGCATGAGACAAGTGCTCGGGGCTGGTGCACTGGGAAGACCCAGAGGGATTGGGTAGAGAGGGAGGTAGGAGGGGGATCAGGATGGGGAACACATGTAAATCCATGGCTGATTCATGTCAATGTATGGCAAAAACCACTACAATATTGTAAAGTAATTAGCCTCCAACTAATAAAAATAAATGGAAAAAAAATTAGTATATACTAAACTTTGATATTACTTCCAATAAAAATCTTTCAGCAAACAAAGGCCTAGGGCCAGATGGCTTCACAGGTGAATTCTACCAAAAGTTTAGAGAAGAGCTAACACCTATGGTGCTCAAATTCTTCCAGAAAATTGCAAAGGAAGGAGAACTCCCAAACTTGTTCTAAAAGGCCACCATCACCTTAAGAACAAAACCAAACAAAGATACCACCAAAAAGAAAATTACAGGCTAGTATCATTGATGAACATAGATGCAAAAATCCTCAACAAAATTTTAGCTAACAGAATCCAACAACATATTAAAGGATCATACACCATAAACAAGTGTGATTTATCCCAGGGATGCAAGGATTCTTCAACATATGCAAATCAATCAATGTGATTAACCATATCAATAAACTGAAAGATGAAAGTCATACGATCATATAAATAGATGCAGAGAAAGCTTTTGACAAAATACAACACCCATTCATGATAAAAACACTCCAAAAAGTAGGCACAGAAGGAACCTACCTCAACATAATAAAGGCCATATATGACAAACCCACAGCAAACACTATTCTCAATAGAGAAAAACTGAAAGCATTTCTTCTAAGATTAGGAACAAGACAAGGGTGCCCACTCTTGCCACTATTATTCAATCTAGATTTGGAAGTCCTAGCCACGGCAATCAGAGAAGAAAGAAAAAGAAATAAAAGGAATCCAGATTGGAAAAGAAGAAGAAAACTCTATTTGCAGATGACATGATAACATAGAAAACCCTAAAGATTCCACCAGAAAATTACTAGAATTAATGAATGAATATGGTATAGTTGTAGGATATAAAATTAATACACAGATATCCCTTGCATTCCTATACACTAACAATGAAAAATAAGAAAGAGAAGTTAAGGAAACAATTCCCTTCACCATTGCAACAAAAAGAATAAAATACCTAGGAATAAACCTACCTAAAGGGGCAAAAGACCTGTATGCAGAAAACTATAAGACACTGATGAAACAAATCAAAGATGACACAAACAGATGGAGAGATATACCATGTTCTTGGATTGGGAGAAATATTGTGAAAATGACTATACTACTCAAAGCAATCTACAGATTCAATGTAATCCTTATCAAACTACTAATGATATTCTTCACAGAAATAGAAGCAAAAAGAGTTACAACTTTTATGGAAACACAAAAGACCCTGAAAAGCCAAAGGAATCTTGACAAAGAAAATCAGAGCTGAAGGAATCAACATTCCTAACTTCAGACTATACTACAAATTTACAGTCATCAAGACAGTATGCTACTGGCACAAAAACAGAAATATAGACCAATGAAACAAGATAGAAAGTCCAGAGATAAACTTACACACACCTATAGGCACCTTATCTTTGACAAAAGAGACAACAATATGCAATGGAGAAAAGACAGCCTCTTCAATAGGTGGTGCTGGGAAAACAGGACAGCTACAAAAGAATGAAACTAGAACACTTTGTAACACCATAGACAAAAATAAACTCAAAATGGATTAAAGACTTAAATATCAGGTCAGAAACTATAAAGCTTAGAGGAACACATAGGCAGCATGTCCCTTGACATAAATCACAGCAAGATCCTCTGTGACCCACCTCCTAGAGTAATGGAAATAAAAACAAAAATAAACAAATGAGACTTAATTAAACTTAAACGCTTTTGCACAGCAAAGGAAACAATAAATAAGATTAAAAGATAACCCTCAGAAAGGGAGTAAATAATTGCAAATGAGACAACTGACAAAGGATTAATCTCCAGAATATATAAGTAGCTCATATAGCTCAATATTAGGAAAAGAAACAGCCCAATCAAAAAATGGGCAAAGGACATTTCTCCAAAGAAGGCATATAGATGGTCAAGAAATACATGAAAAGATGCTCAACATCATTAATACTTAGAGAAATGCAAATCAAAACTACAACGAGCTATCACCCCACACCATTCAGAATAGCCATCATCAAAAACTCTACAAACAATAAATGCTGGGAAGGATGTAGAGAAAAGGAAACCCTCCTATTCTGTTGGTGGGAATGTAAACTGATAAAGCCATTATGGAGAACAGTATGGAGACTGCTTAAAAAAACAGGAATAAATCTACCATATGACCCAGAAACCTCACTACTGGGCATATACCCTGAGAAAATCATAACTGAAAAAGACCCATGTACCCCAATAGTCACGTGTGCTTAGTCACTCAGTGTAGCCTGCCAGGCTCCTCTGTCCATGGGATTCTCCAGACAAGAATACTGAAGTGGGTTACCATTTCCTTCTCCAGGGGATCTTCCCAACCCAGGGATTGAACCCAGGTCTCCTGCATTGCAGTCAGACTCTACCGACTGAGCTACATGGGAAGCTGAATATTCATAGCAGCAATGTTCACAACAGCCATGACATGGGAGCAACCTACATGTTCAGCAACAGATGAATGGATAAAGAAGATGTATATATATGCCATGGAATATGACTCAGTCATAAAAAAGAACGAACTTGAGTCAGTTCTAGTGAGGTGGGTGAACCTAGAGCCTGTTATACAGAGTGAAGTCAGTCAGAAACAGAGAAACAAATATAGTAGATTAATACATATATATGGAACCAAGAAAAATGACACTGATGAACCTATTTACAGGGAAGGAATGGAGACAGAGATGTAGAGAATGGACTTGTGGACACAGTGGGGGAGGGAAAGAGTGGGACGAATGGAGAGAGTAGCATCTATATATATACACTATCAAGTGTAAGATGGATAGCTGGTGAGAAGTTGCAGTGTAGCACAGAGAGCCCAGTCTGATGCTCTGTGATGATCTGGAGGGATGGGATGGGGAGAGAGGTAGAAGGCTAGAGAGGGAGGGGAATGTATGGCTGATTTGCATTGTGGTATGGCAGAAACAAATACAACATTGTAAAATTTTTTTAATATATTTAAATTTAAAAAATAGGGGCAGGGCTGAGGTAGGAGATACAGACATACATAAGAGTATATGACTACCCCCAAGAACTGAATGCCTGAAGGAGGGAGCACATGACAGAAGAGGAGCCAAATAAGAAAGGGGATGGGGAATCCTGAGGCCCTTTCTCTTCTAGGCCTTTACTAACACAGGTACACTGAGGCTTGGGAAAGTCAGTTAGGAACAGAAGTCATGACTGCCAATCTTTTCGTACAGCATGTTGAACGGTAGGCAGAATAGAAAATGTTAGCACTATAATACTTAAACCCCTTTCCATAAAATGAAAGCTAGACTTAGTGTTGGTGCTCTTACTTGGCTCAGTCTCTCTACTGAAATCTACCATCAGGGCCTAGAGGCAACAAGGCTGGGTGATAAAACTCATAGGATTTTTCCTCCTTTAAGCTGGCCTGAAGTCTCCATGTTATTATGTCCCCCTGAAGTATTTAACTAAACAGTTAAGGCTGTATAGTGTCATCCTGCTTATTTAACTTATATGCAGAGTACGCTGGGCTGGAGGAAGCACAAGTTGGAATCAAGATTGCCAGGAGAAATATCAATAACCTCAGATATGCAGATGACACCACCCTTATGGCAGAAAGTGAAGAAAAACTAAAGAGCCTCTTGATGAAAGTGAAAGAGGAGAGTGAAAAAGTTGGCTTAAAGCTCAACATTGAGAAAACTAAGATCATGGCATCCAGTCCCATCACTTCATGGCAAATAGATGGGGAAACAGTGGAAACAGTAGCTGATTTATTTTTTGAGGGGCTCCAAAATCACTGCAGATGGTGATTGCAGCCATGAAATTAAAAGACACTTACTCCTTGCAAGGAAAGTTATGACCAACCTAGACAGCATATTAAAAAGCAGAAACATTACTTTGTCAACAAAGGTCTGTCTAGTCAAGGCTATGGTTTTTCCACTGGTCATGTATGGATGTGAGAGTTGGACTATAAAGAAAGCTGAGTGCCGAAGAATTGATGCTTTTGAACTGTGGTGTTGGAGAAGACTCTTGAGAGTCCCTTGGACTGCAAGGAGATCCAACCAGTCCATCCTAAAGGAAATCAGTCCTTGGTTATCATTGGAAGGGCTGATGTTGAAGCTGAAACTCCAATACTTTGGCCACCTGATGCGAAGAGGTGACTCATTTGAAAAGACCCTGATGCTGGGAAAGATTGAGGGCAGGAGGAGAAGGGGACAACAGAGGATGAGATGGTTGGATGGCATCACCGACTCAATGGACATGGGTTTAGGTAGATTCCGCGAGTTGGTGATGGACAGGGAGGCCTGGCGTGCTGCAGTTCATGGGGGTCACAAAGAGGACACGACTGAGCAGCTGAACTGAACTGAACTGAAGTATTTAACTAAACAGTTACCTTGATGTCAGCACTAAAATTGTTAATTTTCTGCCAGCCTGAGTTTTCCAAATGAAAGTTTGCCCATCTAAGCAGAAGCTCTTCTGGAGATAATTTCATAAGCTCCTCCAAAGTCTCACCATCTCGAAGTAAAGCAGCCAAGGCTATAAAGGAAAAAAAGAAAAACCCAACCAATACATTACATGGTAACAGTCATTACATGTTTATTGAGTCTTTTGACACTCTGTTAAGTAAGTAACAGAGGTTCAAAAAGTACTGTGTCCTAGTTCCTGGTTTTCAGGTACTCACAGTCTAACAATAAAAATAAATAAAAGTATATAATTAGTTATAAGATGATACAGATAGAAACACTTAATTATGAGAATATACAGCATTACATATTTTAACATCTTGATTATTCTTCACATTCCAAATACCAAGTAAGTTCTAGCTTTTAAGTTGAACATTATCACATTATGTCATATATGTACATAAATTGTTCTTAAATAATATTAAAATCAGAGGCTTGGGGGAGTATGTTTAAAACTTTGGAGTCTTCTGATTAAAAGAGTATTCAAACCCTATGGTATTTATATTTAAGCATAACTAACTTTTGAAGTATTAAACCTGTTTTTTTAATGAATTTATTTTAATTGGAGGCTAATTACAATATTGTAGTGGTTTTTGCCATACCTGTTTTTAAAGAAAAAGAATTCAATTTTACATTTTCTATAGCACCTAACATGTAAAGGCTCTTCAACAATTTTTTGTTGTTGAGTTGAATGTGCAGAAGAAGCCAAGGGTTTTTGGGTAAATATCCCCAGAGGTAAGATGTAGAAGCTTGGGCATCTACACAGAGAACTATCTAAATTTAGGCACTGTTTTCATGGAGAAGTTGTATAGTCCTTATGCAATAATTACCTCCCATAAGATAAAAGATTTACACTGAACAAGAAGACTAAAACTGCCTGACTTCCAAAGAGGTCTAAGTAATCTCTCTAATGGGCAAATTTCATCTTTCATGGACTCCACTTCACACCATGTCACTCTGGCACTGAGAGATTTAAGTTAGGGCAGAGGCAACATTGTCACTTGTACAGAAACCTCCTCATGCTCTCCCTCTCCAAGTCAAAAGGCTGGAAAGGATTAAACAGTCTGACCTCTCTGCAACTGAGACCTTGTCAGAGATAAATCATTTGACTTATTACATGAGTCAATGCAATTTAATTTTGTTGTCTTCCTTTCCTTGTTCAATGTACTTCAACTCTAACAAGATCAATACTGCTCTGAAGAGACCACCAACTAGAAAATTTTTATTTGTTCAAATACAGGCCACTTTGAGTGGACTGAAAATTTTAAGTGTCATAAAGTCTTGGATAAATGTGCAGAATAGGACTGTTGATAGGTATTGTGAGACCCTGAAATACTGAGAACTCCCAATATATATTCTTCCCCCAGAGTAACTGAAGATTGATATGGTGATTTCTTAGAAGATTTTTAAGAAAGATTTCTTAGAATCTTTCTAAGAAAGATTTCTTCTTTCTTAGAAGAAAATGTGAATATTTGGAGTGATGCTTAATATTTTAAACTTCAAAAGGAGAGGACAATGTAGCACTTCCTAAGACCTTAGGACAACTGTATTACATATGCTTATACATTCTACAAGTCTATGATGTGATATCAAAACCTATGATATAAAAACGGTGCTTCTGCTAATTCAGGAAATATGAGACCATCAAGGGCAGGTTAGAATATTTTTGAAGAGCCCTAAATCTATAATAGAATAGAAAAGGTATTAAAATTAATAGGAGATGGTGTGCCTGATGGTGGTAATGGGGTGGGGACTATGTGAGTAGATCAGAAAAGAACTTTGCACAAATTCCTTAAGCTCTCTGGGTTTTCGTGTCTTTATTGTGAAATGAATTCTAAAGAGCCAGACAAATACTAATTACTACTAAAGAAGAAAGTTATAATTAGGCTGTTTTCCTGAATAACACTATAACATTACCTTCTGTTAATTCTAGTTATCATCTAATCACCTCAATTAGGTGAAAGCATGATAGTCTGCATGACTAGAAAAAAATAACCAATAAACAATTTTCAAGATCATGACTGTGTTTCATTACCTTCATTCCTGCTTAATTCAATGTCAGCAAACAAACCAATCTTAATGATCTGCCACAGCAGTCCCAAAACCAGGTGAGGTTTCCCAGCCCTCAAATCCTCTGCACCAATGTTCACAACATGACATCCAATGGCAGAAGCTGAGTTCAGTGCCAAGTTCAAGTTTTCCTGCAAGACAGCCAATTTATAACATGCCTCTTGACCTTTCTGGTTTTTTACAGTCTTTTTCTCCTTTCACTGAAATAACACTCAGTAATGAAATTAGGTATTAAGTTTACCCATACAGGATCCACAGAAAGCAATATCCAAGCTTTAGTGTTAAAAGCATAGCCAAAACAAATCTAGCCTCATTTTTATAGTCTTTTCCAGATTTCCAAGTCAAGTTAATAGCATTTTTAGTTAGTCCCTATTGAAAGATACCGACCCAAAAGGAAAAGGCTGAGTTACTAGAGTAAGTATATCCATATGGGTTATGTGTTGAATTTCTTAAAATGCCTAAATGAGAGGTCTACTGAATACACATGAGAGTTCTAGGAGTTCTGAATCTCATCCCAAGAGATGGTCTTGCATGAGGATATACTGCTATATAACACCCTAATACTAGATGGAAAATAAAAGCTTTCTATTCTTTAAGCATGCTAATTAACTAAGAGCTTAAACATGCTTGCTTATTTCTGTATGTTTGAATGCAAAATGTAATGAAAAGAATATAGGGCTTTGCAGTTAGACCTGGATTTGAACTTTAGTTCCAGCATTATTAACCTTGGTACAGCTCTGAAATCTTTTTGCATCTCAGCTTCTATGAAATCTGGAAAATAATCTTCAACTCAGAGCTGTTGTAAGAATTAAATGAGAAGACGCAAAATGCAGAGACTTCAGTCTGTAAAACAGGTCCTCAAATAATAGTTTCATGGGAGGAGAGGAGTGCATACCTGAATGATGAATGGTGTGAGTTTCTTCTTGTTGATTGCTCTCTCATCAATTGTATCAGGAACTGAAAGGTTGATCATTTTACTGAAACAGAAATTTTAAAATATTGACTTATTTTTTAAATAATCCATAAGTATTCACAAATATTTTAAGGCTTATTATAACATGTATCTCATGTAATCTGAAAAAAAAAAGCAATGTATGACTTTAGTCAGGTTGATAAAAAAAAACTATACATATAAAAATGCAAATAAAGGAAAGACCAAAGTGTTTATAGTAGTTGAATATTTCTGAGTTGGGGATTAGGGCAATTCTCTTATTTAATGTTTTGTACTTTTCACATTCTTTTACAAGAATGAATTACTTGGATATTAAAAACTTTGTTGAGTAAGTGTTAAAAGCAGATAACATCCCACATTGAAGCTGAATCTCTCTGTTAGATTATATAATGTATAATTAAAATGATTTCATCTACAAAAAGTGAAAATTAGTTGAGCATGAGATTCTTTCATTCACCAAATATTTATTGAGTACCTAGATGATGCACAGGTACTATATTTGGTGCTAGAAATACAGTGATAATATCGATAGAAAGAAAAGTTGTATTAATTAGGGCAGGATCTGACTTAGAACAACCTCATTTGGTAAAATTTGGAGTTAGACTCTAATATTTTAGATGTTTATACTACTGCCCTAAAACAAGTTATTTTGCATAGAGAAAGCCATGCTTATTTCCATGCAAAATTTAAATATTAAATAAATAGTATCATATGAGTCTCTCTATTAAAATATACGGGAAATTATTTCTTTACAGCCTTTACAGCCTATAAGTGGCAAGTAAAAGGGTATCTCACATTTTTAGAAATCATCTTTTTAAAAAACCAAAATGACTGTATTGGAAAAAAAATGTATTTTATATATTGTATATTGTCATCAGAAATATACCCACTGCACTGTTCTAAGTGTTCCAATATGTACTTACTTAATGCTCACAACAACTTTCTGAGCAAACACAATAATATGGGGATCATAATGGATGAATCCTGAAATGCAAAGCAGTCAAGTACCTTTTATTTTCTTTTAATAATTCTTCCCTACTATGATTTATTACTAAAGAAGGAAATGGCAACCCACTCCAGTATTCTTGCCTGGAGAATTTCATGGACCGGGGAACCTGGTAGGCTACAATCCATGGGGTCACAGAGTCAGATGCAAATGAACACACACACAACATGGTTTATTACAGGATATTAAATATGGTTCCTTATGATATACAGTAGGACCTTGTTTATTTTATATATAGTGTATATATATATACACTATATACACTATAAAACACTAGAGTGTTTTACATATAGTGTGTAGTGTACTTTATATATAGTGTGTGTCTGCTAAGGCAAAACTTCTAATTTACCATCCCCCTCTTTCCCCTTTGGTAACCATAAGCTTGTTTTCTATGTCCTTGAGTCTGTTAGTTTTATAAATAAGTTCATTTATTATAGTTTCGTATATAAGTGGTATACTTTCTCTGACTTCACTTAGTATGATAATCTCTAGGTCCACTCATGTTGCTGCAAATAGCATAATTTCATTCTTTTTATGGCTGAGTAGCATTCCATTCATCTTCTTTATCCATTCCCTGTCAACTGACATTTAGGTCATTTCTGTGTCTTGGCTATTATAAAACAGTGCTGCTATGAACACTGGGGTGCATGTATCTCTTTTAGTTTTCTCCAGACATATGCCTGAGAGTAGTATTGCTGGATCATATGGTAACTCTATTTTTAGTTTTTTAACCTCCATACTTTTTCCTATAGTGGCTGCACCAATTTACATTCCCACCAATAGTGTAGGAGAGTTCAAAGGGGTCAGTGTCTTGATTGCAGTTATACAGCTACTGAAAGGCAGAGACTGAAAAGGAACCAGGCAGACTGATTGTAGAGTATGCTGTTAACCACTGTGCTCCACTACCTCAAAAAAAGAGGTAGTAAATATACTGACAAGCTGTTGATAATCTTTTACCTTTTTGGTTGAGACACTGTTGGGTCTAGGGCAGCAGCAGTGACAAACATATTTTTCAGAAATAAGTAATCGGAGATTGAAAAGTGACAAGTGGCCTGTTTTTCTCTTTTGGAATTTATGGTACTTGAGAATAAAGAGATACTAACATAAAAGGCTTAACGAAGTTGAAATGTGTAGCTTGCTCAGTGATGAGAAGAAACTGGAAGCTTAAAGCTCCTCTAGGAAGAGGTGTCCAGTCTGAATGACTGAGTTTTAGATTCACTTTTGGCGGCACTTTCACAGACAGACCTAAAGATGAAATGGACAGAACCCAGACAACTTTCAATTCTAGTTTTCCCCAAGAAGAATCTGTCAGGCATCCAGAAACGACTGCAGCAATTACATGGAAGACTACTCTTGGAAATCTTACCAAAGCACAATTCCATCACCAACAGCTTTGAACAGGTCATCAGTATTTGGGTTCATTGGTATGACGTGCCGGCAATCTGGATCATTTTCCAAAGCTTTGTTTATCCAGTTAACAAAAGCATATTTTTCTTCCTCTAAAATTATGTGGAATAAGAAGACATTAGTTTATACTATAGGTTAAATATTTGACTCTAAAGCCTGAAATAGCTGTTCATGAGCACTGCAATCAGTGTGTCATAAACCTGTGTTATCCTCTTTGGAAATCCAAACAATTGAATGCAACACACTAGTTCTTAGGAGCTATAAAATTAACGAACAAATAGAGCAAGGTTAACTGATCTTTACAGAAATTACAAAATTCTTAGAAGTTAGTTACAAAATTCTTTAAAAAATTCTATTTATATTACCACAGGTGGTGCTAGTGGTAAAGAACCCACCTGCTGATGCAGGAGACAAAAGAGACGTGGGGTCAGGAAGATCCCCTGGAGGAGGGTGTGCCAACCCACTCCAGTATTCTTGCCTGGAGAATCCCATGGCCAGGGGAGCTATAGTCTATATGGTCGCAAAAGAGTCAGACACGACTGAAGCGACTTAGCACACACTGCTATAATAAAGCCTATTATTGTATCATGTGTTGTATCATATCAATATTGTGCACATATTGTATCATGGCTCTTACAAGCTAACAAAGCTATATAATAAATACCTGTAATGCTTTTATGGCAAGTATTAGCCCCAGTCCAAATACAGATCACAACAACTTCAACTGTATTCTTACCTAGGAGGCAGGGTCTTTCTAGAGCCTCTCCTTGACATTATAGCAGGCACCCTATGTAGTTCACTGTGTTAACCATTACCTGAGTAAGAATGCTGCGTTCCTTCACTGGACAGCTCTGAAGTTCCTCCCAGAGCACAAATCCCTTCTTTCCTGTTGATGGCTTTGCGGAAGGTTTTGGCTATATCACTGCTTTTTACCTCTTGGAAAATCTATTAATGAAAACATGTTGCTGATTCACAATTTTCAATCTGGCACAACTATAAGCATATTGATCTTCTTTTATATGCTGGTAACCTACATTCCCCCCACAGATGATGAGTGTTAAAAGATAAGGCAAACTAAGCTTGAGTTTTTAAAATGCTAAACAAGTACTTCAATACTGCCACCAAAAATGAAGCATCAGATATCAACTGTACACACTTGTCAAAAATATTAAATGCCACATGCATTGAAATCTGCTTTAAGTCAAAAACTAGCATAGTTCAAAAGCATAGATAAATCTATTAATTTTCTAGAACAAGGAAGACTGTTCTTTTCCTGCAAAGAAATGACTGAAGGATTTCCCCCTTCTTTAAGCACGATACACAGTGCAAAGAAATATGGAAATTTTATGGCTCAACCAAAAAAACTATTTCTTATCCTGGGGTAGCTTGGTAACAGCTAGAACAGAATAATAAGGGGGAAAATATGCTTAGTTGGCAGCAGGAGATGAATAAACCCAGAAAAGAGGCTTTTCAATGATTTTCTCTTCACAATAAGGCACAAAAGCAGGATGGAACAAAGCAAATTTCACACCCTACTCTAACCAATTGACTGAATGACTGGACATTCCAAAGGTCTGCCAACAAGTCTGAAATACTGGAACTTACCCAGCCTCCAATGTGTTCCTGAGCTATCAATGTGCGTGGCTAAATTAGCCACCACCAGAAAAATAAGAGCAAGATGTAGTATTTTCATAAAAACTCCTTTAAAAGGTGTTTGAAACACACCAGGCTTGTTGAAGGAAACTTAGAGCCCTAATGGAAAAGTCACTGAGCAAATAGAAGATAACCCAAGGCCTTTAGCATTATTGACTAGTACATACTCATACACACACCTCAGGAGGGGTAGCCTATATGTGAAGGTCACAGAACAGAGTCGTGGTATCTAGCAGTTCAGGCTGTGTCTGTGACAGCAGACATGAGCAGGCATGAAATGCAGCCCACACCCCCCTAAGCAGGCCTGGGGTCTTATGCAAGACTGTGGCAGGCAGAAACACCAGTGCATTTTCACATTTAGTCTTTCCAGGAGGACATCCTTTTGTAATTAACTGACCAAGAGAGAGTGACTTTTGTAACCAGTAGGAAAGTTCCTGCAACCCTGTTACAAAGTCATCTTTTCCTTTTACCATCCTTAAATCTTGGCCTTCCTTGGACTTATAAACCCAATTTTATTTAGGAAAATGGTAAGCATGAAGTTTTACAAAATCAAGCTTATTCACTTTCCACAGCTGTGATTTTGTGCTATGCCTGTAATTTCAGAGGTGGACTTTTAGAATGGGTGTGTGTGTTTATGTGTGTGCACGCCTCCATCTATTTATGTATAATATATAGACACACGCATACTGACTACCAATGAAATCACTCTTCCTTCTCTCTGGCCATTATACTGACTCCTATTAAGTATCAATAGTGTGGAGCTGACTCATGTACTCTGGGTAATTTTCAAATTATTAAAATCGTTTTTACTCACACTCTGATTCAACTGGAATTTCATTTATTTCACTTTACCATCCAAGCCAAGGTTATACAACAAAATGGTTGCTTGGGAATGTAGCAGTTTTCATTGTGATACATTTTATTCAAACAGGTCCCTCTTTGGTAATTATCCATCTGCTCAGTGGAAAAGCAGTATTCACTATCCCACCTCATTCTGAACTCTACTTCATTTAGTAGAACAGTGTCTAGTAAATTAAAATCCAAAATCTAAGTCTTTTCCTCAACACTGAGATACTATAAATCACTGGAAGGATAAAAAAAAAAAAAAAGCTCCCAATGTGATTGCCTTGGAGTTAACTGCCTCAGAATGACATATGAAAAGTTATTTTTATTACAATTATTTCTGTCTTAAGGATCATTACCTTCTAAAATTAGGTTGCTTCCGTGATCACAATTTCAGCTGAAAAACCCAAATTTGTATACATAATGCAAAAGAGGAGTAATACAAATAATAATCATTTTAAAAAAGAATCTGCTGTACAATATTCTAATGCAATTACTTACATAGCTCTACTTAAACCCTTGATGCTAGGAGGCAGGGTCTTTCTAGAGCCTCTCCTTGACATTATAGCAGGCACCCTGCTATAACATGTCATGGGAATGACATGTTGAATGCAAAGATGCAATTAAATTAGTTACATTTTCAATTGTCTTACAAAATTTACATGACGTTGCTTTTCTAAATATCTTTAAATAAATTCTTCCAGCCAAGTGCAAATTTGCAGTTTCATAGTATTTTCGTCTGTTCTTTAGATTTTAAACAAATGTTAAAAGATAGGAGATGACTGAAGATTTACGTATTTGTTCAATGGATTCACCACGTGAGAATGAACACTTTATTTTCTACTTTAGTAAAGAAATCTCTCCAGTGGATGATAAGGCAATTTGAGTATAAGCCTTGGCTTAACAAGAATCTCTGAAATCAGAGAAAACACCAGGCCAACTACTGTGCTGGAGAGTTGTCAATGAATCTTTTCAAAGCTGCCTGTTGTGATACTAATGAGCTCACTGTTTCATGCTGTTTTCCCTCCAGGAGGAGGGACTTGCTTTATCATGTATGAACAAACTCCTGGTGTACACTGCTCTCTTTGGTTCTATACATCTTTTCCAGTCTCTTTTATGAAACACATATGTCCTGTATTCCTTTTAAAAGTGTCATCACCTTCCTAGATCAACACTAGTGGCCAAACCAAAGCAATGCAGTGACATAGGAGTTTAAGAAGGAAAGATTTCAGAAAGAATTGCAAAAATCTATGACTGGCTTCCAGTGTTTGAGGTTTGTTTCCAATATAGTAGGTTTGAATTTTTACTTTTTAGGAATCTGTTGTAGGCCTAAACTTAGTAATAATAGGAAGAGAACACTGCCCGTTTAATAAATAGAAATAACTACCAACAACTAACACTTCTATAGTATTTGCTATAAACCAGGTACAGTTCTAAGCACTTTGCTTATATGAAGTTACTTATCTCTATGATATACCAGTCTTTTTACAGATGCAGGAAAATACCTTACTACAATCTAAGAAGTATAAAAATCTAGTAACTTACTTTTGAAATACTCAAGAGAAACAAGATCAATTAATATATATTTAATTTTAATGTGTGAAGTTTACATATAATTTGGGGACTCTTTTTTGCCATATATTATATATATATATATATATATATATATATATATATATATATATATATATATATACACACACACATATATATCCTCCTCCAAAATTAATACAGACATTTTGTTGGTAGCCTGGTTTGCAATTAATACCTTTTAAGTAGCAATTTAAATAAAAACCAAAAATCTAACATGCAAGAACATGTTTATTTCTATTTCCTTATGTCAATCCCTGACAGGAATAACATGCTTCTGTTAGGGGAAGCACACTGACTGAGACGGCCCACCCTGGCCAGGCACCATAATAACCATCTTCATGAGTTGTTCTACGATAGGAGGTCCTGGTAAGGAACAGGGAACTAATAAGCCACCACCAGAAAAAGTAAAAAAGAGACACCACATGTCCGACCACCTCCCAGAATCCTTCTCTCTGGCATCCATCTTGGCTGAACAAGGCGTGCACCACCAGAATGGACTCTGAGTCAGAATGATTGGCTAAACACAACCTGGAAACTAATCCCATCACCAGAAAATCCAAGACTTTGAGCCATGTGGCAGAGATGTCCTCCTGGGTTCCCTTACCCTACTGCTCTCCACCCGGGTGCCCTTTCCCAATAAAATCTCTTGCTTTGTCAGCACATGTGTCTCCTCCGACAATTCATTTCTGAGTATTAGATAAGAGCCCAGTTTCGGGCCCTGGAAGGGGTCCCCCTTCCTGCAACACTTCCTTTTTCTCAGATAACTAGAATCTACCATATTTTGTCTAATGATTTGTAAGAGGTTTCATTGATGACAAGGCAGAGGGGAGTGGACAGATGTCTGCTTGGTTAATCACACACCCATCTTTCTTTCAGTACAGTCATGGTGTTATCATTCTGAAACTTCAGGTGAGTTATTTTACTGTCTTCCTTTCCAATTTTTTGAACAAGAGGGGTAACTGACAAAGCCACTAGTTCCCTGTGTAATGTTGGGCAAATCACTTCCTTTTTGAGAAACCCAGGCTTTTATTTTTTTTTTTAATTTGAGAAATGAAGGAGTATAAACATATTGATTTCTTCCAATTCTAAAATATATATATATATATATTAACCAATATGGTTCTCATTAGTATTTTATTTTTAAAAAAGTCCCAGGTGATGCCAAAATTATGATGCCTATAATTCACTTTTTAAGAAAATACTAGGTTAGTCACAGCCACAAACAGCTGTGTGGAATCAGCAACATTTCAAAATATACAAAATTAAATATTTCCCTAAGATGATTTTTCTCAAAGACAGTTTCATAACCGTCTCCTTTAAAATACTGGCACACTGCACATCTCAATTATTTAAGTCTGTTCTTCCTAGTAGATTAAAAAATTCTGAGCAGCAAACTATATCAAAAGTAAGCAATCGTAGTTCGCCACCATTCTAAGCTGCTTTAAGTTCACAATTAAACATGCAGTTACAAGGGGTGCAAGTTATACATCAGAGGACATGCAAGTGCTCACATTGCAAGTCAATTGCAACTTACTATTGAACACAGGATTTAAAACAAAAGGCTTTGGCAATAACTGGAAACAAAAGATGGTGGGGAAGAAATCAGTATTGCAAAAGAAGATGGCATGAACTATAATAGCGTTATAATTCTGACTCTTGTGCATTTTAAAACAGTAATGCTCCCTTCATCCCTGCCCCGCCCCCAGGCAAATGCTATCAGAAGAGCAGACATCATTACTTAGTCAATTTGTTTCTGGAACTCTCCAGGTGTTCTAAAGGGGCTAATTCTAATAGAAGAAAACATATCAGAATTTCACTTGCTATATTGAGCTGTGGTTACTGATGGGAGTATATGTTATCATTTCAGGTGTCTTGAGGCAAAAACAAATCCTAGAAAAGATAGGAGTGCTAGGAAGTTTGTGATAATATTAGGCACTAATTACTATCTGTAATACACATAAGGAATGCCAAGTAAGATCTAGTCAAACTCAGACTTAAATGAATAATAAAATGATGAAATCTTAAGAGTGTTCTTAATTGAGGAAACAGCTATTCTTTAATATCAATCTCAAATACTTTGTCAGTGAATATGGATGGAAAATATCCTATGTCCAGAAAAAATTTCACCCCACTAGCTAGCAGCTAAAAGCATTAAATTTCAATAATGAGTACCACACACATACTCGCTAAGCACTGAGTATGGAACACTAGGTGCTTGGGGGTAGAATTAAGAAATCAGCCCCTAACCTTGAAGAGTATTTGATGATACTAGAGAAGAAAACAAGAATTTTAACTGCCCCTTCCAATGGATTAAAAAGATATGCTTCTAACTTTTAATTATCAAAATCATCATCCTAGGGAAAATGGTACAGTTAACTACTACTACCACAAGATTAGCAAACATGTTTTTAATCAGAAAGTTGAACTCAGGAAGCTTCCAAGACTGTGAGTCAGGGTGTATCATTAATGTTTGGGACCACACTGTTCACCTATAGAAAGAGCACTTCAAGGATGTGATTTCACACCTTGAAAAGTGTCCTTTAATGACGCCCCCTCTAAGGAGACTGTTCACCTTACACAGCAAGCGGAGTGTTATATCTTTGATTCTGTCTGTGTTTTTTTTCTCAGTTCTTTTTTAAGGTATTCTAACGGCTAAAAGAATGAACTAAATGTAGTGGGTGAGATGAGAGAAATTTTATTAGTTATAACAATACTACTATGATATATTTAGGAACTTAATAGGACTTATTACTAGAAGATCCCACAAGACAAAGAAGCAATCATTACTTCTAATAATGGTAGGTTTCCACATACTTACATAAACAAATTCATCAAAACTTATCTTCCCATCTTTATTCCTGTCACCATCCAGCATGAGTTTTTGAATAATTTCTCTCACTTTATATCCAGGTAATGGCATGTTAGCTTCCTTGAAAAGCTCATGAAGTTCATAGTCACAAATGAATCCATTGCTGTTGAGGTCTTTTTGATAAGGGAGAAACAAGCAAAAAAGGAAATAAGTTAACCTATAGAATATTTTTCTTCATTTTAGGCTCAGTTCTTAAAGCTTAAAGTTCATAAGCTCACCTAAATACAATATTATCCTATCTTATTGTTTGCTACCTAAAGAGGTCTGAAAGGGAAATGCAAATTTTAACTGAAAGGGCATGGCTTACATCATGTTTCTTGTATTTTGAACTGTATAAGTAGCTTAGCTTAAAAATAGCATCCCTAAAAAAAAAAATAGCATCCCTAATATTAGGAAAGCATAGTTGTCTAATAAAATTATCATTAAATCATAAAGCTGACAGGACTTCAGAACAGATTATACACCAATAAAACACTGCCATGGTATAAAACATTTCCTACTGTAGCTATTTAGGAGTTTGATGCCCCTTATTCTCCCCATTGTCAAAGATAACAGTTTGTGATTAACGCTAATTATATTATATAGAACACCTGAAATTATGCTATCCTCTTGAGTGCCAATTTTTTCAAGAGTTAATGTAAATAAGTGTTAATCCAAAACAAATACAGTGTTCATAAAAATAAATGCAGTCATAAGTAATGCAAATGTTTAAATGAAGTCTACAAATAATTTAAAAATTTTTTGTGCTTTCATAATTTTAACAGACTGTATCTAAGTGCTGATAATGTTTATTCTGAAACAATTAAAAATCGAAAAAAAAACTGATCAATGACTAAAAGTTAATTTATTGAAAAAGAGGGTTACTGTCCTGAGGCATAATTTTTTAGTAAAGACAGTTGGACTTTCACCAGCTATTTCATATACTTAAATGTTCAGAAATGCTTTTTATTCCTTAGCTCCTCCACTGATTTTCATATATAAATTTAATTATAATAGAGGGAAACAATCTGAATAGAGAAATGACTCAAGATGATGCCAACACCATTCAAGAAGATATACTATGAAGTTAATCTATTTGATATATTACTTAAAAACTGTACCAAAACAAAAAATAAAACAAAATTGCACCAGATACCGTTCCTAAGATTGGAGATACTGCAACCAATGAAACAAAGTCTTTAGCTCACCTTCTCATGACAACTAATAAGCAAGTAACATATAGCATAAGTGCTATGAAGAAAAATAAAGAGGGGCAAGGGGTTAGAATGGGGGCTATTTTGCCCTCCAGGGAACATTCAGTGCATAAAGGCCAAGAATGCTACTAAAAATCTTCCAGTGCATATGATCCCCACTCCCACTCCCATCCTGCAACACAGAATCGTGCAGCTCAACATGTCAGTAACGCTGAAGTTAAAGAACCCTGGGTTATAGTGACAGGTGGGGATATGGGTGATGGTGGGAGTGCTATTTAGATAGAATCATCAATGATGGCCACTTTGATGAGGTAATATTTGATGAAGACTTATCTGAGGTAAGAAAGAGAATCATGTGGCTATTTGTAGGGGGCAGATTTTAGGTAGAGGAAAGAGCAAATGCAGTCTGTGATGTGGAAGTGTGTCTGACGTGTTTTGGAGACAGTAAAGGTCCAGTATGAATTGAGCAGAGTGAGCAAAGGAGAAAATGAGAGATGAGGTCAGGGAACTGATCATGGAAGCTCTTATAGGCCATGGTACACACTCCGGATTTTCTTCTAAGTGTGACTGAAGCAAAATTGATATTAGCTAATGTGGGCCAATTATTAAAATATTAAATCCCCTGTATGAAACTATTTCCCTAATAAACTGAAAGCTGATGAAATTGTTATGTTTAGTTTTAATGAAGTATATGATTCTAGAGTCAAATATTCTTAAGCATAGATTACCATATTTTAAATCTATCAATTAAAATATTCATACTTTTAAAGCATCATCACCAAAGTACCCAACACTTCTGAAAATCACTAATAGTTCCTTCAAGGTAAAGTACTTGATTCCCCTTAGGGCACATCTTCACTGTTTTCGCTTTGAACGTATAAAAGGCCATACATCAAACACTTTATTAGTAAGTGTTTATATGCAGAAATCAATCCAGCAATGACATCTGCAGTTGCTAAAAAGAACAAAGTAATCCACATGGCACTGTGGTAAGATTTTAGCAACTTCTGATGAATGAAATTCTTGGGTTTAAATACACCTTTCCCCATGCACATACCAATCTGTTTCTCCCACTTTCTTTAAAAAGCGAAAAGACAACTCAGTTCTAGGAGTGTGACAAAGTAAAAGATACACAGCATACACAACAAGAGGGAGTAATGTGACACAGGCTCTAACTACATTTAATTTGCCCAAGTCATCTCTCCAGATC
Source organism: Cervus canadensis (assembly GCF_019320065.1). Taxonomy (NCBI): domain Eukaryota; kingdom Metazoa; phylum Chordata; class Mammalia; order Artiodactyla; family Cervidae; genus Cervus; species Cervus canadensis. The sequence goes on along the minus strand of NC_057419.1, from coordinate 125,741,213 downwards.
ATAGTTTTCTCATCTGTAAAATGGGGGGCTTCACTTGATCTTAGAGAAGATTACCTTTTAGCTCTAAAAACTGGAGGTAAAAAACCATCATACACATGAAAACCAAATAAAGAGTAATAACATTCTGATCATTATTAAACCTCAGTACGCAACCACCATATTCCTTCATTTTATTGTGTCTATAGAGAAGGAGATGGCATATTCCTTTTGACTATCAAAACTTTGTCCACCCTAGCAATTTCTGATAGAAAGATATTTTAAAACATACTCTATTTTCCTCTGACTTCTGAAATGACAGAACATAATTTAATTGTGTTACTTACTCCAGCTTGGACCTAGCATGTTGTTCTTTTTGTATTCTCAGTGATATAATAAAGTGGAAAGCAGAGATGTTTACTTTTTTATTTATTATGCTGGAGAACTATAATGAATTCAAAGCTACAGGAAACTGACAAAGGCACTGAGTCTAGTCTGTCTGGCAGTTTCTTTGCTTTAGGTAGAAGAGAGGTGCAGGTAATGGGGGAACTACCACTTGTGTGCACCCTCTCTGAAATAACCTCTCTTGAGCATTAATTAGAAGCTCACTGATGTGATTAAAAGATGCCAGGAAATAGCCACCCTAAAATATAACTAGCATAAAATAACCACATGTGGAAATACCATTTTGAAGTAAGAGAAGTAATAACAGATGCTTTCAGCAATGGGCAGAAATGTTTTAAAGGGGGTCTGGAGGAATATGAATTTGTCATTACCTAACAATCTTAAGAGATTGTAAAAATCTCTTGATAAAGATTCTCCTAAATCTTTCTCTAACCCCAGTATGTAGCACAGTACCTTGCACAGAATAAGCATGGGGAAAAAATTATTTTTGTAGAACCAGAGAGCCTGAAGTATTTTAAACTTAATTTTTATTAGAGTATACTTGATTTACAATGTTGTTGGTTTCTACTATACAGCAAAGTGAATCAGTTATACATATACATATACCTACTCTTTTTTAGATTCTATTCCCATGTAAGTCATTACAGAATATTGAGTATATATTCTGTGCTATACAGTAGGTTCTTATTAGGATCCTCAAGTATTAAACCAGGAAAATAATGCTCTAATCTAAGGAGCATTTTAAAAACATAAATAAGCAACAACAATGAGCAAAAAATGAAGAAATAGCACTGATAGACCGAATGGCACTCCATCAGGAAACCCTGAGGACAGAAATATCCCTTAAATAACATTCAATCTCATTCCCTTTGTTCTAATTCTGTCCCCACCCAGCAGCCTTCAGATCTGTAATTTGGTTTTCTAAGTGAACACACCCACCAAGGAGTATCCAAGTAGACTACCAATGATGGCTGTCAGGTCAGGACCTCTCTCTCATTCTAAATGTAGAAACCTGCTTTGACTTTATTAAGAAAAACTACACTTGCATAACATGAATCAACCTTCAGAACAAATCGAGTACCTACTCTGTGGCAGGCACAGGGCTAGACACCAAAGATACAGAATTAACCAGACAGAACGTCTGGTTCTTACTTGAAACTGTGGCTTCAAAATCCTTATAAAATCTGGAATTACTTGGAATCTCTCTCCTGTATCTTTCTTGATATGGGAAATGAATAGTTGACCATGTGTCATCTTCTACATATTTGTAAAATTTTACCTTTTACCGACTCTGTTTCTCCATATTGTAAAAGCAGAGCAAGCTTGTATTACCTCCTGAGATCAAAGGCATTTTAGTGTTAGTACTAGTGAATTATTGCAAGGCTTTCGGTCTCTAAATCATACCTTTTGAAGAAAACAATTTTAGTTTCAATAAGAAGGCAGAGGGAGCCTTAAAAGGCAGCTTGCGATTAATTTTAGAAAATCTCCCAGCTGCTAAAGTACTTGAAAGACAAAATAGGGTGCAATTACTTTAAAAGAGTTTTAGGTTAATTTTATTCCCAATCTCCAGCCAAAACACACACACAAAACAGTTTTAACAACTGGAAATCACAACCTCCTGGCATGATGGTAGTCCTTTATTTTCTCATTAAATCTGTCAATATTCTGGAGCCCCTTTCTGGCTCATTTACCCCTTTTTCATTAACTACGCATTGGCATGGGGTGAAACAAGTTTTGCATTTCAAAAACTCTTCTGTTCCAGCATCGTATTTTTGACCACCCAATAACGTAGACATTATCATTCAGCCTATATTATCTGGAGCATTTTCAATGTTTCTGCAAGCACAGGTCTCAACTTTTTGGTTCAGAAAATATGGTCAGTGTGGGTAGACACTGACGGGCTGGGGAGAGGAGGGGAGAAGAAACTCTAACTACCTACTGAACAAACTTCCCACATAGAGTCCAGAGCTAAATTTCAAGAAATGGATCAAGTGTTCTATTTTTGAAGAAAAATTGCTATACTTAAAAAAAAACACACAAAGATTCTCCCAAGGGTTTACCAGAGCGGCCTGTGTCTTTCATACTGGCTGCTGAATTCATCAGAAAGGAATCAAATGTTTTTAACAACAGATTCTGTCTGTCTGTCTATGATGACACGTGTAGATTCACATCTGCACTTAAAAAAAAAAAACAACTTACTATGCTCTTAACAAGTATTATTTTAGATGCCAGTTAACTCTCCCCAAAACCTCCCCCCAAGTAACCTTAAAGTAAATAAACTTATTATACAGCCATGTTCCTGCAGAAGTTTGAATCACACCAAGAATGCATATCCTTAAAAGGAAATGTTTTCCCTCCCCTTGCATCCTGTTATTTAAGCTATTTTAAGTACTTGTCTGGAGAAAGCTCAGCCAGAATTCAAGTGGTTTTGATTTTAGCTGCTGTTTTACACTGCCCATGTCCAGGTGGAATGTGGTGCAATCTATCACTTCAAATGCATCTTTTGGGGTGCTACTTTGTCCTATAAATCTAACAGTGAGAAAAACCAGGATTTCCCTTGACTCTTAGGTTTTGTGTGTGTGTGTGTGTGTGTGTGTGTGTGTGTGTGTTGCTTTATCCAGCCTTGATTCTGTCTAAATGTAGTGTCTTTCTTTATAAACAGGTCACATATGTGTGTCTTCATCTGCAATACATATGCAACTTCTTTACTAACCCACTGTGGACAGTGCTTATTAGGACTTAAAGAAGAAAACCAATCAAGTGCAGATGCACATCCTTTACAAAAATGCTGTGTTTAAAAGTTCCATTTAGTTTAACTGATAAACTCCACAAAATTTTTGTAATAAAAAAATGACAAAAGGAATCTATGTATCTAGCAATAATGGATTTACACACACACACACACACACAATCCTGACCACCTGTGAAAGCACACAAAATATTAATTTAAAAGACTCAGCCAAGAAACTTGTGCAGAAGAATTTAGATTATATTCTGTCCTCAGATCTAAGCAATAAAATTGAGCTTTCATTAGCCATTAAAACTTTAGAAAAGGGAGATGCTAAACATCTCCAGATGCTTAGATAAACACGGATTTTCCCTTTCACAGCTTATACCTTTTGAGGTAGCTCATTCCAGCAAACACATATAAGAGGAAGTTTAATGAGTCCCAGCTAACAGTAGAATAGAGGTTGCTACCGAAGAGTTTATCCTAATAGTGTGTCCCCAAAGGTGGAGGTCAAGTACAGCTGAAGGCTGGACAAGATTAGAGGGCTGGAGACCAGGCAATCAAAAACGTTGTCTATCAACTGTTTTCTAACCCCAAATTTCTAACTCAAAATTGGCCATGATTTCCCACCTGCTGCCACTTTCCCACTTAAAAAATACACACACACACACACACACACGAACATACATACACACATGTATGCTCCTGCTCTTACCCAACACACCTATAATCTGTGCACCTATTTTCCATACAGTCAAAACACAGCTTTCAGACTATCCTGAGACCTTAATTTCCAATATTCCATTGATAGTTAACCAGATGGTACAGTGAAAGAGCACTGGTCTGTTTATTTATTTATTTAGTTTTGGTTGGGATGTAGTTTTTATTTTTTAATTTTTTAAAATAAATTTATTTATTTTAATTGGAGGCTAATGACTTTACAATATTGTAGTGGTTTTGCCATACATTGACATGGATCTGCCATGGGTGTACATGTGTTCCCCATCCTGAATCCCCCTCCCATCTCCCTCCCCATCCCATCCCTCTGGGTCATACCAGTGCGCCAGCCCCGAGCACCTTGTCTCATGCATCGAACCTGGACTGGTGATCCGTTTCACATGTGATAATATACATGTTTTAATGCCATTCTCCCAAATCGTCCACCCTCACCCTCTCCTACAGAGGCCAAAAGACTGTTGTATAAATCTGTATCTCTTAGCTATCACGCATATAGAGTTATCATTACCATCTTTCTAGATTCCATATATATGCGTTAGTATACTGTATTGGTGTTTTTCTTTCTGGCTTACTTCACTCTGTATAATAGGCTTCAGGTTCATCCACCTCATTAGAACTGATTCAAATGTACTCTTTTAAATGGCTGAGTAATATTCCATCGTGTATATGTACCACAGCTTTCTTATCCATTCGTCTACTGATGGACATCTAAGTTGCGTCCATGTCCTGGCTATTATAAACAGTGCTGCAATGAACATTGGGGTGCACGTGTCTCTTTCAGATCTGGTTTCCTCAGTGTGTATGCCCAGCAGTGGGATTGCTGGGTCATATGGCAGTTCTATTTCCAGTTTTTTAAGGAATCTCCACACTGTTCTCCATAGTGGCTCTACTAGTTTGCATTCCCACCAACAGTGTAAGAGGGTTCCCTTTTCTCCACACCCTCTCCAGCATTTATTGCTTGTAGACATTTGGATAGCAGCCATCCGGACTGGCGGGTAATGGTGCCTCACTGAGGTTCTGATTTGCATTTCTCTGATAATGAGTGATGTTGAGCATCTTTTCATGTGTTTGTTAGCCATCTGTATGTCTTCTTTGGAGAAATGTCTGGTTAGTTCCTTGGCCCATTTTTTGATTGGTTCATTTATTTTTTCTGGAATTGAGCTACAGGAGTTGCTTATACATTTTTGAGATTAATTCTTTGTCAGTTGCTTCATTTGCTGTTATTTTCTCCCATTCTGAAGGCTGTCTTTTCACCTTACTTATAGTTTCCTTTGTTGTGCAAAAGCTTTTAAGTTTAATTAGGTTCCATTTGTTTATTTTTGCTTTTATTTCCAATATTCTGGGAGGTGGGTCATAGAGGATCCTGCTATGATTTATGTCGGAGAGTGTTTTGCCTATGTTTTCCTCTAGGAGCTTTATAGTTTCTGCTCTTATGTTTGGATCTTTAATCCATTTTGAGTTTATTTTTGTGTATGGTGTTAGAAAGTGTTCTGGTTTCATTCTTTTACAAGTGGTTGACCAGTTTTCCCAGCACCACTTGTTAAAGAGACTGTCTTTTCTCCATTGTATATTCATGCCCCCTTTGTCGAAGATAGGATGTCCATAGGTGCGTGGATTTATCTCTGGGCTTTCTATTTCGTTCCATTGATCTGTGTTTCTGTCTTTTTGCCAGTACCATACTGTCTTGATGACTGTAGCTTTGTAGTACAGCCTGAAGTCAGGCAGGTTGACTCCTCCAGTTCCATTCTTGTTTCTCAAGATTGCTTTGGCTATTCGAGGTTTTTTGTATTTCTATACAAATTGTGAAATTATTTGTTCTAGTTCTCTGAAAAATACTATTGGTAGCTTGATAGGGATTGCATTGAATCTACAGATTGCTTTGGGTAGTATAGTCATTTTCTCAATATTGATTCTTCCAATCCATGAACACGGTATATTTCTTCATCTATTTGTGTCCTCTTTGATTTCTTTCATCGGTGTTTTATAGCTTTCTATATATAGGTCTTTTGTTTCTTTAGGTAGATATATTCCTAAGTATTTTATTCTTTTCATTGCAATGGTGAATGGAATTGTTTGCTTAATTTCTTTTTCTGTTTTCTCATTGTTAGTGTATAGGAATGCAAGGGATTTCTGTGTGTTGATGTTATATCCTGAAACTTTACTATATTCATTGATTAGCTCTAGTAATTTCCTGGTGGAGTCTTTAGGGTTTTCTATGTAGAGGATCATGTCATCTGCAAACAGTGAGAGTTTTACTTCTTTTCCAATCTCAATTCCTTTTATTGCTTTTTCTGCTCTGATTGCTGTGGCCAAAATTTCCAAAACTACGTTGAATAGCAGTGGTGAGAGTGGGCACCCTTGTCTTGTTCCTGACTTTAGGGGAAACGCTTTCAATTTTTCACCATTGAGGATAATGTTTGCTGTGGGTTTGTCATATATAGCTTTTATTATGTTGAGGTATGTTCCTTGTATTCCTGCTTTCTGGAGGGTTTTTATCTTAAATGGATGTTGAATTTTGTCAAAGGTTTTCTCTTCATCTATTGAGATAATCATATGGTTTTTATCTTTCAATTTATTAATGTGGTGTATTATGTTGATTGATTTCTGGATATTGAAGAATCCTCACATCCCTGGGATAAAGCCCACTTGGTCATGATGTATGATCTTTTTAATATGTTGTTGGATTCTGTTTGCTAGAATTTTGTTAAGGATTTTTGCATCTATGTTCATCAGGGATATTGGCCTATAGTTTTCTTTTTTTGTGGCATCTTTGTCAGGTTTTGGTATTAGGGTGATGGTGGCCTCATAGAATGAGTTTGGAAGTTTACCTTCTTATGCAAATTTCTGGAAGAGTTTGAGTAGGATAGGTGTTAGCTTTTCTCTAAAATTTTGGTAGAATTCAGATGTGAAACCGTCTGGTACTGGGCTTTTGTTTGCTGGAAGATTTCTGATTACAGTTTCAATTTCCGTGCTTGTGATGACTCTGTTAAGATTTTTTATTTCTTCCTGGCTTATATTTGGAAAGTTGTACTTTTCTAAGAATTTGTCCATTTTTTTCCAAGTTGTCCATTTTATTGGCATATAGCTGCTGATAGTAGTCTTGTATGATCCTTTGTCTTTCTGTGTTGTCTGTTGTGATTTCTCCATTTTCATTTCTAATTTAGTTGATTTGATTCTTCTCCTTTTGTTTCCTGATGAGTCTGGCTAATGGTTTGTCTATTTTATTTATCTTCTTAAAGAACCAGCTTTTAGCCTTGTTGATTTTTGCTATGGTCTCTTTTGTTTGTTTTGAATTTAATTATGCCCTAATTGTTATGATTTCTTTCCTTCTGCTAACCCTGGGGTTCTTCATTTCTTCCTTTTCTAGTTGCTTTAGGTATAGAGTTAGGTTATTTAGTTGACTTTTTTCTTGTTTCTTGAGTTAAGCCTATATTGCTATGAACCTTCCCCTTAGCACTGCTTTTACAGTGTCCCATAGGTTTTGGGTTGTTGTGTTTTCATTTTCATTCATTTATATGCAGATTTTTATTTCTTTTTTTATTTCTTCTGTGATATTTGGTTATTCAGCAGAGTGTTTTTCAGCCTCCATATGTTGGAATTTTAAAGTTTTTCTCCTGTAATTGACATCTAATCTTACTGCACTGTGGTCAGAAAAGATGCTTGGAATGATTTCAATTTTTTTGAATTTGCCAAGGCAAGATTTATGGCCCAGAATGTGATCTACCCTGGAGAAGGTTCCATGTGCACTTGAGAAAAAGGTGAAATTCCTTGTTTTGGGGGTGAAATGTCCTATAGATATCAATTAGGTCTAACTGTTCTATTGTATCATTTAAAGTTTGTGTTTCCTTGTTAATTTTCTGTTTAGTTGATCTATCCATAGGTGTGAGTACAGTATTAAGGTTTCCCACTATTATTGTGTTATTGTTAATTTCCCCTTTCATACTTGTTAGCATTTGCCTTACATATTGCAGTGGTCTTATGTTGGGCTGCATATATATTTATAATTGCTATATCTTCTTCTTGGATTGATCCTTTAATCATTATGTAGTGTCCTTCTTTGTCTCTTTTCACAGCATTTGTTTTAAAGTCTATTTTATCTGATATGACTATTGCTACTCCTGCTGTCTTTTGGTCTCCATTTGCTTGGAATATCTTTTTCCAGCCCTTCTCTTTCAGTCTGTATGTGTCCCTTGTTTTGAGGTGGGTCTGTTGTAGACAACATATATAGGGGTCTTGTTTTTGTATCCATTCAGCCAGTCTTTGTCTTTTGGTTGGGGCATTCAGCCCATTCACATTTAAGGTAATTATTGATAAGTATGATCCCGTTGCCATTTACTTTGTTGTTTTGGGTTCAAGTTTATACTCCCTTTTTGTGTTTCCTGTCTAGAGAAGATCCTTTAGCATTTGTTGGAGAGCTGGTTTGATGGTGCTGAATTCTCTCAGCTTTTGCTTGTCTGTAAAGCTTTTGATTTCTCCTTCATATTTGAATGTGACCCTTGCTGGGTACAGTAATCTGAGCTGTAGGCTTTTCTCTTTCATCACTTTAAGTATGTCCTGCCATTCCCTTCTGGCTTGTTGTTATTTTTTAAGCCATATTTAAACAAATATGCACTAGTGTCATTTTATTGAATACTAAAAGTAAATTAAATGAAACCACTGTACTTTTCGTCACATCTGGATGTGGTTTTTATATACTAGAGAATATCAAGTAATTTGAAATCACTTAACTTCCTGAGATGAGAAAATCTGGTACAGCTACAATCACCATAACACGAAAATTTTGGCTTAGTTTGATGGGCAGCCTCAAAGGAATATACTCACAGTATTCCTAGTCACTTATGAAACCCCATTATTCTTTAACTTCAAAAGTGTAGAATTCCTGTTTTGTTTTGTTTGTTTTTTTATTTTATTTTATTTTATTTATTTTTTTTTATTAGTTGGAGGCAAATTACTTCACAATATTTCAGTGGGTTTTGTCATACATTGATATGAATCAGCCATAGACTTACATGTTAAAGCAGAGTGGCTACTGTTTAGGAGAGAAAAAAATTCAGATGTAAGTGTTTGCAGGACTAAAGCCAATCTGAGAAGTTCTACGTTACATGAATTTACCTTTATGACAAGTAATCATTCAAATGACCTCTAGCTTCCCTAAGAAGATTAAAGTTTCAGAATGTAAAAGGCATTTTCTACTTCATAAAATATTTACTTCCTAAGTGTTCTGAAAAGCTTTATATATTCTTCTTTAGAAGGAATTTATGCAGCCTTGCAGCATTTAAATTAAAACAGAAACATCATGATGTAAGAAAAAATGAAAGCCAAGGCTTCTGCTATCCCAATGAGAAATACTGGAAACAAATATTGAGAAAATGAAAATAATTAGATGAAAATATACTGCTTGGAACTTAACATTAAGCAGGTGCAGAAAGTGAGTGAAAGGAGAACTTTAAATCTTAGTACTCGATTTTTATTGCTAGTAAAGAGAATTTTAAAGCACTATTAATTGAACAAAACCCATGATTAGTGGTAATTACAGAGATTTTCTCCATACACTATGATCTTGCTGAATTTCTAAAGAGATAATCAAGGCTATTATTGTTAATAGATGGGGAAAATCATATAATGATTTCCATATTTTGTCACAATTGAACTGAGATAAAGTAGTCCTTCCTTCCCTCCCCATAAGAAAGAATTGTCCTTGTCAGGGAAATAAGTTATGGAGCTTGTTTTTAAAATCAAGTTTCCCTGAATGAAGGAAAAAAAAAGGATTTCCATAATACCTTTGATAGTTGCCTAAGGGCCCTGTAAATAAGAATAACTAAAAACTACAAAGATTTTAAAGGAAAATCTAGATTCAGCTGGGTCTTTAAACATTTTTCTGAAAGACTATACACAGCTTTTAAGATGCTGAAAAATACAAATTTTATGTGTTATACTGTAATGGCCAAATCCTTCAGCAGTAAATTCTGCCATGATGAAAATCTTCATAACAAAGACGCTTTGTCACAAAGACAAAGTCCTAGTACATGAAAAAACTATGTATAATTCCTTAGAATTCAATTATTTATGTATAGAAAACTAAATGCATACAACAGTGAGCTAGATACTGAGGGGGAATACAAAGAATACTATGTGGAACTAGTATTTTACTAGGTAAATTTTACTAGGTAAAAATTTTGGACTCCAGAATTCCTGTTTATAGCATACAGAGTGATAAGAGTCTACATATCACAGGAATATATGCCTGGTAGGGCTTCAATAAGACACATGGTCCAATCTCTCAGCTTTGAGAAGGTCTTTGCCTACCCTAAACCCTCCAAGATATATGATTTAAAGTAAGACAGTAGTTCCACAATGACCCTTTCTTGCAGTCCAAGTTCTAATTGATCCCTCATTAGCCCAATTTAGTCTCATTTCCTCCTTGGAGATAATTGGTCAACCCTTTTTATATCATTAAGCTTTAAAAGAGCAATTAAGCTCTTTTACTGACAAAACTATTCCAGTGCCATCAGGTAAATAATATTTGAATTAACTTTGATTTTTTAAAAATATTTCACACAAATATTTCTAAGATGCTGCACATGAGAACAAAGCCCGTATTCAACAGTAAACACTGATTTGAGGAGGTGAGGCCTTGAAAATTAAGTAATAACAATAATAAGGTACCCACACCAAAATTCCAACAATAAAAAAAAACAAATTAGGCAGAAATCAATACAACATTGTAAAGCAATTATCCTCCAATTAAAAATAAATTCAAAAAATAAAATAAAATGGATAACAACAACAAACAAACAACAAAATTAGGCTGTCCCCAACACTGAAGATGAATAAAAATAAAACAGATGGTTCAAAGGAAACGACGATTAAAAAAAGAAAAAACAATTTCTACAGAATAATGTGATTTAAACAGTCTTCCAGCCAAGAATCCACCTGCTGTTTTCCATAATCAATCTAATATTGAATATTTGAACTACATTGAGTAGTCTAGTAAGTGGTATCTATGGTAAGTTAACTGTCTTTTTTTTTTTTCATACACACACATAGTCATGTTAAAGATTCAGGACTATTTTTTCCTAGTTAGAATTCTGATGGGACTATGAATAGTCACTCTGGCTGTTGGGGCGGGGGTCGGGTGGGGCTGTCGTTACCTTTCCCAAGGCATGTTGTTATTACCAAATGCCTTCATAGAACATACTCACAAATATATGGGAATACAGCAAGGAGATTAAACCAGTCAGTCCTAAAGAAAATCAACCCTGAATATTCATTGGAAGAACTGATGCTGAAGTTGAAGCTCCAATATTTTGGCCACCTGATGCAAAGAGCTGACTCACTGGAAAAGGCCGTGATCCTGGGAAAGATTGAAGGCAAGAGGAGAAGGGGGTGACAGAGAATGAGGTGGTTCGATGGCATCACCAATTCAATGGACATGAGTTTCAGCACATTCCAGGAGATAGTGAAGGACAAGGAAGCCTGGCATGATGTAGTCCATGGGGTCACAAAGAGTCAGACATGACTGAGCGACTGAACAACAGCAACAAGAGATGTGTATTTCCTCACTTTTCACTAATGGGGTTTCCAACACAGGTCAAAGAGTAGATTCTGGTTTAACTAACAAATCATTATGATTTAACTTCATACCCTTTAATCAAGAAGATATCAAACAGCAATACTCTCCCTCTGAAAGCACCTGTTGAGTACACACATCAATAATCAGGTCTTACTCTGTTTTCTCATTATCTTCACTGACTTGACCTGAGCACTGAAATAATGGAATGTAAATACTATAAATTGCTTCCATAGCTGCTAAATTTGAAGACATGTTATATGATGTTAAAGGATAAGCCAAACGGTATGCTAATCCTTCCCATCTTATACATATGCTAATTCAAGAAGGTAGAACAGTGTGCATTATCCAATGGCACAATACATCCATGAAAAAGGCAGTAAAGCCATGTTAATTAAAAGTAAACTATCATCCCGGCTTCCCAAGTGGGTCAGGAAGATCACTTGGAGTAGGAAATGACAATCCACACCAGTATTATTGCCTGGAAAATTACATGGGCAGAGGAGCCTGGTGAGCTATAGTCCATGGGGTTGCAAAGAGTCAGACACAACTGCATGACCAAGCATGCACATGCACACATGCACACAAGCACGCACACATGCACAACATCATCTAATGGTTTTTAACATTTTGGGGGGTCAGTTGGCTCTTTGAGAGTATAGTGAAAGTTTCAAATCCTCTCCTCAGAAAAATATGGTAAAACAAAATTTGTCTACAAATTTCAGGAGCCACAGCAGCCCCCAGTTAAAGAATGGGACTCTGGACTAAAAACCTTTCACCATATTAGATACTAGCTATAATTAGCAATGACACAGTTTAAAGTGTTGCTTCTAGAACTTTATTCCATTGATTTTAACTAGTTTCCTGATTAACCATTCACATAAATTTTCAGAGAAATAACTTTGATTAGTGCCAAATAAACATTGCTTTACCATAGTTACCCTACAAAAGAACAACTCACCAACTTTTGCAAAGGCCTCTTTGAGTTCATCAAGCTCATCTTTGGAAATCTGAGTGGTAGCCATCTCATCCATTTAAAGATCTAAAGAGAAACCAAAAAGGTTTAAGACTTGAAAACAGTCACAGATAAAGAGAACAAACAGGTAGATGCAAGATGGGAGGGGAGAGGGGGAGGAAAGAAGTGAGGAAGGTGAAGAGGTACAAACTTCCAATTATAAATTGAAAAATAACTGAGTAACAGGTATGAAATGTACAGTGTGGGAAATACAGTAAATAACTAATATCTTTGTGTGGTGACATAATTAAAACTAGACTTATCCTGGTGATCAGTTTGGAATGTACAGAAATATCAAATCTCTATGCTAAGTAACAAGAACTAACAGTGTTGTGGGTCAATTATACTTCAAAAACAAACTGACAGAAAAGGAGATGAGATTGGTGGTTACAAGAAGCAGGGGGTTACCAGAGGATAAGGAATTGGATGAAGGCAGTCAAAAGGTATAAATTCCCAGTTATAAGTAAGTACTAGGGATAAGTACAACATGATAACTATAATGTGAAAGTTGTTAAGAGAGCAAATCCTAAGAGTTCTAATCAAAAGGAAAAATATTTTTTCTTTTATTTTGTATCTATATGAGATAATGCATATTTACTAAATTTATTGTGATAATCCTTTCATGATGTATATAAATCATTTTGCTGTTCACCTTAAATTTCTACAATGCTGCATGTCAATTGTATCTATAAAACTGGAAGAAAAAAATTTTAAGACAAAAAATTTGTGATGAATATATTACAAGCAATCCTGTAAACTCTCATTTTAGGGGTAATTTAGACAGAAATTCAAACTACTGGAACTATCTGAATAGGTTCCCATATTTCTAGATACAGCCATAATGAAGAAAACAAATGAGAAATTATCATTGGTCAAAAGCTCTTCAGACAAAAATACTTCTCAATCTTCCTTTCAAGGACAAAGTCTTATGCTACATTCAAAGAATGTAAAGAAGGGGCAAGGTAGCAAGCAATGATAGATTCTTGGTTATATGAGCCAAAACTAAGTCAAAATTATATGACTAAAGATTCAAGTAAAATATAACTTTTTTAGGACTTCCCTGGTGGTCCAGTGGTTAGGTCTCTGTGCTTCCACTGCAAAGGGCACAGGCTCAGTCCCTGGAGGGGGAACTAAGATCCTGTATGCCACATGGTGTGGCCAATAAATAAATAAATAACTTTTTGAATTAGCATCTATCTTATTGGCTAGTTCCATTTTTTCCATCTTTACTGAGATATGTGACATAATATTGTGTAAGTTTAAGCTGTACACCATAACAACTTGATACATACATATATTGTGACATATATAGTAACTTAACCACAATAAAGTAAGTGAACACATCTATCATCTCACATAGTTACCATTTTTTCCCCTTAAGTCATTTAAAAGTCATTCACTGTGGAAAACCTTATTTTCAAATAGGAGCATACTAACAGCTACCAATCATCCCCATTAAAGAGTGAATCAACTAAAACAAATTATTTTGGGGTTTGATACAGAAACACACAAGAGCATGCTTATCAACACATCTTTGTGTACACAACTTATTAATATTATTTGAGCTTATACTCTTCTTGATTTGGCCCTATTTTACCTATTTAACCAACAAATAAGGCTTGGCAAACTATGGTCTGTGGGCCCAATCTGGACCACTGCTTATTTCTGTATGGCCCCAAGCTAAGTATGGTTTTTTTCAGATAAACATCTGCTGTCAAATGTTTGAACTTCAATAAAATGAAATGTTATCCCAGAAAAAAAAAAAAAAAAGAATTCCATTTTTCTCATCAGTACAGTTGTAGTACCAAATAAAGTACTCAAATAGTTATTATTTTTTGAATTTTGTCAGTAAAAATTTGTGGAAACAATATTTAAATCCTTGAGATTAATAATACAATATTCTTATTTTGCCTCTTGGCGTACAATATTTATGAGGGGACCTTTACAGAAAATCTTGACTGATTCCTGCAACTGAAAAAGGAGGTCTGTACTACAATGGAAACCTCTTTAACAAGTGGTGCTGGGAAAACTGGTCAACCACTTGCAAAAGAATGAAACTAGAACACTTTCTAACACCATACACAAAAATAAACTCAAAATGGATTAAAGATCTAAATGTAAGACCAGAAACTATAAAACTCCTAGAGGAGAACATAGGCAAAACACTCTCCGACATAAATCACAGCAAGATCCTCTATGACCCACCTCCCAGAATATTGGAAATAAAAGCAAAACTAAACAAATGGGATCTAATGAAACTTAAAAGCTTTTGCACTACAAAAGAAACTATAAGTAAGGTGAAAAGACAAACCTATTAACAACTTTTAGACAGAAGGAAGTGCACATGATTATTTGTTGCCTTTTTCTTTTTCTTTTTTTTCTCATTTAATGTTTTTAACTCCTGGAGAAGGAAATGGCAACCCACTCCAGTATTCTTGCCCAGAGAATTCCATGGACAGAGGAGCCTGGCAAGCTCTAGTCCATGGGGTCACAAAGAGTTGGACATGACTGAGCAACTTTCACATACATAATCTTTTTAAAGAAATTTACTTTTTAGCAGAACTGAGCAAAAAGCAGAGAATTTAGTTTCCATATACCCCCTGCCCTAAGACTCTCACAGCCTCCCTCATTATGAACATCCTTCATCAGTGATATATTTGTTACAACTGATGAACCTTCTTTGACACATCATTGTCACCTAAGTCAACAGTTCACATTAGGCTCACTCTTGGTGTTGTACATACTATGCATTTTGTATATACAAAATGGATGCCGTTGTAGTATCATAAGGATAGTTTCACTGCCCTAAATGTGTTGCCTGTTAAAGTTCAAAAACTATATGAAAAGCAAATTTGAGATCTTATGTTTATTTATTTTAAACATTTTTATTAAAAGTTAAAAAATTACTTGCCAACTCTTCTGTTTGTCATGATGCCTAATATTTAATACAGAAGAATTCAAAAGAGAGTGGACCACATCTGTCTTTTGCACACCCACCATTGTCACTTCTAGAACTAACCACAGCCCCAGTCATATAGTAAGGGACTCAACAAAATAGTACTTTCATAAATTCATCCATTCAACAACTATGTGCCAAGCCCTACATCAGATAAATTCATATTCCTACTAATTCTCTGAACCCTCATAACAGTCTTTTGAGGTAAATATTCTTATTCCTTTTAGAATTCAAACTCAGGTTTCTCAAATCCCTGCAAAGATTTTAAATGACCATATGATACTATTCACTATGTTTCCACCCTAATACAATTCACATTTATAATGACTCATATTTAAAAAAAAATAAATAAATGCAGACTTTTCAAAAACTTGTCTGTTCATAAAGCTTCTTACCTCTAGTGTTAATATGTCACTAGATGGACAACTTCTCAGTAGATAAGCTGTGTAAAAAACACCTTTCAGAGCAGTCTCGGGATCTATAGGGTAAAGAAAAATCTTCAGTTGGATACGAAGGCAGTCATTTTCAAGATTTGGAGAGTAAAAAATGATTTTGCCTAAGTTAGCCTGCAACCTGCTGATGGTACTTTTAAAAATATTCTATACTTTACTAATATGATGTTCAACACTTCTGATTATCAAAATACTCTACAGGTTTCACTCTAGTTTTCTTTACACATATTTTAAGTAATCATGTTTTCAATGTGAAATAATTGCCCCTCTCTAGTAATGACATCACACAGAACAATGGCACAGAAAGTTTGAAAGTGAGACTCTCAGAAAATTGAAAACAAGTGGCCTCTCCTTTATTTCTAAAGTTTCCATCTAGTTTGGACAATTTGTGAGTCAATAATAATCTAAAATATATGTTTTTTTAAAGAATGTATTATTCTTATACTGTTATATCACTTCTATAAAAGAGAAAATTAGGCAAAAGTGGTTCTGGACATTTACCTCCCACCCACCCCATATCCACCCCCAACCCCAACCTGCAGCACCTTTCATTCTGGCCAACCAGTGGGTTCTGAATCAGTCCTTCTCTCCCAGTTCTCTCCTTTGCAGGCAGCAGGGCTAACAGGGTAGAAACCTCTTCCCTCTTCTTTATACCCATCCCTCAACACATATGCACTTCTATCCTCATACACTTTTACCCTGGCCTCTGTTATATGTCTAGTTCCTGCCCTCAAAGAATTTACAATCTGGGGAAGACAAAGATGTAGATAATTATAATTTGACACAAAGTGAATTAGTGGTTGCAATAAAAGGTACAGACGGGGGAAAGACTCTGAAGACTTTAAGGATTATTAATTTCATCTCAAGCAGGCCAAAAAAGTAGCACTTTTGTTCATCCTGAAAAATTAGGATATACATACATCTCATAGAAATGCTTTCAAGGCACATGCTTACTTAAAAAAAAAATTAATAAAACACATCATTAAAAAAAAACCCAAAATACACTTTCAAGTTTCCTAATTTCTTATTCCTGTCTAAATACCATCATGAAAGCCTAAAGTGACCCCTTTTACACTGATGGCTCAGATTTTTCAGCTACAGGAGACAAGAAGAGGCACAACTAAGAATGAAAAGAACTGTAACACGCATATATTACACAAAGAATATTTGTTTAGTTCAGGATAACAACATAGTTTAATTTAGGAGTCTCCCACTTAAATAAACTCCATTTTGTTTATTTATAATTATTTGAACGTAAATAAATAAATGCTACCCTGAAGCACCTGGACTAAAACTAAGAAATCCAATGTAAAGTTTAAAAGCCTCACAATATACACCTCAGTTGACAAAAACCATAATATTCAAATTAGCTATTTAATGCAGATTTTTTCCCACTATGAATAAAAAAAGGTTTTTCCTTAAGATTACTTATGGGTACTTGATGGAATCAAGCAATTAAGTACTATCCTGGAAGAAAATACCATATTTAAATAATTTAGGGAAGACTGCCAGGAACATCAGATTTTTAGAAACTGTACAAATTAAAATTACTGAAAGCTCTACCCTCTTTATAGGGCATTCATTGTACTCTTTCTCTCAAAATAAGTAAAACATCCCAGATTGGGGTTTAGGAAGCAAAACAGATGATTCCTGCCCAATAAACACCTTGACTGAATCCTGAATACTTGCAGCAAACTGTTGTTCCCCACCCAAGGATGTAGTATGTTAACACAGGAAGATTGAGAGATGTGGAATCAGAAGACATCAATCAGTGTCCCGGCTCTGCGACCTCCTAGCAGTGTGTCTATGAGTTTGTTTATTTAATCTTTCTAAGCCTCAGTTTCCTCCTTTGAAAACAGCCATAGTAACTACTTCCCTAGGGTCCTGATGAAGATTAAAGATGGCATGTGAAGGCACACTATAAACCATAAAGCATTATACAGCAACTTCAAATCCTTAATGAAAGAAAAAGAGAAACAAATCAATGCCTAAGTAATTAAGAGGCTATGTATAAATATAAGGCATGAGTTCTACTAAGAACCTTCTAAATAAAATATACGAAAAGTTATATCTTTTGCCCTATAATTATCAACTGCAGAGTATGATAGATCTCCTTCATATATAAAAACTATAAGCCTTTAAGTCAAGGTAATTTAAGAAGGCTGGGACTAATGAAAATTTGTCAGCCACTATTTACCCATGAGTCAATTTGGCTCCTGCATAAGGCCAGTTTCTAAACACAACTTGAAGAATGGCCAGGAGAGTTTTTTTTTTAAATCCAATTTTTACTTTATATCAGGACCACTTAAAAAATAGTTAACAGCTTGTCAATACTGTCACATTCTTCCTACTTTGCAGTTTATTTTTCCTGTGAGCAATGAAAAATGAAAGGTGAAGAGGTAAAAAGTAACTATTATTGCTGAATAAAATTTCACAGTATGTCATTGGTAAGCAAAAAGAAAGTCTGACTGTTGAAATATGTTGAAATGTGTCCTTTTCCCCCGTCTGTCTTCCCACAAAAAATGAACTTCATTTGGAGAGAGAGCAGGCACTGATATTTAAAAAAAAAAGAAAGAAATATATATTTTCCCTCCATTTAAATTTAGCCAAATGAAATACCAATCAAAGATAAAAGCTTCCAGGGTTTCTCCATTTTTCTGAATTCTGTCATCTGCAGAGCACTTTGTCCCAAATTCTGTTTTCCTCCCTAGCTACAGTGCTGGCCTTCTCTCTATAAAGGGAAAAACAGCAGGAAAAAAGCAAACCTCTCTCCTTAAACATCGAGAGACAGGAAAACAGATTTTTAAATGAGGGAATGAAACAAAAGCAAACAAAACCTTGTCTGTTTGTTTTTCATAAAAGGATATGGTATACAACTGAGTCTGAATTCAGGGCGTCACCCATAGAGGAATCTTATGCCTATGAAGTCATCCCTAATTACAGCGTTTGACTAACAATACAGCAATTACGAAACCACTCCACTGGGTCATTTAACTATACTTAAACCCTGAATACAAATCTTTGCTGAGAAAGGTGTACCTACAACTAACTACCTGAAACAATTACTCAAATTCTGAAAGGCATTTGATGGGGGGTGGAGGCGGGAGGGGTGTGGCGGGGTGGGGGGGGGGGGAGAGAGAGCGAGCCCGTTTTCATCCCCTAAAGCGATTCACTTTAGGAATGCAGCAGACTAAATTTACTAATCTCTGTCAATCACAACCAACCGTGGCTCGGGCAGCAGGGCACACACAGTGGGAAAATCAACCATGGATAATCAAGAATTGATTATGAATTTTGTATTTTTTTCTTGAAATTGAATGGAACTAAAAGATAAAAGCAGGGGCTATTCATCAGCCACTAGCAGGTAAACAGAATTGGGAAAGTGAGGCTGATGACTTAAAATCAGCGATTTGGTCATACACACACAGTTAAGCTGATAAGTTCAAATCATGAAGAAGAGAAGGTGGATAAAACATGGAAGAATACATTATTTGTATCTGTGCATTTGTCACCTTCCTCTGTCCAAAACAGCCAATGCTTCAGAACACCCACACTTCACATACCTAACTGTACCAACAGAAACTGCCACCGTGCCTCCTCCCTAGCTGGTAAGTCAACAGCACTAGTCTCCAAGTCAGATGGGCATGCAACCCTCTGAATTAAAGCTCACCCAAAGCTCTGATTACTCAAGCTCTAGTGACATGTTTCCAAACGACTTGCGAAGATTTCAGCTTGAATGTCTATCATACTCACCCAACTTATTCATTTATATTCAAGCCTTAAGTGAATGTTTAGTATGTACCAGGCACCGTGTTGGGTGCTGCATATATAGAGATTTAGCATCCAAAGTCTCCTCTAGAAGACTTTACTGTCCAGAGGAGACAAAGATGGAAAACAAAGACATAGTATTAATGCCATCATGCTAGTAACTGAGTGGTGGGGTGACAGTGATGGACTTCAGGAAAAGTTTTCCAGAGAAGGTAACTTTTGAACTTTATCTTAAAACATAAGGAGGACATCCTCAGACATATATCACTGGTAAAGGCACTCTAGGCACAGAGAAGATGATATTCTGGCGCTAGAGAAAGATAGTGTGGTTGGAGCACTGTGCCTAGGGTTTGTGACAAACACAGTTGGAGCAGAAGGAGTCAGGGTCTAATTTAGAAGGCTGAGACTCAAAATCTGGACTTGACTTTCCGGCCAAGGGAGAAGGAAGGTCAGAGAGGAAAATCCCAACCAGGAAAGTCTAAGTGTCTACATTTGAACTTACTGCCATGTTATTTCTCCCCTTTTCGAACACCTCTGCTGTCAAATTCAGTCTCCTTTTCAACTTTCCTCAGTCTCCAGCTTTACAAACTCAGGAAGTTTGGTCACAAGAAACAAAGGGAGATAGAAGTAAATCACTAGACTCTTTGGATTATCATAGCCCTTTATCATGTCTAGATTTTTCTAAAGACCTTTTAGACTATCTATCTACAGTCCTATCTCCCTTCTATGTAATCTTTATGCTGCTAACTTCCTGAAGAGTAGACCTAAGGTATATTCCCTATGAAAGCAAGTCCCAACTTTTCGGCACAACATCCAAGAACCCTACACACTTTTCTGTATTGATACCTGTCTATCCTTCCAATGTTTCTTCCCATTACATGCGCTGAACACCCTGGAATCACAGTCTATAAAGATAACCTCTGCCCCAATGAGGGCAATCTACTCTCCCATCTACTCTTCAGAAGAATCTTTGAGAAAGCCTCTTTGGACGGTCCCCACCTGAGGGAAAAATTCTCTTTTCCCAGGACTCTCACAAAACTATATATTTTCTTCTATTACAGTCTGCATGAATCCTTTCAGATAGCTCTAATTTTACATATCTTACTGTCAGATCATATGTACTAACTTTTGAATGGGAAAATACAGTCACACAAGGATAACATTTAATACTATTATACAAAAGCTTTTTGATGGAAGGGACTACTTCACCTTCATCCTCATATTCCCAGCCCCTCTCACAGTGGCTACAGAGTGGGTAATAATCATAATTAAGATAATATAATAACATATCACTGTAAGTTTATATTATAACAGCTAACATTTATGGAGGACTTATTATTTAAATGAACTGTGCTATACATTATGTAAAGTTACTTCTCAGAAAAACTCTGTGAACCACGTAATACTGTTATTTCCATTTTACAGTAAAGCAAACAGGCTTACAGAAGTTGAATAACTTGCCCAGTCACATGGCTCAAGAGAGGAAGACCTAGGTCTCAACCCAACTCCACCTGACACCAAAGTCAGCATTCTCAATTGTTATGCTGTATTATAGCTTTCTCAATCACAGTTTAGGGAATGAATTTATTTCCCCAACAAGACTATAAACTTATTTAAGTAGTAACACAGCTTACTCATCTCTGTATTCACCACAGCACTTAGCACAACACAGGGACACAAGTGTATTCTCAATAAATCTTTTATTTTCTTTTTAAACTTTTTATCTTGTATTGGGGCATAGCCGATTTAACTAGTGTGATAGTTTCAGGTGGACAGCAAAGGGACCCAGCCATACATTTACATGTATCCATTCTCCCCCAAACTCTTTTCCCATCCAGGCTGCCACAAAACACTGAGCAGAGTTCCCTCTCAGTAAATACCTTGAATCAAAAAAGGTCCACATCTAGGATTCACAACCATTTTGATCATGTCAGTCTCATTTCAGGAAGCTATAATTATTATGCTGAAACGGCTTGTCTAAACTTTGCCGGGTATCCCGGGTCTTCTAGCGTTCCTACTAGTTACATCTAACCAGTTTAACCTTTCAACAACACTCAAAATTAGCTTTTTGATCACTACCACCCTCCTGTGGAGAAGGAAATGGCAACCCACTCCAGTATTCTTGCCTGGAGAATCGCATGGAGAGAGGAACCTGGCAGGCTGTGGTCCATAGGCTCGCAGACAGTTGGACACAACTGAAGTGACTAAGCACACATAAGCATGCACCATCCTCCTGAACATGTCCTACTGACTCCTACATCAGTACCTTCTGTTTTATCCTGACCCCACTACCTCTATCTCTCCCTCCTAGTAAGAACTCCCTCTCTCTATTATCTACCTTTCAGACTAAAAATGCCCTCCGCTTTATTCCTCTTATCTCCTTATCCAAATTCTACTCATCCTTCAAGTTTCAGCAGAAGCCTCATCCTCTCCCAAACCATGTTTCCCAATGACTACACACCCCTGCTGATCTTTCTCTTCAACTCCCACAGGATTTAGAATGTTGCCACAAAATTCAGCAATTTAATCACAGACATCCTCCTATAGTTATATAAGTGGATGAGGACAGTCTGGCTGGGACATCCATTATCCTACTAGATTCAGTTCATCTGCCTCCTCCACACAGATCCTCAAACTTGGTCAAAGAGAATAATCTTCCCCCATCAAAGACAACCATTCTTTCACCATCAGCACACAAATACTTTTCTAATTACTTGCTCTGATGTCTTATTTCAAGATTGTTTATTTCTCAAGAACAGAATCTAAACTTCATCTTCCTCTCGGATATTCCCACAATGATAATCTTTTGCTGGACTCTGGGTACAGAAGTATGCCTCAAAACATATTCCAACCAACTGCAATGTTTTGAGGGTGGTGTTAATTCCCAGTATTCCCAATATCCAATGATTACTGAAATTAGGGAAGAAACAAAAACTTAGGGTAGTTAAGTGACTTTGCCCAAAACAGAGATGTACAGTAAATGTAAAATTTAAAAAAAAAGAGTATGTGAGAGAGAAGGTAATTAACTACTCTTACAATAAAAATGAAAACGAAGAGGCTACACAGTGCTTTATGGAAAGAAGGCACATGCCTATTATTCCCTATGGAAAATAATTTAAAAATTCCTGACCAGGAATTCACTGGTTGTCCAGTGGTTAGGACCCTGTGCTTCCACTGCAGGGGGCATGGGTTTGATTCATGGTTAGGGAACTAAGATCCCACATGCTGCCAGGTGCAGCCAAAAACACAAAACTTTTAACAAATGTGACCATGATACTGAGAAATATAAAAAGTTGCCAGAAAATGAAGATAGGGACCCTTCTAGCTAATGCTAATTCATTTTCATTATTTAAAGAAGGGATTCAATTAATCCTTGAACTGAAATCACCAAAACTGGAACCGTGTAAAACATACAGATTATCGGCAACAGGTTCAGTAGGGACTATATATGAAAGCGTTCTAAACATTCTTTCTTCAAAACATTGGTGTTAAGTGGGTACTGACCAAAAAACAGGCCAGACTTTTTAAAAATAAGGACAAAAATGCTGACCTTCTCTTGCGGCACATTCATTCCTATATATGACATGTTTCTGCTTCCCTGTATTTAATATCGCTTAATTTCAGCCTCTTATATGCTAACTACTATAACTATTCTCATTGTATCAGTGCTAATAATTTAGTATAGATATAAGCACACACTCAAGTATCAGTGTGATTTATTTTGAGTATAAGATTTTTTTTTAACACACAACAGCCATCACTGTGGTACCCATAGTTTTTTGTTTGTTTGTTTGTTTTTAGTGATTAGTTTTTAACCTTATAGCTTATTTTCTCAAAGTGACTGCAGCTTGGAGTTTTGTTTGCTTCCTTTTAGAAAACTTTAGTGGAATCTTGGTAAAGGAGTAACTGTAGCAGTTTAAGGGTTGATATCATCTTTCTCAATCATCTGTTGCTCTTAAAGTCACAAGTGAGTTACTCTCTAAATGGTCTCACCTGTGTCACAGGTTCCCTGTTTTGAGTCACAGGTTCCTAGCCCTGAAAGTTTAGGAAAGGTGAAAGCAGACATAATAAGTGGTGAAATATGTTACTGTTTATTATTCCAGCACCTCAGCATTATTAAAAATTGTTCATTACAGTCAAGTAGAGAACAAGCTTCTATGATGAAAGCAAAATTCAACAAGTAGCGCATACTTTGCTTAGCTAGGTTGCTTTTTTGGCCTAGAACCTCTGGTAATTCTACCTGACATTTCAGCCACAAATTGGTAAAACTACACAAGAGGACATCGCTAGATAACTCCCAATAAAACAGACAGTATTTTACCATGAAGCACTGTTATACATGGACTTTCCTGGTAACACAGTGGTAAAGAATCTGTCTGCCAATGCAGGAGATACAGGTTCAATCCCTGGGTCAGGAGTTCCCTTGGAGAAGGAAATGACAACCCACTTCAGTATTCTTGCCTGGAAAATTCCATAGACAGAGGAACCAGGTGGGCTACAGTCCATAGTGTCAAAAAGCGTCAGACACGAATGAGCAACTGAGCGTGTATGCACATGCACACACACACTTATATATGCTGTTAGGCTGTACAGGAGTGGGAACTAGAGAATAAAACAGCTGGCTGATTTGGATACATTTAGCAATGATGTTTCTACAATTCCTTTAGATCCTAATAATACAAACCCGGAAAACATCATTTTGGTGACATAGCATACCATTTCAGGGACAACTGTAAAGTGACCTTAAAAAAATCGTACCTACTATTTACATGACAAAATACATTTCAAATTCCAAATTAATTGAGCAATGAACTTTGGAAGGTTCTATCACGGACTGAAGGCTAACTCTCCCTTGTATCCAATGCCAAGTAACTGCCTGCATATAACTGCAATTTTGCCTTGGTTGGATCCAAAAATGTCAAGGACACTTAAACATTAGCTTACTAGTTGATGTGAAAAAGAGATTGCTATCTTCTGTGCGTATGCTGCTCCACCAAGGCCCACGGATGCAGAAGAGAAGGGTGAATGAAGGTTTATTAAGAGGGACAGGGGAGCCAAGGAGGCTGTTATTTGTACAGTGACGCATGGGGGCAGGGGCACACAGACTTAAACTGAGCCATCTTAGTCTTCTCCCTATTTCTCCAATACCTACAATCAATTAAACCACCTCAACTGTTGTGTCTGTGTTGTTTTAAAGGAGACACAGCATAGGGTTCTGGTTGCTGACCAGTGACTCCCCTTCCCCCATTCCGGTACCCTCCTCAGTGTGTGATAACCAACTGCTTCTCTATCTCCTCTGCTAGGCTGTGAGTTCCTTGAAAGCAGGGCTGGTATCTTATTTGACTTTGTATCTTGGCTCACAATAAGCCCTTACAAAATGTTTGTTGAATAAATTGATGTTGGCAGGTAGGGAAAGGGAACAAACAAAATACAGGCGAAATAGCTGTCTCGCGTGGTTTCAAAAATGCACACTCTGTAAAGAAACCTGGGAACAAAACACTTCAGACATAATAGTGCTCCCACATTCTTCACATGCACTTGGCCTGTTAGCATGATTTAACTGTCTACTCCTGTTTAATACTTCAAGATACTACAAAACTCTTCAAGATGTTTGCAACCTGTCCTTTGAATTTAACTGAAAGTCAAACAAAGTTTGTTTTTTTTTTTTCTTTCAGAAACAGTTTTTGCTTGGCAACAATTTTGACAATCAAGCAGCACATTTCACCTTTACAATAATACACATCATGTTTTGACAAACCTGCAATTTACAGATAAAAGTATCATTTAGAAATAGATGTAAACTGCTGCAAACTAAAGCTATACTTAAAATTTTTATTATGATATACAGAAGAGAAAAGTGTACAACACCCACAATCCTATCATTGAGACTCAACATTTATCAGGATTTTCCCATTGATTTTCTTTACCTGTCCTCTCTTCAGCTGTGTGCTCTCCCTCTCCCTCTTTCTCATCCCCTCTCTTTTCCCTGAATTATTTTAAAGCAAACCCCAGACATCTAGTGGATGATTTCACCCTACGTAGCTATTAAATGAGTTCACCTTCTGGAAATAACTCTCTTCTATTCTAGAATCTAGCATAAGCTAGATTCTAATTGATCTTTTTTTCAAGTACCGATATCTATGAGTCACTTAAACCCCAAAGAGTGCCCAATCCTGTGTCATTTCCTGGAGGAATATCAAATACTTCCATTTTAAGTAAAAGTTTCCTTTCCTCTTTTTGTCTTAGTAAAAAAAGATAAGATGTTTAAGCAATGACTATTTAAAAATAAGTTAATAATTTTTCCAACAGAAACAGTCAAATCAATTGTCATATTGAAGACATTCTTTAAATTCTTGCCAGACAAGAGTGTTGTATGCATTTAATGTACCTCTTAACCATATTCAAAAAGCCCCCATTTCCTGTTATGAAGAATATTATATCAAGCCCAAAGATACAACAAAGTTATACCTCTCCTCCATCTTTACAAAGCTAAGAATCATTAAATCCTTGGATTGAAATGGCATATTTTTTTTTCATTTATTTTTATTAGTTGGAGGCTAATTACTTTACAATATTGTAGTGGTTTTTGTTTTACATTGACATGAATCAGCCATGGATTTACATGTATTCCCCATCCCGATCTTTTTTTAAAAGGTCCAATCCCTTCCTCATTGCCTAAGTAAACTTTGACACTTTCCAAAAATATCTGAATGATTTATGAAAAGACATATCTGCTTCTAATGAAATTAACTAACCTTCATACCTGAGGAGTATTTCCATTCTCCTCTTTTCAGTGAAAATTAACACTGCAGCCAAGGGCAACCTTCAGATATATATCTCTCACAAGGCAAGATCAGACTAGTTAATTCAAAACAAAATATTGTGATGTACAGCTCAGAATCACTAGAGATAAAATTTCAGCTTAGACTTTGAGCTAAACTGAAAGTTTGTTCTATTAGTCATTGAAATTGCCTCTTGTAGTGTCATATACTCTGCTTATATGTTCTCAAATAAGGTACTTGTTAATTGAGAAAACTAGATTCTTTTGTTTCTTCACTTTTTACTCATTTGAGTTGTAGTAAGAACAACTAAGAGGTTACCCTTGATTCAGAGTCGAGATTTATATAACCAGCTATTCTGAAATAAGAGAAATAAAGCTTATATGACCACTATGTGATAGAAATCCCTAGTGGAGTCTGTGAGCATCAGAAATCAGTATCACTACTATGTTATTTAACACCATCAAAACCTCATCACCAGTGATTTTCAATTTATTTTGGAAAGTATGAATAAACACTAGGACAACTGTTTGTCGTATTCTGTCATGATAGCTACCCTCAACTTCTATGTCACAGATTTTTGAAAAACCATTTAACAGGGCTCAATGGCATTTGTAAATCCATCCCCTTGTGCCCCACCTCCAAGATTAAAGTAAGGATCTGTCATTTAAACCTTTGGGCATCTGACTAGATAGAAACAGCTATATAATTAGGATTACAAAACCAACTTTTAAAAACATTTTTAAAGCATGTATTGAATTTGTTACAATATTGCCTCTGTTTTATGTTTTGGTTTTTTGGCCATGAGACATGTGGGACTTTAGCTCCCCAGGAAGGGATCGAACCAGCACCCCCTGCATTAGAAGACAAAGTCCTAACCAATGGATTGCCAGTAAAGTGCCTACAAAACCAATTTTTTAAAAGTAAAAAGTCCCTAAAATATTCTCCAAATAAAGAAAATACAGAATATACATATATATTTAGAAAATGTCAGATTCTAAGCTTCAAAATTTTCTTTTAAAACAAATTTGCTTCTATTTGAATACATAAGATTTAGAAAGTGTCTCCAAATGTGTAACTACTCAAACACATAATATGGATTTCAAGATGTCTCAATTTCTGCTTAAATATTCCATACAATAAAAGTTAGAGCCCAATGAAATATTAAAATAGTTCCCCTTCTGGGACGAGAGCAAACCTGTTTCTCACAGTACTAATAGAAGGAACCTCCCACGCCCAGAACTGCCAATCTGGAAACCCAACATTCTTCTTACAACTGCAACTTTACAGAGCAAGTCATAACACTTCCTGCTAGAGAAAGAATACCCTGACAAAGGAATGATACTATACTTATGAATCCCCTTCCTGTCAGCCTCACAGTATTTTGCCAAGTATTAATAAATTTGAACTTCACAACATTTAGAGAAAAGTGAATTTTTTCAGCTCTGCTGAAATCATGCAAAAACACAAAGGAATTTTAAGTTGGTTCAGGTCAAATAGCTGTAACCCACATACCTATTTAAAGTTTGAACATTAGCCAAGTAACCTGCTTATTTTAGAACACATGGAACCAGCTTCTCCCCCAGAGGCCAAGTCAGTCGTCCATAGGAAAGTACATTACTTAGAAAGGCAAATTAACTGTCCCAGACCACTTTAACTTTCTATTATTCATCTTGAGCCATACTTATTCATGTCTTCATACAAGACTTACATGCCACATACTAGATGTCAGAGCATTTGCCTTGAGTATTTACATTTTGTTTGCTGTTGAAAATGTAACCTATTAAGTATAAGAATTGTATTTTCTACCAGCGTAGCATATAGGAAGGGATTTCTCTGGTGGCTCAGAGGGTAAAGAATCCGCCTGCAATGCAGGAGACATAGGTTCAATCCCTGGGTCTGGAAGATCTCCTGGAGGAGGGCATGGCAACCCACTCCAGTATTCTTGCCTAGAGAATCCCATGGACAGAGGAGCCTGGCAGGCTGCAGTCCATGGAGTCGCAAAGAATCAGACCTGAATGAGCAACTAAGCACAGCACAGCATATAGGAACTAAGCTAGCACTTGCTGAACTGAATTTTCTATTAAGAGGCAGTACTGTTGAGTATCTCAGCATTCTGGAGTCAGACTGGTTCAAATCTTGTCTCCACAATTTTCTACATTGTCTTTGGGCAAACTGTTTAAGCTCTTGTGCCTGTTTTCTCATCCAGGGATGATAATAGTAACTATGTCACTTAATAATAACTTTTGTACATTGTTGTGAGGCTTAAATGATTTAATGTGTGTTCAAATTTTAGATCATAGCCTGGCACATGGTAAGCATTAGGTATGTGGTAACTGCTATATGCTTATTATTGAAATTTGTTTAACTGGTCTAGCAATTCTAATCAGTTACTTGCTCAATGAAGCAACTGGTGAGTTGTGAGTTCTTGCCCTTTATGGGAGACAACAATAAATCAATACGAGTACTGACCTAGGTTCAGGAGACCATGTCTAAGATGGACATAGAGCAAGTCAGTCACTTGAAAGGAAATGGACTGCAATGGGAGCATCAGGGTCTTAGGAATCAGACAGACTTGAAATCTGTGTGACCTTGATCACACAACTTAGCTTCTCTGAGCCCCAGGTTCATATTTATAAAAGTAGAGCTAATTCCACATACTTCAAAGGGTGTTGATGATGATTAAATGAGATAAGTACATAACAGGGTCTGGTTCCAGCAAGGTGCTCAGCAAGTGGCAGCCACTGTTATCATCTATCTGGTATAGTATATGCATAATACCATCTGCTCTATCTACCTAACAAGTATGAAAGTGAGATAATAGATCCGCCAGTCCTTTGTAAATAATATAAAACAAAGTGAAGCATTTTAAGATAACATATTGAATTCTCAGAATAAGGAGACGATTCATGTTATACTCGCTTATAAAAAGGATTGGGACACATCACATTAGGAGGCAAGAGTGTACTCCTGTTCTCATCACTAACCACCATTAACAGACACTGGATTACACTCTATCTCCTTAATGCAAGCACTTTATTTCATCAATCACAAAAACTGCATGAAATATCAAAAGGCAACACAATCCAAAACAGAAGGCATAGAGCGTCAGAGCCAGAGGACGTGTTTTTCCATCTGTTTTCATTGCTGACTCACTAAAGGAAGCCTCTCCAACTTTGCCAGGTCTCAGTTTCACCGTCTGTGAAACAAGGATAGCTCTAGCTGCCTGTGGCCAGTCAGGGATTATGTGGGGTAGTAAGCTATGCTCAAGCGCCTTGAGCTAACTGGAAGAAAGGGCATCCATGTATATATTATCAGGTTTTTCCAGGGAAAACTGGGGCACAGGCAATTGCCTCCACTAAGAAAACAGTATCAGTATCAGGCCAGCAATGTTGGGTTTTCCCTGCCTTACCTTTTATTTGGCCACACTTATCACTTTACAACACTGTCCCAAGTACTATGAACTTCTTCAATGATCATGCTACCCAGAAACAGATCCCTTGCCTTTCACTTTCATGGTCATCTGAAATGTGTATGCTTTCTAGCTTTCTGAACACTAAGGCTAATCTTTGATCACAGTGAAATCTGTCAATACCCAAGCACTGATTTTAAAGTCTATTCATCGGAGAAGGCAATGGCACCTCACTCCAGTACTCTTGCCTGGAAAATCCCATGGATGGAAAAGCCTGGGAGGGCTGCAGTCCAGGGGGTCACTAAGAGTCGGACACGACTGAGCGACTTCACTTTCACTTTCATGCATTGGAGAAAGAAATGGCAACCCACTCCAGTGTTCTTGCCTGGAGAATCTCAGGGACAGGGGAGTCTGGCAGGCTGCCATCTATGGGGTTGCACAGAGTCAGACACGACTGAAGCGACTTAGCAGCAGCAGCAGCATAACATAATAGAATTCATTTTGACAGCAAAATATTGCGACAAAAGTTCTAGGAATGGATACTCCCTTTAAAAACGGAAGTCTTCTACTTAGTAAGGGGCTTCCCAGAGAGAGCAGCAGTAAAGAATCTGCCTGCCAATGCAGGAGATGTGGGTTTGATCCCTGGGTCAGGAAGATCCCCTGGAGTAGGAAAGAGTCAGACATGACTAAGCAACTGAGCAAGCACTTCTTGGTAAAATACCAGGACATTTCCTAAGACTGTTGTATCCCATCAGTAGTTCAGCCAGTTTCAGTAATTTTCTAAATGTCTCATCATAAGAGTTATGCACAGGTGTGTGGGACTGGAGGAAGGATGGCATCAGTGTTTGTGTTTGTGTATGTGTGTGACTATATGTGTGAACAGCATCTGTTTTTACTATGGGTAATGAGAACTGGTTTGGGAATAGAAAATGGTGTTAAGAGTTGTGTAATACATTTCACATTTTTATAAGCAGGCCACAGAATGAAACAACTTTTATACTGCGTTCCAAATCCATCTTGATGAAGGCTGGGGAAAGCCAATGGAAACCAACCCGTGTTTTATCTGTACATGTAAAGCTCATGCTCTCTCAGATGTTACCAACAAATCCATAAAGTTAAAAGTTCACACACATGCACCTGTGGATCTACACACCCTTCTGGGTGGAAAGGGAGGAAAAAGGCACACCCAAAGTTTCATGAGTTTCATAGATGGGTTGGTGTAATCCACAGTTAGGACACAAGACCTTGATGTAGTATTTTTAAAGTCCCTTCCAACTTTCATTCAAACGTCATCCTCTCCCCACCACACCCAGTACTGGGTATATTCTTTCCATGTGTGACACGTACAATGGAGGCCTCTCCCACTGTACTTAATGCCACACCTCAATAACACTCATCTATTGTTCTTTAATGGAACAGGACTTTACCCATCTTCATGAGTTATAAAACAAACAAACAAATAATGCAAAGGGATCTAACATAAAACAGGTATCAAATTAAGATGCAGGATATTGCTACTGTAATTTGGGGCAATATCAGAAAGTTTAGGAAATTTATACTAGGAACAGTCTTAGGTACACAAACTTCCTGTTGAGTGGATGTGTCAGTTTTAACAATCAAGTAGATCTGGTTTACGTGATGATTTAGGGAGGGAATAAGCCACAAGAACATCTTAATTTCAATATTCCAAGGGGTATCTCTCCAACAGAAAATATTTGTTGGCTCTGTATTTGCATAACAAAGTAATCAACATTTAAAAATAGGATGTCATATTACATATTAAATTATATACCTTATCTTAATGCCCTAAAACAAAAGGTTGAAATAAATAGAAGGATTAAAAGCATGGGTCCTCCACAGATTATCAATAGAACTACACATGGGATAAGGAACTGATTTGGAAGACATCTATGGTGACTATACATAGTTAACAATACTGAATTGTGTATTTCAAAGTTGCTAAGCAAGTAGATCTTAAAAGTTCTCATCACAGGGAAAAAAAAGGTGAAACTGTGGGGTGGTAGATGTTAACTAGACCTGTAGGAATCATTTCACAATATATACATACATTAAATCATCTCATTGTACACTTTAAACTAATACAATTTTATATGTTAATTGTATCTCAATGAAATGGGGGAAGACATCTGTGTTCTGTTCATAGCTATTAAAATCATATAAAGAAATAACTCATGTGCTCCACACCTTCCTATTCTGAGGGTCTCTCATTCAAAAAATAAGGGTAGGGGAGGAAAGGAAACAGGAAAGGACAGGTAACAAACCAAAAAACCCAATTAACTCAGCATCTCCTAAACTTTTTGGCCTCAGGACCTGAGGATTTCAAAGAGCTTTTGAATATGTTGGTTAAATCAGTGTTTATTATTGTATTAGAAATTACAACTAGGAAATTTTAAAGATATTTATTTAAAAACAATAATAAACCTGCTGCATCTGAATATAAATAACATTTAAGAAAATGAAAACTACCTTAAAAAATTAGTGGGGGGAGGCAGTGCATGTGGCGCTCCTGTAGATATTTCTTGCTTCAGCAGTGTTTGGACACAACAGATACAGGGACGCCCCCTTTCCCAGACTCTGGTCAACCTCAACCTCTCTTCCAGTCGTAATCTTAGGAACCAACCACTCTGCCATCCTTGGCCTCTGGAATCAGTCAACACCGTTTTTGTTTTTGTTTTTTTGAGGTTTTGCTCCTTACTGCTTGTCAACCATGAGCTCCCAGATTGGTCAGAATTATTCCACTGAGATGAAAGCTGCGGTCAACCACTAGGTCATCCTGCATCTGGCACCCCCTACACCTACCTCTCTCTGGGCTTGTTTCCACCGCGAAGATGTGGCTCTGGAGGGCGTGGACAACTTTTTCCATATGAGTCCACTGTGGAAAAGGGCAAGGGTGCACAGCATCTCTTGAAAATGCAAAACCAGTGCAGTGTCCCGTGCTCTCTTCTAGGACATGCAGAAGCTGTCCTCAAGATGAATGGAATAGAACTCTGGACAATAAGGAAACTGCCACGGCCCTGGAGAAGAACCTAAGCCAGACACTGTGGACCTGCATGCCCTACGTTCTGACTGCACAGACCCCAATCCCTGTGACTTCCTAGAGAGCTGTTTCCTGGAGGAGTAAATGAAACTCATCAAGTAGATTACAACCACTTGATCAGCCCCATCCAAACCTCCATAGACTGGGGACGGGGTGGGGGGATGTGAAGCTGAGCCAGTAGCTCTTCCAAGGGCTCACCCTCAAGTACAATTGGAGCCTCTAGAGCCTTTGAGGGGCCCTTCTGCATCCCCCTGAAGTCAGGGCTGCTGCCTGAACCACTCCCAGCAGTCACTAGGCATTTTTTTTAACCACCCTGGGGCCCTCACCCAAGCCCTGAACCAAAAAGAAATAAAGATTTTACAGGAAAAAAAAAAAGTGAGAAGAGGATATTGTTTACATTTTTGTTTAATTTAATAGACTGCTGGATTTCCATATCTGCTTCTGCATTCAGCCTGTTGCAATGTTGTTTTGATTCAAGTATAGGAAGAAAATGTGACCTCTCACAGACATGTTGTTTGGAAAAAGGAAGTGTTTTAGGAGCTTTTCCAGACAATTGTGGATATTCTTCTTATTAATACCACGCCAAAACTGGGGCAGTTGTAGTTTCTTAAATGTTAGTTGTAGTGTGGAATCTGATACCAAATCAATGACTTTTTCATACTATTACACTAAAACCCATTGGTTTGTCTTGTAGTTTAAATGGACCTTTTACTTGATTGATTGATTTTAAATGCTTGATTTCATAACAT
This sequence comes from Cervus canadensis, assembly GCF_019320065.1. NCBI lineage: Eukaryota > Metazoa > Chordata > Mammalia > Artiodactyla > Cervidae > Cervus > Cervus canadensis. The sequence continues at coordinate 125,707,607 of NC_057419.1, read as the reverse complement.
CATGCACGGATCATATGGAACTAATACAGATCGTCCAAATGTTGTCACACTTCATTTTACAATATCTAACAAGTCACTTTCATTAAAAATACCCCCAACCTCATCAGAAAAGTCAAAGTATTGATGCATGGTGGCTGATGCAAGTTTTCAAGAATTTGAATTTTTGTTTGAAATCTTTATCATTGGCAACAAATACCCTCAGTTGTTTTCCTTGCAGTGACTAGCACACGGTTCACTTTTGATAATGTATCTGCAAAATATTCAGCTCTGAATAATCAGTTATTGTGTCATCTGCTCTTTTAAGTAAAATTCATTTTGTTTTTTTAAAAATGCAGCTAGTTTAGCTTGCAATTCAAACAACTGCACAAGTGCTTTTCCTCAGGACAATCACTGTACATCCATATGCAGCAGAAATTTTTTTATGTACTTCCATTTCATCACACAGAGTATTGAAAAGATGTATACCCAAGAGTTGAGATTTAAGAAAAATCATTTTTTCCTGCTTAATCAAGAACATTCATTTATTAACTATATGGTGTAGGTCTTTTTCGAACAGGATGGGTATGGTGTTGAATACAAAGACTAATAATACAGTGTGGGGCCGCTGCCTTGCATGCTAAGGCACCAGCAGTTTTACCCACTATTGCTCTTGTCAGTATACTGAAAAATTAGAGAACATCTTAGTGTTACTAAACAAGTAACTTTGATCTCCAAGGGACTCGATGGCATACTTCTTTATTGATAACTGGTGCTTTATTTACTAATATTTATGATGGAGTCATCCAATTTTAGAGAAACAAAAAAGCACAAAATCCATAGGTGTTTAACAAGACATTTCAAAACTGAGAATGCAATTACCAGAATAAGTTTTAACATGTGTTCTGTGCTGTTTAATTGTTAAAAGAAAAACTAATTCATTAATATCAATTCTGAACATTTTGCAGAATCAGGTTCATGTCCCTGAGACAAGGGCTTATCATGATAGTGTAGTTTTTAGAAGCTTTTAATACATTTTTAAAAGATTAAGAAAGGCAATATATTTGTTACAAAACTACTTAAAAATATCCAGCTTATATGTAGCAAATGGATTTTTCTTCTTATAATCAACAGGAGTTTCCTTCTCTGACACATACACTAGAAAAGAAAGGGTTTGAAAGTTAAACTCTGTATGAAATGCAGAAATTATTACTACTTTAAAATATTAAAAATGAAAAAGACTATAGTATTTGTGTGTAAAATAATAAGTAGGTTATTTTAAAGCAAATCCCAAACAACAATAAAGACGAACGGGAGGGACTTCCCTGGCGGTCCAGTGGCTAGGAGTCCAGGCTCCCAAAGGAGGTGACCTGAGTTCTATCCCTGGTCAGATAACTAGATCCCTCATGTGACATCTAAGAGTACTCATGTCTCAACTAAAGATTCCACATGCCGCAACTAAAGATTCTGCATGCTGCAACTAAAAGTTTCCACATGCCACAATGAAGATCTAAGATCCCACATGCCGCAACTAAGACCTGATGCAGTCAAATAAAGAAAATAAATCTTTTTTAAAATCATTAAAAAAAAGAAGTGGAGAGAAAGGATGAAATATAAGAACATCAGATATTGATAAACTGTTGAAACTGAGGGGGTTCCTTATGCTATTTTATTTTGTATGTTTAAAATTTTCCATAAAAATAAGTATTTTAAAAATTCCTTGAGCTTATAAAGTATTTTGTATTTTGGAAAACAAAAATAAAATTCTTGGCTCATATTCATTCATTGCACAAACACTGAATGAACATCCACTCTATAAAACGCACTGTACTAGATGGCATCAGGAAATAGAAAGATTTATGAAACCTGCCTTTTACACCCAAGGAGCTCAGGATGTCTGTGTCCATATATGTAATCAATTGCCTAAAATGGGTATAATGTCTCTACTATGGCCATTCTAAGGGGTACTTACAGTATTTCAAAGCACAACTTGACCCAATGAATTGCAAATTATGATAATGCAATTTGAAGGGGGAAAAAGGAAAATGACATGAAAAGAAAATACAAAAAGGAAACTTAAAAAAAATAAGAAATGAGACTCTCTTTGGTTTTCCTCTATAAAAGGAAATGAACAAGAGATGTGAGCAAATATGGGCATGACCACATCATTTTTCCACCACAACCCCATCATCTTATTTCACTTCAGGACAGGAACCATCATGTCATCTCCTTTGAGTCAGCTCTTGTACTACTCACATAGGCAAAAATAACTGAGTAATACATCCACTTTCCATGGTGAACATTAAATATATTAAGTATTCTATAATTCTTCCAATGAGTGAAGATAGTGTTTATAAGTGCCTTATTTTAATTTTCAAGATTACTATGTCTATTCACACCCCCTTGTATAAATCAAGATCATTCTAAAGAAGAAATCCAGAAGTTAAATCAGTAACATTCCTCAGTTACTCAAGGGGTCTAACCGTAACACTGATAAATGAAAAATAAAAGCAAAAATCAAAACAATAATTTGCTTTAATTATCATCTTCCAGCTTATTGCCATATATTCCAAGCAAATGGTCAAATTTTCCCTGTTCAAACTTCAGGCAAAATGTGCAAGAGTTCTCAAAACTCATTCAATATATGTCTTTAAAATCTGAGTGACAGATTAAAGGATTTAAAAATCCTCTATTTCATCTTTAATATTTATTAAGCTCCATTAAGGTCAGTGATTTGTCTTTTCACCAATCTATCTCTAGTATTGAGAACAGTGCCTGGCACACAGTAGGTACTCAATAAGTGTCTGTTAAGGAGGGTGGGGGAGGAAAGATTGGATGAAAGTAATCAAAAGGTACAAACTTCCAGCTCTAAAATAAATAAGTACTAGGGATGTAATGTACAATATGAGAAATAAACACTGCTGTGTGTTATATACGAAAGTTGTTAAGAGATCAAATCCTAAGAGTCCTCATCACAAGGAAAAATTTTTTTTTCTTCCTCTTTTATATTTTGTATCTATATGAGATAATGGATGTTCACCAAACTTACTGTGATCATCATTTCATGAGGTATGTAAGCCAAATCATTATGCTGTACACCTTCAACTTAAACAATGCTGTATGTTAATTATGTCTCAACAAAATGGAAGAAAAAAATTCAGGAATAAATTTTTACTTTCAAATGAAAAAAAATTATGTTAAATAATATGTGATAATAACATTGCATCCTAAAAGAATTAAATTCACTGTCATTGGCTGTGTGGTTTTACATAATCAAGAATAAACCTGTAGCACTTTTAATGCAAATCATATAAATAAACATAAAAGACATCTACTCCTATTGGGGAAACTACAAAATAGAATGATTCTTGAGAGCTAATCCAGCCAAAGAAATGGTAGGTTACATCTTTCTAGTGGCACTGAATTCATTATCATATTTGGCAGCTGAAATGATTTTTTAATTCTCCACTTTAGAAAATAAAGGCATTTCAGAGAAAAGTGGAATGGAAAGTATAAAGAACTCTGAATTTTATCAAGTTTTTCTTCAAAGTTGCTACACAAAGAAAAAAAAAGTCTCACTTAGCTGTCATGATCTCAATGCTTTAGCTTTCTTAACTTTAAAACAACTACTTTTTGACCTCACAAGCAATCACAAAACCTTCAAAGGGAAGAACTGCTTCAGCATTTCCTGCCTGCTTGCCCTAGCCCAAGATTAACCTTGTCAGTTCTTAGCAAGACTTATAAAACCCCCTTAAATGACTAATTCAGATAAGTGGTAACATGAAGCCAGAGTTTATAAGATGCTGGTTTATACTTGTTACCAGATGTAGCTATCACTTCAAAGTGTTAAATACATTCATGAAGAGGTTCAGATATATTTGCATGTGGAATACTTTCTGACTTCCACTATTATTGTGGAGACATGTTTCCAGAGGAAAAGTGTTGCCTTGTTGTCTAACAAAATGTCTTTAAGGTAGCCAACGGTCACTTTAAAGACCACTAGGCACTCTGTCAGTCTAATTCTTTCCTTAATTCTTGCAAACACATACATATACACTTTCAAAACACACCACAGATAAATTCCATTTCTTTGGGAGCTTGTCATGAAACAGCCATCTTAAAGACCTATCTGAAAAATCCAAACATGTGTGTGTGTTTATAGTTTTGGAATGGCTTTTTCAGACAAGGAAAACAGTCACTGGCTTCACATAGTTTAGGGTTCCTTTGCCAGGATAACTCAACAATTGCACTAGGTTTTCTGCTTCTATCCACTCTTCTCTGGTTATGTTAATCTTTGGTTATGTTGCCATTAGGGTTTTATTAGGTTAATTAAAAATGTTTTTTAATCTCCAGAGAAAGCTTAGGGCAACAACAATGGTTGCTATTTTCTACACATAATGGTCATTGTTAAGTTTGGCCCAACACAGCATCCTGAATACAATGTAGATTTATCCTTAAGATTGGCTGCAAAAATAACCACGGTCTTACACAGTGTTATATGCCTTTGCTATTCAAATGTCTGGGAGATACCCCATAACTTTTATTTTTGCTGAGATACCCCAATTGTATTTCAAGGATGAAGCTGAATCCATAAACATAACACTCCTGCTGGCTCAGATTTCTAGAGACTGAATTGTAACTGACCAGTCTTGCTTGCTCAGTATTTTATTTGGCAGTCTGGTAAACCTGGTCCAGCTAAAAAGTCTCATCCTAATTAATTCTGCCACAAATCAAATGGCTTTTGTGTCCTTTGCCTGCTAAAACTCATTGTTAGCAAAAAGTCATCCATACAAAGTAACTTCTTCCTTCTCCCAGTTTATCCCTCTCCCAGGTACTGTTACCTCAGAAATTGGCTAAAGCCATTAGCAGGGTTCTTTTGATGGGGTAGACTATAGTAGGCTCACTGGCTCTGAGAGTTCTCTGCTTTAGAGAATGAGAATTAAACAGTCTCTCATTGGACCAAATTTTTAAAATGCTGATAAGCTATATGGGAAGAAAGAAGTTGGTGTATCTGTTTATGGTGAGTAGTACCATTATACTGCATTCTTCCTTAAATTACACTTTCTTTCCATCAGAAAATAGTTTTTGCTATAATGTGACTATTATCTAAACAAAGTTAGGAGTAGGTGGGGAAGAAAAAAATCACTGATATTAGTGGTGCTAATTTTTTTCAGTATTAGTTCTGTATTTACATAGACTGAATGATCATCACACATCCTTTTACCAAGACTCCTCAATTCTTAAAATCTTAATACTGCCCTATATTTCAATTGACTGAATTTCACTTTGAAGTATTTCTCTTTTCTATTAGTTCTTTTATATTTACAGGAACTGCCTAATACCTTTATTTTTGAATGATGTCCTGACTTACTACTCTTAGATCACACTTTTATCCTTTCGGAACTCTGAAGACAATACTTAGTAGTAAATTTCACTGTAATAATTATATTAAAACTATGAGCTACATTTCTATAATATAGGTAAGTTTTCCTTATTGAGAAGTAATTGTGTTAATTGTGTTTAAGGTAGTATAACTGGACTGTGATTTTCAATTTCCTGCTTTCTGAGTGTAACCACTTAATACCATGTTTATAGGCTGCCAGTGATATATTTATTAAAACAATAAAAGCCAATTTAGAATATAAACAGGATGGGAAAGAGAGCCAGGTTGCTTTTTTTTCTTTTTTTTTTTTTTTTGGTGCTTCCACCCTGAACCATGAAGCAGAAAGAAGGGTAGAAAAGCTTCTTGAGAAAGCAAGACAGAAATGAAAGCATGATCTCATTCCCTTTTCCCACACCCAAAAGCAACAAGGTGACATTTTCTCTTCCTCTCATCAGTTTAACAGTCCTCTTCTCTTTTTTTTAAATCCCTAATAGTAAGTTTTCAAATGCTTTTTTTAAAATTAAGAGGTTTACCAGATTCTTTTTGTAATTTTTAAGATTTTAGTTTTCAGCATCAAAGATCAAAGCATGAGAATGCACAAAAGTTCTCATTTAAAAACTTTTGATTTGCTATTTATGACTAACAAACACATCCTGAGCTCCAACAACCTAAACCCCAAAGATTTGGGGGCATATTCTATTTTGCTCTTTGGGGAAATGCATCTGTTTAAAACAACAGAAGAGGTAAACCATACTTTCATTAAGGCAGTAAATTTAGGAGTCCTGTAAAGAGAAATCTAATGGGGGAGGGTCTTTTAAAATTCTATAAAGAACTCTTCAAATAATTTAAAGAACTCTTTAAATAATTTTAAAATTCAAAAACATAACAATGATTTAGAACTTGAAAGTTATACACCAAAATCAAGAATGTGTTATTCCTATGGAAAAGACGTTTCAATTTTGGCCATGAAAAACAGATGTCCAAGTTATATCTGAAGAGAAATGACCAATTAATATTTGTTCAGTGATTTAAAAATTATAAACATAGGAACCACTTTAGAAAATAAGACCTAGAATGAGACTACAGAAGAAATTAAATTGTCTTCTTTAAGAATGCCATTACCGTTTTTAACTAAATTAGCATTACATATGCAATCTCAAAATTCTAATTTACTCATTATTAATGCAATTTCTATCGATAGCAGTTTTTTGTGGTAACAATCCAGCTTATTCTAAAAATGTTTTGTGGAAAGGAAGTAGTTTTAGAACAGGTAAAAGATATTTAAAAATTAAAGTGGGTGGACTCTGTCTGCCTAGTGTTAAGTCATTTCTTGCAGCTACAGCAATCAGGATAATGTGGTTACAGAGCAATACACGCAGATCAATGCAACAGACCAGAGGACTCAGAAATAGGCCTACACAAATATGCTCAACTGATTTTTGACAAGGGTACAAAAGCACATCGGTGGAGGAATGGTGCTACAGGAACTGGACATAAGAGAGAAAAAAATAAGAACTTTGACCTAGACCTCATTTTTTTATAATTTTGTGTAAAGATTTACACAAAAAATGAATTCAAAATGGGCCATAGATTTAAATGTGAGATGTAATGCCATAAAACTTTAGAAAAAAATTGAAAAATTCATCAGGAAGCAAGTTTGGTGAAGGGACTTTAGACGTGACTCCAAAAAGACAATCTATAAAAGGAAATATAGATCAGTTTGGGCCTTGTCAAAATAAAGACTTTTGTTCTGTGAAAGACCTTGTTCAGAGATCAGAAAGACTAGTTACAGACTAGGAGAAAAGAGGTGTGTGTATACCACTTATCTGATAAAGGACTGTTATCTAGAATATATAAAGACCTCTCAAAACTCAGTATTAAAAAAACAACCCAATTAGAAAATAGGCAAAAGATATGAAAAGATACTTCACCAAGGAGGATAAACAGATGGGAAATGAACACATAAAAAGATGCTCAGCAACATTAACCACAGGGAAATGCAAAATGAAACAAAAATGATTTATCTCTACACTAAATAAAAAAGTGACAAAACCAAATGAAATCAAGGATGTGAAAAAACTGGACCATTCATATATTGATGGTAAGAGATTAAATGGTACATTTACTATGAAAAAACATTTTAGGATTTATAAATTTAAATATGTACTCCTATATGACCCAGAGATTTGTATTCTTTGGGCATTAATCTCAGAGAAATGAAAATTTACAGTCACAGAAAAACCTGTACACAAATATCGATATTTGTAGCAGTCCACACTAGAAATGGCTCAAATGTTGTTCAATGTGTGATTGATTAAGTAAACTATGGTACATTTACACCATGGAATACTACTCAGCAATAAAAAGAAAGAAAGTATCATTACACACTACTTGAATGAACTCTAGACAATTATGCTGAATGAAAAAAGCCAAAAGATTGCATATAATTCTGATTCTGTTCATATATTTTTGAAATGACAAAATTATAGAAATGGGGAACAGATTACGGTTTCCAGAGGTAGAAAGAAATGGGGCAGGTGTGGGGGAGGGAGAAAGAAGTGTGTGCTATTACAAAAGAGTAACAAAAGGGATTCTAGTGTTGAAAGAACTATTTTGCATCTTGTCTATAATCAATGTCAACATTGGCTTTGGTACTGTACTAAGGTCCTGCAAAACGTTATTATTTGGGGAAACTGGGGAAACGGTACAGATCTCTCTGTGTTATTTCTTACAAGTACATGTCTATAATTTCTGCTAAGTAAAAAGTTCAGCTAAAAAAACTAACAGAATTAAACATGGAATATAGTATCATTAAATTGATGAGGATAAAAGAAGAACATTTACTTGCAAAAATTTCATATCTTATTTTTTTTTCATATCTTATTTTAAACATTATTTCCACAAAGTTTTCCAAAACACTACAGACATAACTACAACTATTTTGGAAGAAATATGAGTGATAAATCCTTCAACGTATATCCAATATATTGGCATTAGAGTTTTCAAAATTCTCTGGATGCAATACTATGTAGGAAACTCTTTAAGATCAGTGATTAGGACTGCAGCTTTGTAAGTATATGGTTGAAGATACAACCTAGAAAATAATTTACCACTTTAAAGCTATAACCAATGAATTCCCATTAGGTATGGAAGAGTTGGTCAAGTTAAATAATGCTGCTTAAGTCATAGATGAAGTGAGTTTCAGAGAGTTATGTCAACTTTTAATAACACGACATTCCCCATTTGTTAACATCTGAAAGAAAACTCCAATTAGTATAAATTGATTCATGGAGGAAGAGGAAGAGGCATTCCTAGTAAACAAAGTTGGACTCTGGATGTGATGTTTAAATTTACGGTGAGAAGGGTGACGGATTAGGTTATCAGGAGACTCTGTCCCCCACCACCGCTCTACCACTTCATGATGTGGCAAGTCAAAATCAATTTCCCTGTTGCCTCATTTGCAAAAATCAGTGGCTGGATTAGACTCTGAGCTCTTCAAATAATGGCACATTATTTTATTTATCTTAGTGATAACAGTGCCTAGCACACTGTTGATCATTAATAAAGCCCTGTTAAGTGAATTAAGTAATGGAGTAGGAAACCCACTCCAGTATTCTTGCCTGGAGAACCCCCATGGATGGAGGAACGTGGTGGGCTGCTGTCCACAGGATCACAAAGAGTGGGACACAGCTGAGTGGCTAAACACAAAACAAATGAATTAAGTACTGAAATGCATAAATGCATGCTAAGCCCCTTCAGTTGTGTCTGACTCTTTCAGACTCTGTGGACTGTAGCCTGCCAAGCTCCTCTGTCCATGGGATTCTTTAGGCAAGAATACTGGAATGGGTTGCCATTTCCTTCTCCAGGGGATCATCCCAACCCAGGGAGCGAACCCACGTCTCTCACATCTCCTGCATTGGCAGGCAGGTTCTTTACCACTAGTGCCACCTGGAAAGCCCCAAGCAAGTAAATAGGAAGTTCAACAGGAAGTTCTAAATGGGTCTCCTGGAAATTATATCTTTTCTTGACTCAACTACAGCCCTTCTCTCTCAGGGAGGCCTATCCTTTCCTAGTGGGTTTGCAAGGTGCTAGCTGCCCAGAAGAATAAGGCAACTAGGCCCAGGAAATTCTCTGTGGGTTGAATATAGAAGATAATGGCCGAGATTGGTTCTAGCCATCATTACCTATTTTGACCAGAAGGGTTCTTACAAGAAAAAACTCTGTAACTGAAGGTGATTCTTTTTCATCATCCTTGGATGATAATCCCTCCTTCTCATGTTCATCCCTAAAGAGTCAAAAGGTAAAGACTCCCTCAAACGTAATGCTGCACTTTCTAAATGTAAAACACCAAGCTCTTCTGAAAATGTCAAGTGTCAAATGTATTCAGTATTATTTCTGGATAGATACACAAGAGACTAGTACTAATGGTCATGGGGATTGGAGTCAGAGGCACATTTCTTTTCTTTATGTCCATTTATAGCATTTGAATTTTGTTCTGTGTTTATATTTCATATTTGAAGAATAATTTTAAAAAATAAATATATTAGATATGCTCAATAATGCTTTAGGTTGACTGAAAACCACTATGTTTCAAAGCATTTTTCATTTACTTCTGCAATACTTAATACTGCTTACTTTTGATCCTTATACTAGGTGTTTGATAAATGTGTTTAAACAAGGCATTTTGGATAAATCTATTATATAAAAAGATTTTTTTAATGTGATTATATGACTTTTACAGATTTTCCATTATTCAAGTAAAAATATTAAGGAAAAAGTTAGTATTGGGAACAAGTTGATAACAAGCTACTAAGCTTCAGGAAACAGGAAAAAAATAGCTTCACTTAGATGTAGAAATCAATACTGCTCAGAGTGAAAGCAAGGATGTGCATTAACAGCAGAGTAGTGATACATGAAATATTATCTTGTCAGTACCACTTCTAATGCATTAGCTGACCTGTAGTTATTTAGACATTTAATATTAACATGTCCCATTATTCATAACAGCCAAACAGTGGAAACAACCCAAATGTCTATCAATGGATGTCATATATCCATACAATGGACTATTATTCAGTCATAAAAAGGAATGAAGTGTTGATACATGCTACAGTTTCAATGAACCTTGAAAACAATATTCTAGGTGAAAGAAGTCAGTCAAAAAAGACTATATGTTCCATTTATATATGAAAGTCCAGAACTGGGAAACCTGTAGAGACAGAAAGTAGATTAGTGACTGCTTGGGGTTGGAGAGATAGGTGCCTGGGGAGAGGGATAGCTTAAAAGTATGAGGTTTCTTTCTGAGGTGATGAGAAGGTTCAAAAATTGGTGACAGTCATACACATCTGTGTATATACTAAAATCCACTGAACTATAGAATTTACATGAGTGGTAGAGAATGTGAATTCTATCTCAATAAAACTGTTTTAAAAATGAAAAATATGAATATATCACAATTTCGTTTTTGATCCTAAAGTTAAGCAGTTCTCATAATGGAAGTGCTATCTGTAACATTCACTCCTGACCATTTAAAACAAGTCAGAGGAAGAAAACCAAAGAAGCCCCTTGCTTAGTCTTCTGATAGGTTCACATCATGATGTATTTTATTCAATTATGATTCATAAGCTATTAATTTGCTGATTAGGTTTTCACAATTTAATCTTTATTAGCAAAGGCCTCTTTCAAATGTATTTATGGAGAACTGCTATGTGCCAGGTGTACTGTGAAAGAATCAGGAGAATGGGTTTATTTTCCTTTCTCTCTAGAAGAACAGTGTTTTCCATGGTATATGGCAGGAATTTAGTGCTATCTTTGAAGCAAACCATATACAGAGGACATAGTACATCCAGATATAGTGCATCCATTTGATCCTCTCCCATCAAACAGAATGATGACCACATTTGGAATCCTGGGTCATTTCAAAGTCTGGGACAATCAAGAAGTTCAAGGCAGAAAATTAAGGTGTCAGTTATACCTGTGTGCAGGGCTTCCATGGTGGCTCAGATGGTAAAGAATCTGCCTGCAAATGCAGGAGACCCAGGTTCACTCCTGGGCTGGGAAGATCCCCTGGAGAAGGAAATGGCTACCCATTCCAGTACTCTTGCCTGAAGAATTCCATGGACAGAGGAGCTTGGCGGGCTACAGTCCATGGGGTTGCAAAGAGTCAGACATGACTGAGACACTAACACTTTTCTACCTGTGCACATGTGCTCAGTTGCTCAGTTGCGTTGACTCTTTCCGACCCCATGCACTGTAGCCCATTAGGCTACACCTTTGCCCAACCCAGGATAAAACCCAGGTCTCCTGCATTGCAGGTGGATTCTTTATCGGCTAGGCCACCAAGGAAGCCCCATTATACCTGTAGTTACTTGCTCTTATCCTTGACTCGGATAAAACTTAACAGAATGCTGTACTATAGAAAGTATGAGAGCTACATGTGCAAGTAATGGTGAATCAATGTTTTTAGGGCTTCTGCATACATGGATATTTCCACAGCTGCAGAACCAACTACTGCAGAAGTACATGCTGTGCACAACATCTACAATTTAGTAAAACTGGAAAGAATTTTATTTTTGTAAAAACTAAATGGGGAGTGGCTCACTTTCTTGCCAAAGGGCTATTTTATTCCAAGACACTGGTGTCTGCTGACCTTCATTTATAGGCTGAGCAATGTTCTATTTAAGTGAAATTAACTCATGGTGGGCACTTTTTCTAGGATGCAATAATTATTGCAAAGAAATAACAATGTTTAAACTTGATTTGTTCTTAGTTTAGATTTGATTATATTGCGTTATACATGAATGTCTTTGTTCACACAAGGCTTAAATTTAGAAATTATTTTATGTTGAGAAAAAAGGCCATATTTAAGTTCCTTTTCTACATGTAAGAATATTTTTAGGTTTTATGAAATCCAGTATTATGTCTTTTCTTCTAGACTACAGGAGTATCTTACCATCTTTGTAGCCCTAGCACCTAGCAGCTTTCATTATACTTATTTTAGTTGAATGATGAAAAGAATTCCACAAATACACTAATTAAGGCATTGTCCATGTTACTATATTTAGCTAACTCTTACTCCATCTGTAGTTTGTACTATCAGCAATATGTACCTGAGGACTTTGGGCATATTTTAAAGTTTCCCTGAGTTTTACATCTTTTTATAAATGCCTTATAGGCCTGCTTTTATATAATCCTTACGCATTTCAAAGTACTTGACATAGCAACATTCCCTTCATCTTTACACAAACCCTCTCTGGTTAGGGAAGTTTGCCATGATCTGCTTGCTCCTATAAATATATTCTAGTTTGTTTTCATTTCAGGAGGGGGGCAACTAATGCCAGAAAATTTTGATTTAGGATAAGATACCAAATGTATGGGTTGGCTTATATCTTTACACATGTTACTCTACCAGTATTTCTTTTTGGCTATCTATACTTAATGTTAATTTGGCTATATTGTTTTTTAATTATTGTAAGACAAAATATAAAATTTTAATTATTCATAACCACTTGCAAAAGCTATTCAACTGTAGCTTTAAACTGGAGACCCACAAACTTCTCAAAATATTTGTTGAATGTGTCAATGTCCTTCATCATTTCCTGGTTTTTGCTTTTGAAAACTTCCACTAGAGGAAATAACGGGCATCGTAAATTTAAAATGAATATGTTTTGGATTCACCCATGACTAAGATTCTGATTTAATTTATAACTCTCTGCCTTCCCCGGCATTTTAAGTTTTGACTGATTTAATTTCTCTTTTCTCCTATTTTTCAAAATTAAACTTTTAAATATTCATGTTTATACTATTTGTACTATTGTAGAAACAAACACTTAAGAACTTGAAGCTTTTTTTCCCTACCCTCCAAAATAGGCATCAACATTACCTATTACCTTCCATCCTGATCTAAGCTAAATTTGTTAGTAGCAATGAGTTTACAGTGGTATCTGTAATATATTAAAAGAGTATCATTTCCAATTTTCATTTGAGGGTGAATTTAGACTGCTGGATGGCATATCCTCATAAAAAGGCAAATGGTAAAAGGGTTTCTAGCTAAGTCAAGAGGCTTCTTCAACCTGGAACATTGTTAAAATCCTCCACATGTGTAATGCAAAGCATTAGCAAGTCATATTTTCACAATACCATTAAATAAAACAAACAAAAAAAACCCTATCTTCTTTATCTTCAGTGGTGATACTTAAGGGGGAAAAAGAGTAAATCAGAGGAAAATGAAGAGGTTGCTACAGACACCTGATAAAGATCACCTAAGGCAACATTAATTGATCTATAAATTGGCGGTGCCACATGGCTTGTGGGATCTTAATTCCCTGACCAGGAATCCAACCCCTGCTGCTCTCAGCAGTGAAAGCGTGGATTCCTAACCATTGGACCGCCAGGGAAGTCCCCACTAGTTTCTTTATAAATGTTCTCCTTTAATTTTAAGCACAACACTAAAACAAGTCATATCATCCCCATTTTATAGATAGTAAAATTGAGGTTTGGAGGAGTTACAGAACTTCCCCAATGTCACAGAGATATAAAACGGCAAAGCCATGGGAACCCACATTTTATACTAAACTCCAGTCTGACTATGAAATATAGCATGTACATAATATCTCTGAGAACAAAAAAAGGAGGTGGTGAGAATGAGTTGTGTGGTCAGACATTTTCTACATCACTTCTGGGTCATCAGAGGATGCCCAGAACAACACGGTCCTTAGTGCCACCGGTGAACTGGAGGAAGGAAACAAACATCCGAGAAGGGTCTATGAAGCAGCATGGGATAAGTTTAGAGAGAGAGATGCAGTGTGCAATGAGTCATTTAAATATACAAAATATTTGTTAAGTGTTGTAATTGGGGGATTCACTATACATGAAATCTAGGCACAAATTAACTGATGGCACCAGAAATTTTACCACTATTTGATCTCAGTTTAGCTATTTAAGAAACTTGAATGAAATATAAAACTGAGTTTATTGAGCAGTTTCAAAGTACAGGCACACCTCATTTTATTGCACTTTCCAGATATTTCACTTTTTACAAATTGAAGGTTTGTGGCAAGCCTGGATCAAGTGAGGAATCTATCGGCATCTTTTTCCCAACAACATTTTCTCATTTTGTGTCACATTTTGGGAACTTCCACCATATTTCACAATTTGTCATTATCATTATATTTGTTATAGTGATTGGTAATCAGTCATATTTAATGTTACTAGGATACACTGAAGCCTCAGATGATGAACTGGCATTTTTTAAACAAAAAAATATTTTTAATTATGTACTTTTTTAAAGACGTTATGCTATTGCACACTTAATAGAGTACAGTATTGTATACATAACTTTTGTATGTGCTAGGAAGTCAAAACAATTGGTGTGACTCACATTATGGTGGTAGTCTGGAACCCAACTGATGTATCACTGAGCTGCAACTGCACAGCCTGAGATAAAAAAGCCTGTCGACAAACAGAGCCATTTGTATGTCTGTGAGTCTATTTCTGTTTTGCAAATAAGCTCATTTATATCGTATTTTAGATTCCACGTATAAGTGATATCACATATTTGATGATATTTGTCTTTCTCTGTCTGACTACTTCACTTAGTATGATCATCTCTAGGTCCATCCGTGTTGTGGCAAATGGCATTATTTCATTCCTTTTATGGTTGAGTAATATTCCATCACATATATACACACAGAGCACATATCCATTCATCTGTCAATGGACATCTAGGTTGTTTCCATGTCTTAGCTATTGGAAACAGTGCTGCTGTGAACATTGGAGTATGTGTATATTTCCAAATTAGAGTTTTCATCTTTTCCAGATATATGCCCAGGAGTGGGATTGCTGGATCATATGGTAGTTTATGGTTACTAAAGGGGAAGGGGGGAATAAGTTTGAGATTAACATATACATACTGCTATATATAAAATATAAAAAAGGACCTACTATATAGCACAGGGAACTACACTATCTTGTAATAACCTATAATGGAAAAGAAACTGAAAAAGAATACATATGTATAAAATTGTATCACTTTGCTTACACCAGAAACTAACACAACATTATAAATCAACTATACTTCAGTAAGAATAAATTAATAAAACAAAAAAAGAACCTCTAAACACAGCCATTTAACCAACTTCAGGATTAAAAGTTTCTTTAGGATACTGAAAGTTTCTGGTCACAAATAAGCTTTCTGTACTTGAACAGAGTTTTACAGCAATCTGAAATCTAAAGGCTAATTAAATATAAACCTGTCTCCCTTCCCCCAATAACAGTTCCGTTTCAAAAAATAGAACTTCCTATGATTGTGCACCCCACAGGATTCTACTTCATCCTGCTTTGCACCTGCTAACTAGATCAGAGGAAACCACAATATTTCTAAGACATATACTTTACCTAAACCAGCTCCAGTTTAGTCACATACAAAACACTATATAAAGAATGGCTTTTTGTTTTCCTGAGTGCTGTTCTTTGAAATCAAGGCTCTTTTTGGGTAAGCCAGTGTTTCAACTTCAAAGATTGTCAAAGGAATTCATCTTTAAAAACAAAAATCTTTGCAGTTTTTCTTCTAAATACTTATCCCAAAGAAATAATCAGAGTCACGAAATGCTTTTTGCCCCAAGATGTTCACTGAAGTATTATCTATAACACATGGAAAGAAAAAAAAATTCCAACAACCTGGAATTAGTGAAATAAATTATGAAATCTCATGCAGTAATTTTAAATATTTTCAAAAATATCTTTTTACATGAAAACATTTTCACAGTATAATAAGTGAAAAAAAGAGATACAAACTGTATATACAACACAATCCCAATTTTTAAAATATTTAACTTTCTATACAGGAAACATTAAAAAATATGAACAGGTGGTATGATTATGAGTAATCTTTACTTTTATTCTTTATAAAAATTTTTGCTTTCTTCTAATATTTTTACAATGGCCTTATATTTTTTAATCCAACGTAAAGTTATTAAAAACTTCTGAAATGCACACTACTTAAGATACTTTTCCAGCAGATTAACTAAATATGCCTATTGACTATTATAGCAATAGGATATACCAAAGGAATCATCTCTTGTCATTTTTACCTCTGAGAAAGCAGTCTTAAATGGAAATTCTTCCTCACTGAAATACAAGCTCCAAAATGTCAAAAAGACATCAAGAAATGGCAAAAACAGGGACATATAAGCAAGTTTTAAATACAGAAAAAAAACTTAAAAATGACATTCATCTATAAAGGACAATGTATTAATATTATAATTCAGTGTCAATAGCAGAATGTCAATCTGAGCACAACACTATGTAATTAGAGTGTATAATGTAGAATGCAATAATATGAATATTCAAAGCTATTATACTGTCCTCACAAATTCTATTTTATAAAAAGCATTTATATTTTATATAAATACACATATAAATTAAAAACAGCTTAAGAGAATCAAAGTTTTATTTTCAATGACTGGGTTACAAGGTTACAAAAAATGATTTGCTATTGACTCTTTTAAACCAGAGATGGTAGAAATAAGAGATCAGATTTTACAAAAGAAAATGATTTCTTTTAGCAAAAAGAATCTTCTCTTCAGAACTAGCCACACGATACCAGGTAATTTCTAAAGTCCTTTAACTCAAGGCTTTCTGCTTATTTCATTTTCATTAGGTACTGTTACTTCACAAATGATATTTTAACAAATGTTATCAAACATAATTTTAATAAAATAAAAACATTTGCATTCAAAGAATGACAGAGTTAAAGAACCATTATGTAACTGGCAAGATGACAAAAGACATTGAAAATTAATTCCAAGTTAACAATTTTGAGGGCAGGGGTTGAAAATGACCTAGCCCAAGGCTTGTTTTTCAAAAAAACAAAAAAAAGGGGGGTTGAAAATGACCTAGCCCAAGGCTTGTTTTTCAAAAGAAAATCTACATTCACTTCTCACCTTTTCTGTGTTAATGATGGCATGACACTTAAACAAACAGACTAGCTCCTTCATTATACACTTTTCCATACTTACGTACACAATTTAGAGTGCAATTACACAGAGAAACATTTGATTTTTCATGTGCAATTTTACACAAAACCTCCTATAACAGGCAATCACAAAACTAAGAATGAAGTATGATAAGCCAAAGTACTTTGTAAGCTTTAGCAATGAATGCCAAAATACCGCTCGATAGTTGCCTGGGAAAAGTAAGGGAAAAAAAAAACAACAACAAAAACCACCACATTAATGGCTTTAACGGGCTACTTGGCACAATATTTGAGAGAAAAGAATATAACAAAGTATGACACGTATAGGGCTTAATGCTCTTGTTATTAACCATTTCTCTTATTTTTCATTATATTATGTCTGGCTTTATTTCTCCTTAGCTTGTAAAAGTGGATGGTTGGAGACTATTACAGACAAGTAAAAATGTGGCAAAACTTAAAGTGATGAGAATTCTATTTCTGCAAACTCTTGTTAAAACTTTGGTGCTTATATGATATACTAGTACAGTACTTTGAATTTATATAGCACCTGTCTGCTGAAGAGCCAAGGCTTACATAGCTCATTTATCCTTTCAGCATCCCTGTGAAATACGTAGATTGGAAACAGATGGTTTACAAATAAAGTATAATCCAGATATGAACACAGAGAACTTCCATAATTTACTTAAGATGGCCTATCTGTGCAAACTGTAGAGGATTAAAAGACCCTGGAGTTTTTTCCAGTAAACAACACTACCTCCTTATCATCAAACCAATTTCTACACTGCTAAGAAAAATTAAGCTTTCTTATTATATAAAATCAGAAAGTTTAATGTGTCAAAAATCTCTGATAAGGAATGAAAGAAATGGTCTATATTATAAAGAAAAAACATTAGTCATGGCATAAGCCGCCGGTGTATAGTCATCAATCTTCCAACAAGCTTAAATACAGTTGCTTCTCAGGTGGTGCTAGTGGTAAAGAACCCGCCTGCCAATGCAGGAGACATAAGAAATTAGGGTTCAGTCCCTGGGTAGGGAAGATCCCCTGGAGGAGTGCACAGCAACCACTCCAGTATTCTTGCCTGGAGAATCCCATGGACAGAGGAACCTGGCACCCTGTAGTCCATAGGACAGCAAAGAGTTGGACATGACTGAAGCGACTTAGCATGCAATATAGTTGCATTAAAATTGGCAAAAAAAATCAACTGATAAATAAAATTGAAATAAGCCATACTATTTCTATATAAAAGACACAAAGTCCTTGAGCCATGCCCTCAGTTTATAAATGAGAAAATGTGTGGTGTCTGGCACATGTAAGTACTCAATGTTATATAATAATGTAATAATCTTTAGTGACTTTCTCAAGGTCAAATTATGAGTCAGTGTCAGAACCATGTCTAGAATGCAGTTCTTCTGAAGGAAGTCCAACATACTTCTCCCTTAACATTGTAATTTTCATTTAACAGCAATGCTTTTTCATCCCTAAAACAGTTTATACTCAGCAATATTTGTCTTTCGAGTGCTAAGAATAAGGCAAATTCAATGTTATTAAACATACTAAAATTTTGGAAACTATCACCTCCATAACTACCAGTTGGCCCAAGAATTATCAGATCTTTTCCTGAGACTGACATTTCATTATTAGACTGTTTTTAATATTTCTAGACCATAATTTTAACCAAAGCTCTCTCATAACTAAAAACAGTGAGTCGTGACCACTGGTATCTAAAAGACCTTCCAACAGTATAATGTATCCAAAAAACCTTTGAAACCTCCAACACATTGAACATACATTACATGGTATGTCATTCCCTAGAATAATTATACAGACTCAAAATGTGATCTAGCTGCTTTCTTCTAAACTGAGTTTTATTATTTTCACACATCAAACTTTCCCCCCCCCCCGGATTACTTTTCACCAAAACAGCATGAGCAATTACAAAGTGATTCCAAAAACAGATACCCAAGTCGTCATGTACTGATAGATGTTAGATGTTTGTTTTCAATTTTATATCTGCTACTTCTGGAATCTATACTAAACAGCAAAAACAAACAGTTTGGCATATACATTCCACCTAGATTATGATAAATTCTGATAAGGAATGACAGAAATGGTCTATATTTTAAAGAAATAACAGTCACACAGTAGCAAATTCACTAATTTATCATGTGTGCTAAGAATATGTCAGTATATTTCTTGGATAGGCAAACAGAAATGCCTAAAACAGAATATGGAAAAATTGCAAATGGATTTCTTTCCTTTTCTCTGTCAGTTTCACCAAAAATAATCTCCTTAGTGCTCAAACACCATGGCGAAGCTACTACCCACTTCATTTCAGTAACAGTCACACTGTTTGCCTTGGAGAGACATCGACTCAGTGGACATGAATTTGCACAAACTCCAGGAGACAGTGAAGGACAGGGAAGCCTGACTTGCCACAGTCCATGGGGTCGCAAAGAGTCGGACATGACTGAACAACAACAAAAATTTCCATGTAGTTCCTGATAGTGCCCTGAATACTGACATTCTGCCAGTATAAATAGTCACAGTTAAGTCTAATGTACTTGTAACCATTTGTAGAAAAAACTTAATCGCAACCCAAATATTACTCACTAGTTAAAATTAATCCTTTTACCCAAAATTAATTAAGCCGAGACAGTTTTAGCAATTGACCCTAAATGATGCCATCAGATTGGAGTCCTTCGACCTGAGTGTTGATTGTGTAAAATCAAGTTGTTGGTTAGTTGCTAGGTAGTGTCCCACTCTTTTGCGACCCCATGGAGGCAAAGCATAATTTATTTGGCTCTCCCACCCCAGACAAAGAGTTTGATCACTTTCTAGATCTAACAATAGAAATTAAGTATTAGACTCATAATCCTCTAATTTTAATGAAAGCCTGGGTTCATTAGATCATACCACTAAAAAATGAAGTCAGTAGTTTTAAACAAGTGGACACCTCCGAGACAAAAGACTGGACAGACAGCCTAGTGAGGATCCTGTTTTGACATGAGTTAATATTATTTTATAAAGAACTTAACTCCCGACCACTTTAACCTAGTTGGATAGTTGTACTCTTTCTTTTTTTAAGGTTAAATATTTATTAGTTCAATCTAAAATTATATTATCACCTCACTTCCACTAGGGGGGTCTATCTAGCAGTGTGTCCTTAACTCCCAATTAACTCAGGTGCAGCTTGAGTCCACTTCCAGCTAAGCTTGAGTCCACTTCCAGCTAATCTGTGCTGCCAGGTTAAGCCTGGCGGTCAGAGCTATGTGCTTTAAAGTTGTTCTAGTTTTTAGGGTCAGAAACCCATGCACAGCATGAAAATGGAGTGCTCAAGTCATTCAGAGGTTGCTGCAGTACGTAGACAAAGGGTTTTTGGCTAAAGCAAAGCCAAAATCTCTTAACTGTTCCCAGCTTCATTTTTAGCTGCCCTAGTTGTTTTCAAGACTGAATATGTGTCAACTGGATCCATTTTTGTAAATAAGTAAAGCTTTTAAACTCTTGACCTCAGGGGTTCTGCTGCCCATTTCTGTACTCTGCAATATATAATCTAAATCACAAAAACCGTAACATTTTTCCAACAGCAGTCTTAACTTGGGTCACTTGGGTGGGTATTGGTCATTACAGAAGTTGTTTCTGTGGCATCTCATTATTGTGCTAAAGTATTGGCAGGCACAAACCCAAACAGCTCCATTTCCCAAATTTAGTGTCCACTGTTTTTGTGCCTTATTTCTGATCCAATTTCAAACCACAGTAACTGATGGTTAATTTTAGCCAAGAGATTATCCACCACTTTCAAGCAGATGCCTAATATAGAGAACAGTTCAACTGGAATATAGGCCAAACCCAGGTACATGGACAAAGCCTAATTTTTTAAAAACACTATCTTATAGGATATGGCTTCAAATCAATCATTTCAGAATGAAACAGGGCATGAATAAAAGGACAATTTTCCCAGGAAATAATTAGTAAGATATTTTTAAAATTTAGAAAAGCCATAACTAGATTGAAGAGCCACAGGGGAGACACATATCCCAGCACAAACATGTTTCAAGCCCTTGTTTTAAAAACAGCTTCTGTTTTTATTCTGGATAAAATCTCAGCACCAAATTCCCTTTCTGTTCCCCTCATCCACATCCAAGTAGAATTCCCTTGAGTGGAGGCTAGTTCACACCCTCTCCCCTTTTTGGTCGCGTATTTTTGGGAAAATGGACTTCAGCCATTACATTCCAGTTTTAAAGTCAAAAGAAGTCATGTGACAATGACCCCGGGGGCATCAGAGACTTGGGGCACGTGATGCCAATTGGCATGTGTGGGGCTTCCGCCACTATGTTGGAATTCGCTCTAAATTGCAGCTTCAGGATCAAGTTTAGGCGCCCAAATACACTGTGACATCTTATAAAGCGGACTATCTGCTTATCTCTCAGGAGTTTTTCATTTCACCTAGGTACCTACTGTGCGGCCTGCCAGGCTCTTTTCCCAGTCCCCACCCTCATTCCTGGTAACAGGTCAGGTACTCCCAGCATCCTGTCTGTCTGATCCTAAATGGCGAATTAATTCTAAACTCAACCTTGAGCACCAACCGGGATGTCGTGCAAATCGGGTGTGGAGCAAGAAGCGTCGCGTACGGGAAGTGTCATAAAGCCTCAAGTCCACTCCACCTCCCAGGCTGGGATCTTCTGCCCAGGAGCCCGGCGGTCTGAGCCGCCAGCACATTAAAGCCAGTAGCAGCGGCGGCAACTTTGGGACTGGCCAGAAGCCAGGGCGCGGGTAGTCGGCGTTCCCCGCCGCCCCCCGCCCCCCGCCTCGCCTCTCATTAGGGCGCTAAGTACTGCGGGTGCGGAAAAGTAAACACCCTTTACTGTGCTGTGTGGGAGAAGGGGGATGTTGCCCCTCTCCCACCGCCCCTTTCGACTCCGTCTCCCGAGCGGCCGGGACGGAGTGCGCTCGAGGGTGCGGAACCAGAGGGGCTGAGAAAGAAGCAGACAGGGCGGCGAGGAATCGGGAGAGTGAAGAACGGAAAGGTGCTGTCCTAAAGGCATGGGGATGTCCTGCTACTGAAAGGAAAAAAAGTGCTTACTCATAGGGAGACGCGGTACGATCGCTAAGCGATCGCTACTGGCCAGGGAAGCAGGCGGAAAGCAGGCAACCAGAGCCTCGTTCTCTCCCTGGGCCACCGCACCCCGTGGAGCCGGGGGCCGAGGTGAGCCTGCGAGGTCACCGGAGGCGGGCGAGCGGGGGCTGGAGGCGTAGCAGGCGGCGGGCTCCGGGATTTCCTGAGTCCGGAGCCGGCGGAGGCGGCGGGAGGAGGGTGGCAGTAGCTGGAGAAGGACGATCGAGGGAACTTTTAGGCGCTGGGTTTCTACTTTGGGGCCGCCGCCGGTAAAGGGGAGAAGGGCAAGGGCTGGCGTCAAGGACTCCAGCCCAAGGTTGGCAACAAGTTAAAAGCAACTATTGAGAAAATACCATCTCCCCAGTGAACGTCAGAAAATGTGTTTGCGGCGGGTAGCGGTCCTGAGGAACATTCGGTCACTCCCACCCATCCCTGCTGTGAACGGTCGCTTTGGCGCCCAAGGCTGGGACAGAAATCTCTCCAGCCTCCCTCTCAGGCCCCCGCCCCCCATGCCAGGCATGTTCCCGCCGAGGTTCCTTGAGATGCTCTCCTCTGGACCCACTCCTGCCCACGCTCAGGGACCCTGCTCCCCTCGTGCCCTCCTGTACCTGCAGAGCACTTACAGAAAGTCGCAGAGTACCGGATCTGGCCCGACTGTCTCCTTCCGACGCACTCAGACAACTTCTGCCGCTCGGAATTCTTGCGGCTGTGGTTCTAAAGCCAGCGCTCCCGCCCCTTCTGCCAGGCCCTCCGCCCCTCGGCCGCCGCCATTGGCTCGGGTGGTGCTAGCAGTCGGCCTGGGAACCAGGAAGGGGATTGGGCCACGAGCCTGTCACATCATCTGGGTGGGGTGTTGGGACGCCTGGCACAGGGATGGGCGCCCTGGAGGGATGGGGACAGTAACTGCGGCTGGGAGCGGAGATTGGTCCTCTGCTCCTTTTCTCCCCTTTCCTAGCTCCGAAGAGACTAGAAGTCCTCAGAGCCTGGCTGGGGTACCACGTTCCCAAAAATCGTGTAGAATAAATGAAAAGATGAGAATGTGGGAGCGAGAGTTTGAACGTTACCAAGACCCTATTTAAGTCTAGAGAGTACAGTTTCAACGTAGAACCGTAAAAAGAATCTGGACATGGGAAGGGATGTTATTAGTACGCAACAATAGTCTCTTCGGCTCCAATCAGCTCAGGTGCGGAGCAACGAAGAGGGAAAACCTCAGCAATCTTCCCTTTCTAACTAGTTCTCTGGAGCAGATATATGGACAGGACGAGGTTTTCATGTTTTGGGTTTCGTGCCAAGTAAATTTTTGGCCAAAATCACCTGTGTGGTCTGTTTGTCCATGCGGAAAGGAGTGAGAGGTGGAGGTGGGGAGGGACGTGAAAGTTACATGGTTCCACTTGTTTGACTGTAAATGAATGTCAATTCTCATCAGTCTCCTTTCACCAGAGAAAACTTGGAGACATGCTCCTGCTTCCTAGAGTACCTTTTTTTCTTCTTGGCCTCTGTGTCATAGCTGACCTCTTTCATTAACACGCGCGGAGGTTTTCCCTGCTTATCTGCATTCCAATCATTTGGAATCAAGAGATTGGCTTGTGGCACAAGAAGCAAAAGGCTAAGCCCTTTCCCATTTCAGTCGCAACCATTTTGTTCAGGCAATGTGTGCTTGGAAATTTTTTTAAGAATTTTAAGTTGGTTCAATTACATCTCATTTTATATGCACTAGGAAAATCTACTAAGTTCGGAGTGGCCTGAAAAATTGAATGGTCTTGTCAAGGAAACCTCCCTTCATCTGATGTTCTGGATTTCTTTAGAGAAATTAACCTATAGTGAGTGTCCTGGCTTCTTAAATGGGCAGAAAAGGGGAGTTCATATGCTGCCTAAAGGCTATACTAGCAGAGAAGGAATTGGCATTGTGAAAAAGCCTTGTTAAATATTAATTAATGATTAACCAGCTGGAAGAACATATGAAAGGCACAGAAAGGTGAAAAATAAATGAGAGGGCAATCATCAGGCTTTCAGAAATATTAAATTTCTGGTGTGAGAGATTTTGTACTGGGTCAGGCTAAGGTCAGCTTAAAAGTACCGATTTCAACATGTTCACGTTGTGTGGACTGTGCACTATAGCGCCACACACATTTACAAGAGGCTCCAAAATGAGATTTCTAATTTTCAGTAATTAGCCCAAGGTTTGGTATGGTTTCTGGAATTCTTTACACAAAATTTCTAGATACATTGATACAGTACTTTAGTTTTCTACATTTTATGGTGTCTGTAAATCACTCCTGAAGAGCTTCCAGTCACAATTTTTTTTAGAGTTTGGTTGCTTTACAATGCTGTGTTAGTTTCTACTGTATAGCAAAGTGAATCAGCTATATGTATATGTATACCCCCTCTTTTTTGGGGTTTCCTTCTCATTTAGGTCACCACAGAGCACTGAGTAGAGTTCCCTGAGCTTTACAGTCCACCTGCTGTAAAACTTGGGAGAAGGCAGTGGCGACCCACTCCAGTACTCTTGCCTGGAAAATCCCATGGACAGAGGAGCCTGATAGGCTGCAGTCCATGAGGTCGGTAAGAGTCGGACACGACTGAGTGACTTCACTTTCACTTTTCACTTTCTTACATTGGAGAAGGAAATGGCAACCCACTCCAGTGTTCTTGCCTGGAGAATCCCAGGGACGGGGGAGCCTGGTGGGCTGCTGTCTATGGGGTCGCACAGAATCGGACACGACTGAAGTGACATAGCAGCAGCAGCAGCTTTAAAACTTAAATTTACAGACTTAGAACGTCTGTATGAAGGGACTCTGCAAGCTAAATTTTCGAGAATGGGTATATTTGTCTCAATTACTTACCTGAGTATTCTATTTTAGTATATTTTTCAAGTGTTAGAGTTTAGAAGTCAAAATATTAAGAATCCTAAGGATATGCTATTTAGGCTTTCCTGTTTGTTTTTTTTTAACTTACATAGGAGCTTTACATAAGCTTTAATTTACTTACTAACACTAAGGATGTCAGAATTCAACAAGAGTTTGTGGTCAAGAAATATCACTTTAATAGAAGTTCGGTGGTCATAATTTCAAAGCCATGGGGTACTCAGGCAGTAGCACTGCATCTCACTGCCTCAGTAGTTTCCAGAAGATAAAACATGCCCTATTTCGATGGTGGTTGAGATTCCCGCTTAACAAGCTCAACAATAAAATCCAAGTAAAACTCCATTTTAATGAAAATTCCTAAAATAGCCATTTTGATGTAACTAAGCTACTTTTGTGTTACCCAAAATCTAAAAGTCCTTTTCAGAGGTTAGTGTTTTGCTCTAGGAAAGGGGCCTTGGGCTCAAAGCTCTAATAAAACTGTATTTCATTCTGATCTTTCAAACCGTCAGTTTAAGACATATAGAATCATTCACAAAGTAACCCAAAGTTGGTAGTTTTTTCTATCTATATAAAAGAATCTTTCACAGATGAACTTCAGGGTCTCTTTCAGAAGCTCAAAGGCAGGTTTTTTACTCTAATTCATATTTTTTAAATTGAGTTATAATTAACATACAAATTATATTAGTTTCAGAGGTACAACATGTTGATTTGATATTTTTATACATTACGAGATGATCACAAGTCCAGTTACAATCAGTCACCATACAAGTTGTTATAATATTATTGACTATATTCCATACATGTACATAATATTCCCATGAAATTTACTTTATAGCTGGAAGCTTGTACTTCTTATTCCTCTTCACCTGTTTCACTCATTCCCCCATGCCCCTCCATTCTGGCAAGCACTAGTTTGTTCTCTGTATTTCTAAGCCTATTTCTGTTCATTTGTTCTGTTATTTTAGATTTCACATATAAGTGAAATCATATGGTATTTGTTTTTCTCTGTCTTATTTCACTTAGCATAATACCCTACAGGTCGTTCCATGTTGCCACAAATGGTAAGATTTCATTCTTTTTCATGGATGAGTGATATTCCATTGTGGGCTTCCCTGGTGGCTCAGTGATAAAGAATCTGCTTGCAGTGCAGGAGATGTAGGAGACATGGGTTTGATCCCTGGTTTGAGAAGATTCCCCTGGAGAAGGGAATGGTTTCCCTCTCCAATACTCTGGCCTGGAGAATTCCATGGACAGAGGAACCTGGCAGGCTACAGTCCATGGGGTCATAAAGAGTCAGACATGACTGAGCAACTTTCACTGGGTTCCTTCCCATATCATGGCTGTTGGAAATAATGCTGCAGTAAACATACGAATGCATATATCTTTCAAATTAGTGTTTTTGTTTTATTTGGATAAATACCCAGAAGTGGAATTGCTGGATTAGATGGTTAGTTCTATTTTTAGTGTTTTGAAGCACCTTTACATTATTTTCCATAGTGGCTGTACCAATTTACATTCCCACCAACAATGCACGGGAGTACCCTTTTCTCCATACCCTCTCCAACACTTGTTGTTTCTTATATTTTTTATAATATTATGAGTTTTAACTCACCTTAACAGCACCATGCATAGCACCTAGCACACAGGAGTTCAGTAAGTGTTTTTGAACTAATGGATAGCTTATGTTTCTATACTTGTAAAAACAAAAACAAAAGGCTCTATACCTAGATCTCTCACAGATCCTTTGAATTAATAACATAAATGTTTTCCCTTTGTTTCCATCTCCAATTGTCAGCCCCACGTGTCTTTGTAATAACTTAAATTCAACATCACAAAATTTTAAAAGTTATTTCTTCTTCCTGTGTTCCTTTGATATTATAGGAGGATCCAAGTTTCCCCATAGGTTTTATCTCTGTCCAATCGACCTTTCTTTCCTTGTTTCCACCAGCACATCCTTTCTTTGCTCTTTTTCCTATAGCTCCGATGAACACTCTGCCCAGTAAACAACTTATTATGTGCACATAGTCTGAGTTTTTCCAGAAATTTCCCTAGGGTAAATTATATTTTTTCCCCATTTTATCCACTTCTTTTATAAACAAAACAAAACAAAACAAAAAAAACCTTCTTTTTATGGTCTACTAAAATGTGGCTTTACTATACAATCATTGTATAAGTAAGAAATAAGGATTCTTGTTCAATTCAATACTAGATAATTTATTTGAATTCATCTGACTGTTTTCTCAGTGTCTAAATGTATGATTGTGTACCAATCTATTTTTTAATTAATTACTTCTTAATGTATCATTTCATTTCCAAGAACCAATCTATTTTTCTTTCATCTTATGGTTTATATGATAATTGTTTACCATGTTGTCATGTTGGTTTATTTATCTCCGTCAGGTCTTGTCTCGTCATAACAGATTTGGAATAACGGACTAATTACAGCTCAAGCAGGCAGGATTTCTCAGCTCCTATCTTGTCATAACAAGGATTCAAAACAACAGGCTGGTTACAGTTTAGTTACAGCTCAAGCAGATAGATGTTTTATTAAACAGACAGCAGATATTACACCTCCAAGACATGGGAGTGTGCTGACTCCAAAAGAGTGGCCATAATCCCATTATCCCACTTGGCTTCTCTTATTATACTCCCCATCTCTTCCTCACAAGCTCAACATTCAGAAAACTAAGATCATGGCATCTGGCCCCATCACTTCATGGCAAATAGATGGGGAAACAGTGGAAGCAGTGTCAGACTTTATTTTTTGGGTCTCCAAAATCACTGCAGATGGTGATTGCAGCCATGAAATTAAGACACTAACTCCTTGGAAGGAAAGTTATGACCAACCTAGATAGCATATTAAAAAGCAGAGACATTACTTTGCCAACAAAGGTCCATCCAGTCAAGGCTATGGTTTTTCCAGTGGTCGTGTATAGATGTGAGAGTTGGACTGTGAAGAAAGCTGAGTGCCGAAAAATGGATGCTTTTGAACTATGGTGTTGGAGAAGACTCTTGAGAGTCCCTTGGACTGCAAGGAGATCCAACCAGTCCATCCTGAAGGAGATCAGTCCTGGGTGTTCATTGGAAGGACTGATGCTGAAGCTGAAACTCCAATACTTTGGCTACCTCATGCGAAGAGTTGACTCATTTGAAAAGACCTTGATGCTGGGAGGGATTGAGGGCAGGAGGAGAAGGGGACGACAGAGGATGAGATGGCTGGATGGCATCACCGACTTGATGGACATGAGTTTGAGCAAGCTCTGGGAGTTGGTGATGGACAGGGAGGCCTGGCGTGCTGTGATTTATGGGGTCGCAAAGAGTCAGACACGACTGAGCAACTGAACTGAACTGAACTGAACTGATCTCTTCCTCTTGGATCTGCCCTGTGCAAAATAGGGCTTGTACCCACCACCAGTCAGGAAAGGGAATGCAAATAGGCTAGGCTCAAGGTTGATTGACAGTTGCAAGTTACATAAAAACAGGTTCTATTGCACAAGTCATCAATGTATCAGCCCTATTGCACTGATACATTAAGAAGTTAGTTTGCATCTACTGTGTGCCTAGGGTAGCATGTGCAGGAGTTGGAAAACTCTCTGTGGTTATTTTTGTACCATATCTGTGAGGTATCCTAGATGTGTCTGGGATGGGGTTTAGAGATTGGCTTACATCCTTTTCTGCTAAGCCACCCCTCATTACTCATACCTAACTTCCTACCTAACAGTGTTATGATACTTTAGGTTCTTGGACTGATCATGAGTTCTTCTTTTTATTCAACATGTCCTGTCTTATTAAAAATACAGTTTAATGTCCACAGCATAGAGTGAAATGGAATTTTAAAAAAATTAGGTGGAATTTTAAGAGGTTTTTTACTGTTAAAATATTAGACATGGAGGAAATATTGGTAGACCTGGAAAATTCTTGATCTAGAATATAAAAATTTGAGCAGTTGTTTTCATTGTTTACTAAGTGAGGGGTGTTTTCTTGTTTCCAACTCAAAATGTACACATATATAAGCATATGTGTTAATTCCTTAAATAGGTACTTTCAAATATTTTTCAAACCTCAAAGGTTACTATGAATCTGAATGTCTCCTAAAACATGCCAATCATCTTGCAAGCAGGTTTTCATAAATAATTGTCACATGTCCAAAGGTATTTTCAAATTTCCACTTGTTTAAAAAAAAAGAAAGACAAAAAAAAAAATCAAGATAAACAGCAAGGTCCTAATATATAGCACAGGGAACCATATTCAATGTCCTATGATAAACCATAATGGAAAAGAATATGAAAATGAATATATATATGTATATGTGTAACTGAATCACTTTGCTGTACAGCAGTAATTAAGACAACATTGTGATTCAACTATCAGTTTGGTTCAGTCACTCAGTCATGTCTGACTCTTTGCGACCCCAGGGACTGCAGCTCGCCAGGTTCCCTGTCCATCACCAACTCCCAGAGCTTGCTCAAACTCATGTCCATTGAGTCGGTGATGTCATCCAACCATCTCATCCTCTGTCGTCCCCTTCTCCTCCTGCCTTCAGTCTTTCCCAGCATCAGGGTCTTTTCAAATCAGTCAGCTCTTCACATCAGGTGGCCAAAGTATTGGAGTTTCAGCTTCAACATCAGTCCTTCCAATGAATATTCAAGACTGATTTCCTTTAGGATGAACTGGTTGGATCTCCTTGCAGTCCAAGGGACTCTCAAGAGTCTTCTCCAACACCACAGTTCAAAAGCATCAATTCTTCGGAGCTCAGCTTTCTTTATAGTCCAACTCTCACATCCATAGATGACTACTGGAAAAACCATAGCTTTGACTAGATGGACCTTTGTTGACAAAGCAATGTCTCTGCTTTTTAATATGCTGTCTAGGTTGGTCATAGCTTTTTTCCAAGGAGTAAACGTCTTTTAATTTCATGGCTGCAATCACCGTCTGCAGTGATTTTGGAGTCCAAGAAAAGAAAGTTTGTCACTGTTCCTATTGCTTGCCCATCTACTTCCCATGAGTGATGGGACCAGATGCCATGATCTTAGTTTTTTTAATGTTGAGTTTTAAGCCAACTTTTTCACTCTCCTCTTTCACTTTCATCAAGAAGTTCTTTAGTTCTTCTTCACTTTCTGCCATAAGGGTTAAAAATAAATTTTACAAGAAATTAACTCATACACAAAAAAGATAAAAATCTAATGATGTCTTTACTAGGATTAACACATATTTGATCAACATTAACCTTCTATTATATAGGTCCAATGAAGATCCCTTTCATCACTGGAAATCCTCAAAATTAAAATGCCCCTCCCCACTTTGACTGTCTACTAAATATATAATTAGTTGACAGTATTCTTTTAAGTGCCTATCAATTTCTAAACATTGTATTAAATATTGGGTTAACCAAAAAGTTTATTTGTGTGGGGAATACATTGTTCAATAAAGTCCTTGGTGAAGATGAAAAATGTCTTTTATTTTTACTTAAAACCAAATGAACTTTTCACCCACCCAATATTAAAAGCAACATAAAAAAAGTGTGGTCTCAACACAAATGGAATTAATAGACTAATCACGATTCAATAGCAAAAGCAACATGTGAAATAATGAGAAAATAATTCAAGATAGGATATATAAAGGATGCTGTAGGAATTCTGAAAAGAATGAGAATGATTGGGCTAAAGTAATCAGAGAAGGCATCTTTTGTACAATAGGACTTGAGTTAGTCTTTAAAAGATGCATAAGACTTGGTAAGGTTAACTGGAAAGGACAGGCATTCCATTCCTGGAGAGAAACAAAAAGGAGGGCTTCTGGGGCATTTCTGGGATTGGGCTTCTGCTTCCTCATATGCAACACAAGAGCTTCAAATTTGCCTATCCTAAAGGTCCAATGATAACCTCAACGGAAAGAAGATTGCTTGAGATCTCACCTATTTAAACTATTTAAGATATAAAATATTTGTTATACTTAGAGGTTGAACAGACTTCCAAATCTTGTTTTATAATGATTAAACTGCAAATTACTGAAGGTCTTGGTTTTGGTTACAGCAGTTCTCAGTTACTTTAGACATAGCCATATTAATATCCATGAGGTTTACATAACTAATTGGAATATATCACATTTTGATTTTAAGAGGAAAAATGAACATGCCTGAAATTACAGGACAAGAGAGATCAGTGCACTGGCTCACATATATATCTTGATTTCACCATTTTGTATGTCTGGGTTATAAAGGCATTCTTTTGAGTGAAATATCCAACCTAAACCTTCATCAGAATGTATTTCAAATATTGGAGGTTTCCTATGAGAAGGACCTGGTAAAGGTATACTAGAGACTCCTTGAAATAAATTGTAAATCCCCCAATTCATAGGGATTATCCATAATTTTCCATGCCACTAATCAGGCTCCTAAAGAGGCAGTCATGTCTAGCCTATTCTCTTTTTTTGGCCATGCCACAGGGCATGCAAGATCTTTGCTAGAACCCTGACCACCTGCAGCGTAAGTGTGGAATCTTAATTACTGGACCATTAGGGAAGCCCCTAGCCTATTATTCTTGTTTGTTAGATTCTCCAATAGGTTTGCCAGATTTTGGTGAATTTAAAAGTTTCTGTGTGCATTAGAGTGTGTGTATCTGTGTGTGTATATGAGAGAGAGAATATAATAGTATTTTTAAATGCTATAAATATTTTCAGACAGATGGATGGATCAAGAGACTGAAAAAAGAGCCTTCACCACATAGGCTATTGGTTAAATGCTATAAATATTTGAGTCTATGTCTACTAAACATGCAAAATGTGACTTTAAAAAGAGATTGACAGAGTTACAACATAGGTAAACTTTGAAAATATTCATATGATGCTAAATGAAAGAAGCTAGTTACAAAAAGCCACATGTTATATGATTCTACTTATCTGAAATGTACAAAAAGGGAAAATCCATAGAGACCAAGAGTAGATTAGCTATTGCCGGGAGCTAGGGTGGGGATCAGTGGATTTGGAGGAAAATGGGGAGTTACTGTTAATGGGGTTCCCTTTTGGGGCCTTGAAAGTGTTCTAAAATAAACTGATGGTTGCACAACTCTGTACACTAAAAACCATTGAATTTTACCATTTAAGCAGGTTAATTGTGTGGTGTTGTGAGTTATATCTCAATAAAGCTGCTATTAAAAGAGAGAGATTGACACAATTAGGCTGCTTAAGCACAGGAAAACCACACTAGTGAGGATATGGCATGTATACAAGTATAGGAAAGATCTATACTGCAAGAGACAAACTAAACTCAGAAATCAAAAGGACCTTGAAAGATAAGTCATCTACATCTTATTTAGAATGATCCCTTGTCTGCCACTGTCATTGCAATAAGGACGAAGGACAAATGACAAAGTGCTTTAATTTACTACAGAAGATATTTAAACTTTGCAGAAACATTTCAACAAATCAAATAAGCCAGAAAGAGAACCTGGATAGCAAAAAAGAAAAAATGATGTATTTCTCCTCTGATACTTTTAGAAAGGTTAAATTAATCCTGTTTGATTTAATTTTTGATATATTTGATTTAGGGATTAAATCATGCAAATGTTTTCATAACTAATTGCCATCAGAAAGATAATTAGACATTGGGTCTAAGTAGCCAAGAGTTTCCTTATAAAATGTCACAGAAACTTCTTGATGACAAGAAGTTTCATTTGAACCAACAAATATCTTTTTGATAATTCAGGACCAAGAGTATATCCACTGGTTTGTTTATTTGTCAGTGTAATAGGGTCACCTAAAAAAGGTGTAAATAGAGTGTAAACCTGTCCATTCAGAGAGGGTTCCCTTTTACACACTGGCACTGTTGTTGTAAGATACATCTCATCTAGTGCTGGAATGGAGTAGGTCTAGAACTAAATTAAGCTTTAAATTTTTTAAAAAAATATTTGGGAGTCTTCAGGAAAGGATATCATGTGAAATGCGATCAGACTCCTAGGAATATTCTAGGTCAGGAATTTTAAAGGGCCTATAAACATTGTCTATAAAGGGCCAGATAGTAAGTATTTTGGGCATACAGGCCATATAGTCTCTGTTGTAACTACTCAAATTGGCTGTTAGAGTACAGAAGCAGCCATAGAGAATGGCCATAAACAAATGGCCTTGGTGATATGCCAATAAAGCTTTATTTACAAAAACAAGGCTGGACCTGAAACAACTTAATTTGCTGACTGTCTGGGTTCCTGTGCTTGCCCCAATGTGGACTTGGTATCCAGATGGAGTTGTATTCTTAAAGGAGTGTATGTATTTACATTACAATTGATTCATGACTGAAGATATGAGAAACAGATTAAGACAGAAATTAGCACCCTTTGCACATTACAATCTCAGGTCTTCACAATCTTTAATACCAAGCAGTTGATAGAGAGCTGTATTCTACTCTCATTTCTTTGTCACCTTTCAAATGTGAATATCATCTCAATGGCAGAATTCCATCAAGGGGAAAAAATGACAACTAGCAGAGAGTCAGACTTGACTGGGCAACTGAGCACCCACGCACAACTATCCCTTAGTGAGCTCCTTCTATGTGGCAAGACTTGTACTAGGAACCTTATATGTATTATCTCATTTAAGGCTAATGATTAGTCCATGAATGGAAGGGGTATTATCCCCATTTTAGAATGAGAAAACTGAGGCTTATGGAATTTAGTAATGTTTGCCCAAGATCATTTGGCTGGTAATGCAGAAGTTGGGAGATGTGGGGGTGGGGAAAAGATAGATACATCATCTTATACTGTGTGAATACATTCACATTTACATCCTGTAAATAGAACCATAGGATCTTACAGGAAATGTTCTCTATACTTTGTCCCAAGAAATAAAGCATAGGAGCACAACTGATTAAAATCATCAATTTCGTGGAAAATTGATTAGCCCACTAGTGGTAAATTTCACTGATAAATAGGCATGTTTATTATACTTATGCAGAATCTAATGTTAGCTGTGTATAGTAGCATGTATTTATTTTTATAATTCTACACATGGTGCTTTCTTTCCACCAAATAACACTGTCAACTTCGAAGAGTAAGTCAGTGGATCCATGAAATAGAAATATATGCCAATGGCAACAAAAAGAATATAACTTTATCTTCCTCTTTAATAATATTTTAGGTGATGTCCAGGATTAGTAACATAGATATTTCAGGACTATGAAGACTATAAGCAAAGAATATTTTCAGGCTATATTCTAAGGGATGTTAAAATATAGGATAATTTTAGTGAAAAGCTTAGTCGAACCAGTTGTTATTACAAAATAACAGATTTTCAGTTTACCCTCTAGGCTGGATAATTTATCAAATTTTCCAGAAAATGCACTATTATAGCCCAACTTGTCTTACCTAATGAACTCTGAATTCTGGGTTATATAAATCATTATGTGTTGGAGGGATGTAGTTTTAAACAAATGAAATATATTCTAAAATAAATGTGTTGATAACAAACTCATAGCATATGGCTGACATTTAATTTTGTTTAATACAGGGTCTCCTGAAGCATCAAATTTACAAACTAAAATAGCTGGATAATGAAAATCATAGAATTTTTGTGTTGGAAGGAACATTATAGACCATCCCCTTCACTCAGTAAAACAGAAGCTTACAGGTGCAAAACAACTTGCCATAATATTTTGGTTTATTCAAAGCCCTTTTAAAGTTACCCTACCAAGTGACATTTTGAGGATTATAATCTTCTTTCTGTGTAATTTAATTTTAAGTGTGGCTTTGCAAATATACTACACAATGATGCATTCCAGTGACCTTGCCTTAACTCAAGCTATTTAGCAGGGTAGAGTCCCTTCCAACTGTCAGTTTCCTGGGGAAGAGAAGACAACAATACCATACTGGCTGAAATCAGATAGCAGGTACGGTATACGTGGGTCTCCAAAGCCCTTCACTTACAGAGCAAAAGTAGGACTGGGACTGACCTAGATCAGGAAGCCTTGTCAATCAAAAGAAATGCAAAATTCAAGTTTTAAGGACCCAGTCCAAGATGAGGGCTTGACAAGGAAGCAACGGAAGGCAAGGAAAACCCGAAAGCAGCTCAGTGTAAATGTGATTTGCTGTTTTTTGAGACAATGCCTTCCACAGGTCCTATAAAGCAAAGATCTCTTATTTGGACTCCTCTTTTAAGTCTGCTTTCTCCCTGGTGGCCCAGATGGTGAAGAATCTGCCTGCAATGCAGGAGACCCAGGTTCGATCCCTGGGTAAGGGAAGATCCCCTGGAGAAGGGAATGGCTGCTCACTCCAGTATTCTTGCCTGGAGAATCCCGTGGACAGAGAAGCCTGGGGAGCTACAGTCTATGGAGCCTCAGAGTTGGACACAGTTCAGCGACTAACACTTTTACCTTCACTAATTAAGTACTCTGATTCTAAGAGGCATGAAAGTCACTACATTATTCCTGGGGAAGCTGGAGTAAATTATTCACAACAAGAGTGAATTCAATGTCTGCAAAGAGGTCACTTGACAGGTCATTCTGCCCCACAGTGGAAAGTCTTCACCCAGTTTGCCTTCTTCTTCTCATTTCTCCCTTTCCTTATTGTTGAGTATACAAAAGTCCTTCTCTTTTGTTAAAGGAGAGTAAGCCCTTTCTCGTCACCAAATCTGAGAAGCAGATTCTAGGCTTATTTATCACTTCCAATTTCTTTGTTACCTTGATTGAAGCAGGTACTGCTTAATCAAGTGCATGACATAGTCATTCTAGAGCAGTGTAAGTTTCAACTTTCAACCTAGTTGAACACCCACCAAGAAGAGACCCATAGGTAATAGACTTAGAAGTGTTGGTAGTGCTTCCTTTACATCCAGATATGAATACCAGCCTTCTCCTACCACCCAATGACATATGATTATGTGTTGGAGTTCCCGAGATGCTCAAAATGAATGGATATGCCAGACTAGAGCCAGTTGTCCAGGAGTCTATCTTCTTTAAAATTTATCTTGGAATATTTAAAATAGTAATATGTATCATTCATTTTACTGGAAATGATTCAGAACATTAAGGTCTTTTCTCCATCTTACTTTCCATTTTGAATTAAATATAGGTTTTTCAAAAATGAATCAATATTTCCATTAGTAATTGTATCAACCCATTCCTTGTGTATCTGTTAAGTTGTGTCTAACTCTTTGGGACCCCATGGACTGTAGCCTGCCAGGCTCCTTTGTCCATGGAATTTCCCAGGCAAGAATACTGGAGTAGGTTGCCATTTCTTCCTCCAGGGAATCTTCCTGACCCAGGGATCAAACCCGCCTCTCTTGCGTCTCCTACATTGGCAGGTGGATTCTTTACCACTAGCACCACCTGTGTGGAGGAAAGAAAATCCTCTGAAGGTTTGGAACACGTTATTAACATCTACAAACTTAAAACCAACATCTTAATTCTCAGTAAAGGAGACAATTCTTTTCCATGGTAACTAAAATTGGTCATTTCAATTATTGCCCTGAAGGCTTAATAGATACCCCATGAAACTGGTTATTTGCACCACTCAACAACTTAAACGTTATCACAAAACACTTTCTTCTGTAACACTGTTAAGTATAGTTGTAGATGATTTAATGATTTAATTTTCTAAGAAATGAATTTTCAAGATATATACAGAATTTAGCAATGGTTTTTAGAAAATGAAAACATGAAATTACATAAATGCAATATAGCTATGATGCAACATGAAAGTTATCATCTTTATTTGGTATCCTCATATTTGCTTTGGACAACTGTTCCCATTGCAGTTGGGTTCAGGCATATTGTCTGGAAAGCTGGGTGATAAATATTCATGGCGTTTTAATGTAATTGCAAGTAAAAAATGGGTGCATTGAGAATCAATTTTAATTCTTTCTTCATTTATTTTCCTCCTCAACATTGTGGGGTCATAAGTTTCTAAAAACTTTAAGAAGTTATTATTGTGCCTGTTCCAGAATTTTCTTGAAAAGGCACAAAAAGGAATTATTTCCTCTTTTCTAAAATTGAATGCAAATGATCAGATATATAAGCCTTAACATGCAAATTAGGGAAACATTCCACAGATCATCTGCTGCCACTTCTCCCCCCACCTACACATTTCCTCATATTTGAACCAAACCAGCTATTTCATCATTTCCCAAATATGCCTGTACCTATATAATCCAGTTTTGGCAGTGGGATAGAAAACATGTATATTTAAGGACAGTCAGAACTTGGTTTGAATCTGTCTCTTGCTCTCTGTGTAGTTTTGGGAAAGTTATTTAGTCTTCATATGCTTTGTATCCTCATAAGAAAATTCAGAGAATTGGCACCTGAGCATAGTGCCAGGTATATATTATATAGCATGTGCTCAGTTAGTTGTTATTGAATGAAAATGAAGGATCAAATATATATAAAGTATCGGTAAATAGTACCCTCTATTCCTCTTTGAGCTAACCTTTTTTTTTTTTTTTTTTTTGGTCATACTTCTGGACATGAGGGATCTTAGTTCCCCAGCCAGGGATGGAACCCACACCCCCTGCAGTGGAAGCACAGAGTCCTAACCACTGGACTGCCAGGGAAATCTCTTGTGTTCTTTTTTAAACTAGCAAATCCCTAAGCATCCTTCAAGTTCCACATCAAATGATATATCTTTGGAGGGGACTTCTCCAGCTTCCCCAAGGCGGAGCTAATAGTTCTATCTCTGCACTCTCATAACATCTCATACTTGGCTCCCAGGGCATGGTGTGTCATTGTTGATTGTCTGTGTTTCC
This sequence comes from Cervus canadensis, assembly GCF_019320065.1. Classification (NCBI taxonomy): domain Eukaryota; kingdom Metazoa; phylum Chordata; class Mammalia; order Artiodactyla; family Cervidae; genus Cervus; species Cervus canadensis. Next base: position 125,669,579 of record NC_057419.1, on the reverse strand, counting down.
AAACTAGGTATAGGAAGCTCCTTGAGGGCAGTGATGCCACCTTATTTGGCTTCTTGTTCCTAGTTTCAAAGTCCCAGGTGCATAATAGAGCAAATAAATGTGTGATAAAAGATGAGGAAGAGGCTGAATTGTCTGCCAGAGCTTTTGTGAGAATCACCTAAACTTTCATATTTGCATATTCCCCAGTTCCTACTACACCATGAAATCTAAGGGAAGGCCACTTCCTTTGTATTTGCAGTGCTGACACCATACCTGGTTCAACAGATGTCTGTTGAGTTCATGTAGGCAAAATTGTCTTTAGGGTTCTTTCATGCCTTATTTTCTGTTATTTCAGTAACTCTTCCCCCATTGCAGAGGATCCCTACAATATCTGCCTTTCCTTGTGTGCTCTCAGTCTCTGCTTTCTTTCCCTAAGTACTAAAGGATAGGTTTGTGTTAGATAAACTCATCTCTGCTAATGTGTTATTAGCTAACTCCTTGCCATCCTTCCCAAGCAGTAAATGCCTTGGTGAATGGCGGTATATCCAGCCTCAAGACAACCTGTTTTGAGGAGATAGGGGAGGGGAGATTTGGATGCATAATCCTTAAAATATCTTTCAAATTACATTGTATACAATGACTACACAGTGTGTTAATTGGCATGTCTAGCCATGGGCAGAGCTGTGATAAATTAGATATAGTGCATCAACCTCTGAAATCTCTCAGGTTTTTTTTTTTATTAAAGATTTTTTATAGCAGCTGTACTAGTTTGCATTCCCACCAACAGTGTAAGCGGGTTCCCTTTTCTCCACACCCTCTCCAGCATTTATTGCTTGTAGACTTTTGGATAGCAGCCATCCTGACTGGCGTGTAATGGTACCTCATTGTGGTTTTGATTTGCATTTCTCTGATAATGAGTGATGTTGAGCATCTTTTCATGTGTTTGTTAGCCATCTGTATGTCTTCTTTGGAGAAATGTCTGTTTAGTTCTTTGGCCCATTTTTTGATTGGGTCATTTATTTTTCTGGAATTGAGCTGCAGGAGTTGCTTGTATATTTTTGAGATTAATCCTTTGTCTGTTTCTTCATTTGCTATTATTTTCTCCCAATCTGAGGCTGTCTTTTCACCTTACTTTC